>NC_054383.1:94282080-94589937 GCF_017654675.1 Xenopus laevis
TGTTAAAAAACAGATTTGTCCTTTTCATTCTGTCACTCTACTGTTTAAAAGCCACAGAGTGTAGTTAGGGCCTTCTAAATTCAGCTTTTGCTATTGTTCCGAGCTAGTTTCCCACATATGTAGAGTCCCTAGAAATTATATCAAATGACTGGGAAATTTCATACAGGAAACATAAAAACAGCCATCTGAACCAGTTAAATAGCAAACGCTGGCTCTAGTCTTATACAGTGTCACACAAGCTAAATCTTTATTTGTCAGCCGGGGACATTTCAAACTTGCTTCAAACTAAATGAGCCTGACCACATCATCTGCAGGAAATGGAACAGAGCACATACGGAATAGTATTGTTTTGTCTGTTCTGGTGTCCGAACATTAGAGACATGCAGAAAACACTTTCCCACTTAGTGAGTGACACTTCCTTCCTATACGGAGTGACTCTGGAATTGAGAGCTAATGCTCTGATGAATACTCATATACATTATTTTTTTTTCTTCTTCCCACTCTTGGCAGGGTCATAATCACTTATTGAATCTGATTTGCCTTCCTTGTTAGAGTAACTCAAACTTTTTTCACTTTTATACATATTATTTCAAGTTACGTGTTCGATTACTCTTTATTTGTGTCGCCCTGAAGACACTCCTTATTGTAAAGTAAGGCGGGTTTGCCATTATTAGATCATAAGTTTCCTAAAGACCAGGTGTCATTGTACATTTCCCCTAGAATATATCACTTTGAATTACATCACTGCATGTTGCACAAAACAGCATTAAAATGTCTAGGGCATGAAATTAGAGATGTTTTCGTAAGGCTAAACCCGTTGGAATCAAGGGAAATTGTCCACGAATAAAATTAATCATTTTTTCCAAGTTCCACTATTATAGAAACCTTAGCCTTTGGCCCTGTTACACAAAAATATATTATTGTACTTTCTGTCAGCTGCAACCCCTTTCCACTGGAAGTAAAAAAAACTCCCTTTTAACATCTGGAAAGCAGAAGAGCGAGATTAGGGCTTGTGGCGTACCTTTCAAAGGCACATGTAAGAACACAGACAAAGAATCGGCCGAATACTGAACCAAATCCGAATCCCAATTTGGATATGCAAATTAGGGGTGGGAAGGGGAAAATATTTTTTACTTCCTTGTTTTGTGACAAAAAGTCACACAATTTCCCTCCCCTAATTTGAATATGCAAATTCGGATTCGGTTTGTCCGGGCAGAAGGATTCAGCCGAATCCGGATATTGCTGAAAAAGGCCGAATCCTGGCTGTATCCCAAACCGAATCCTGGATTCGGTCCATCCCTAGTTCAAAGAAAACAAGGTATGGAAATGCTAAATATGAGAAAAGTTATTTTATCTAAAATTGCTCCAATTCTTGTCATGAAGCATCTCAATTGTATTTGTAAATGGAGAGCCACTGGCTGTCTTTATTGTGTATTTGGAATGTTGCAGTTAGACTTGTAACAGGAAGTGACATCATGTTCCTAATATGAGTGTTGCCATGGCACATATGTGGTCTATAGAAGTCCACACTGTATTTTGGGTTGGGAAGGGGGGTTAGGATTTCCAGGACTAGATTTAAAAGACAAGACACAAGTTCTAAAGCCCTATCATGATTTGGAAAGAAAACACAGCTGAAAGAAACTATTGTAGTGGTCCTCAAATATGGCCCTCCAAGGTCATTTACCCGGCCCCTGCCCCCCATTGGCAATTCTCCGGTTTTGAACAAAAAAATGTACCCACACCTCCGCCCCCCCCCCAGACCTAGTGGGCCCAGCTGCTGTTACTCCCCCTGACACCTATCCATGCTGCTCCTTTCCCTGTTGCGCTTCAGTTGTGTGCATGTTTCTGCACTCTCTCCCCCTGATGATGTCACTAACTGCCCAGCGTCCTTCACGTGGGGGAATCAGAGAGAGGTGCGTCAGGGAGGGAGCAGCCGTAGATGTGTGTTTCCTGGCTGGCTGGCTGCCTGTCGATCCGCTGGGCTGTCTGCTGACCATGAGACTTCAAAGGAGCCTGGGACCCACGAAATAGTAAAGCCGGAGTCTGATAGTAAAGGTTAAAAAAGCTTACATTTTATTTTAGAAAAATTAAGAACCAGGGTCTGACGCGTTTCGTTTCTACCAAGGACACTTAGTCATGGGCATAAGTCATATGACTAAGTGTCCTTGGTAGACACGAAACATGTAGTATGTACTGGTTACATATTTGTAATGTCTGCTGACCATTACAACCACCTTCTTCACTACTCCTCTACCTGCCAATTCAATTCAGAGTGGACAATTATGATCCACTGCCTGTCCTCTACTACTGGGCTGGTGGGTGGTGAGTTGAGTTTGTCTGTCTGGAATTTGCCTTGTGGAGGAGGAAGCAAGCTGTCATTCAAAATGGGCCTTAATTACCCTCATAACCCACACAGTATGTAGAACCCTTAGTGCCCACCACCGTCTTCTTTCATTTTATTTTAACTTAAAATTGTTCTTCATGTTAAATATTGCAGTGTTCTGTCATGTTTTTTTTCACTACAAAAATGATATGTGTGCATGGGAATTCATCCATGTTTTTTTTTTTTTTTTAAACTATAGTCTGGCCCCCCATCAGTCTGAGTGATCCTAAAATGGCCCCCTGTTTAAAAAGTTTGAGGACCTCTGAACTATTGTATAGCAACACAACTATCTTAGTCATAATGGAACAGTCATGTCCAGATGATATAAATTTCTTGTTGAGAAATCTGGGCACGTCTGTACAAAACGGAATTGCCAGGCCCTGCAAATAAAGGCAATACATTTTTGAATAATACGTTTCCTTAACTGAGGCTCATTGTATTTTTCATAGCTAGTGCTTATTGTGAAACATTATTTCTGACAATTGCAGCCAGTGCAGGCAGCCAACTAATGACATTTTAAGTCCTACAAACAGTTGTGCTACATACATTTCCAAAAGTCATTTAAAGAATAACTATGTCAAGCTATGATCCTTTGTTTGTTACGAGTCACCCCATAAGCTTGCGACTGGCCCTTTACACGTAGCAGGGGTTAAATGAAATGCAGAGACCAGACCACATGCTGTTTTTCCTGTGATGGTAAATTTTTATATTACTTCAGTAAGGTTGTTCAAGAATTGGATTATAATCAGGTTATAATATGCTGAAGGGAATTTATTGTCCAGATGAAAATGGAAAATATTCCATTTTAATAAAGTGGAGAGTGTAGGAAAAAAGAACTACCCATAACCATTCTGGATTTTAAGCTTCAGTGTTCCTGTCTTAAAGATGTTCTTTCAATGTTTTGCTGCAGAATAATTTAGGCAGCTTTAATGCATAGTATAATATCCAACCAAGGGATTTATGAATGATTTGGAGGGACAAAATAATTTCCTCCTTCAATCTTTGCCAGAGGACCCCTTCAGCCTTTATGGTAGTTCAGGTGCCTCCTTTGTTAGCAGTGAAGATGCTGTTGCTCCACACATACCTACCTCTATAAATGCTTCTCCACAGGTTCATTCAAGGGGAAGTTTGCTGTGGCACCTTAATCAGACGACCCTCATTCAATTAAGAAACTATGAGACTTAATTGCAGACTACTATGCTTTTTTACATTTATTTTACAAATTACAGTAATTTTATGTGAAAACTGTATGTGTTGCAAGGACTTCACATAGACGGTGAATTTAATACCTTCTTGTTCATTAATAACATCATTTTAAAATTGATTGGCCCCAGTGCCAAATGTATTCCACAATTACTCTCATACCATTTAGGTAATTTTTTGGTATATGCAACATAAACCCTTTCGCAGGGCCGGAACTAGGGGTAGGCAGAAGAGGCACCCACCTTCTCTTCTTATGGTGCCTGCACACTTAGGGGGGTAGCCGACCAGGTGCCTAGGGCACCCTGTCGGCTTGGCCAGGCCCTGGGTATGAGATAAAAGGAGAACTAAACCCCCCCCATAAGAAAAGCCCCTACCTTCTACCCTAGGTAGTCCCCCTCCCTACTCCCCCCCCCCCCATAGTTAATTACTCCTGAAAGGGCCCCTAACACAGAACTCACGTATCGGTGCAGCGGAGCTCATGGGCGCCATCTTCTGGCTCTTCCAAAGTCTTCGGGTCCTCTTCCTTCCCTTTAGCAATTTCCAGCACTTTTGGTGCATGTGCAGTTGCGCATTCGCAAATATGGTGTTCACTTAAGGAAGAATACCGAAGAGCCAGAAGATGGCACCATAAGCTCTGCTGTGCTTACTCTTCACCGATGTGTGAGAATTGTGTTAGGGGCCCTTTCAGGGTAATCAACTATAAGAGGGTAGGGAGGGGGGACTATCTAGGGTAGTAGCAAGGGGCTTTTCTTATTGGGGGTTTATATCATATATTAACATTCTCATTTTAGTGGACATTTCTCTAAAACAAATTCTGTGTTTTATTAAAAGATCCAAATCTAAAATGTACGAATGGAAAAAAAACCCGCTGAATTATCTGAATAAGTACATGAAAAAACCTATAAAATTAATAGCAAAAAAAAAATCACAAACCTCTAAAAGTCTGAATGGCTAATATATTTAAGCCATCACTAGTTCCTATTTGTTAC
Organism: Xenopus laevis; assembly: GCF_017654675.1. Classification (NCBI taxonomy): domain Eukaryota; kingdom Metazoa; phylum Chordata; class Amphibia; order Anura; family Pipidae; genus Xenopus; species Xenopus laevis. The sequence continues at coordinate 94,286,656 of NC_054383.1, forward strand.
TGCCCCTGGGAAAACTTAGTGATTTTGATTACATGGCCCCATTAGAATTTTAGAGAAATTTAAAAAACACACATTTTTAGAGGGAACATTTTTATTTGTGAAAAGATTTGAAATTTGAATGTTCGTAAATAGACTCCAGATGAGAATAAGAAGCAGGGCCAACTCGCACTCAAACGGATCCACAGGACCAGAGAAAAAAAGTTAAAAAATGTATATTTGCATCTCCATCCGCCCTACGCATTTCGCACCCACTAAGGGCACTTAGTCATGTGACTAAGTGCCCTGAGTGGACAGAAATTGCAGCTAATGTTCCTCAGTGCTTCCTTGTAGCATTAGAATCATAGCTTTAATGCAGTTTCTCACCTGCAAATATCTATACTGCTGGGTGTTTGCCACACATCTAAATTAGACCCTATTTAGAGATTTGCTTAAAGAGCTAAACCGTTCAAGATAGGCTTGCCAAGAAACACAAGGATCTGAACAAAGAATGCTTTATAATTGCCAATGCTCTAATCTTCTTTTAATATTTTAGTGAACCTATAAATACACTTATAAGAGGAAATTCACTTTAAATACAGTTGTTGCTTTTTATTTTTATTTTTTCATTGCTTTGTTGCTAGAAGGGAAATGTGTTTTAAATCAACTCCATGCACAGGAAAAAATCTATTAAATTATACGAGAACCTGCAGAACACTACCATTTCCCAAATAGTTGTGCTGATTGGGTTGAAAAAAAGTCTAGTTAAGCACAATGCAAACCAAATTATATGGCTTTACGCATCTTAGTACAATTAACATATACTATAGGCCATTTTTGAATATTACGTTACATTCAGCACTTTGTTCAAACTTAGCTGAAGTACATGCTTCCCTATGTGAGAAACTATTCTAACATTCACAGATATTTCTATTTCCAAAAAAATAATATATTTAAGATAAAAACCCATGTGCTTATACAAAATACTGTTAATACATTCATATACCCAACATAGCCAAACATTATGGAATTTATTTGTTGTGCCTCTATTCATGCACACTAAATGGGCCAATGTAACATATTCCACTAACATATTCTTCCACATCCCAACTGGAGGTCAGTCTCCCATTTAAGAAAAATACACTTGTGGGCAAGGACTCCCTAATAGATATTTGAAGGTGACTGGATTCAGTAAGTTGCATTGTGATCCCCATTAGATTCTCAATTCTTGACTGTAGCAGAAAAATGGGCCAACCAGTAGTTGAAGTGGCTCAAAAAAGTAGAGTCACATCCAGTTCTAAGACGTTTACTTTTCGCTTTTGTGTATATAGTGAATGTACCTCATAGTGTAAAATATAAGGATATTATAAGGCACCACAGTGTTTTGTGACCATACAAAAGCATGAGGCCCAATGCTGAATTCCAAAGTTGATGGGCAGAGGTCGGTAAATAGTTGCTGGGTTAGTAAAAGCTATATTAAATTCCTGCAAAGGAAACATTGTTGGCTAAAAGAAAATTTGCATTGTAATTTTTTTTTTACCATTATCAATATTCATATATTCCCCCCCGAGTGCTACAGGTTGGATTGCCACCTGGTATTTGCACTTGGCAGTCACCACTATCAACCAATCAAACATTTGCTTTCATTATTCTACATGCAGCTATCGGATAAACCAACCTGATCACTGATTGGTTGCTATGGGTTTTTGCACTGGTGTTAATAAGCTCCACCATTTATGGGGCTCACATACTGCTAGTAGCAATAGTACAGTGCTTGTGGGATGTATAGGCTCCTGCAAGTAATGGCATACTGTTTGTGGAGCTACCATATTGCAGGAACTCGCTTCTTTTGGTGCTACCATACTAGGATAGACAAATTGCAGGATGCAACACTACATACAAAGGGGCTAAGGGGTGAAGCTATTGAAAAGTTGGCTCACAAAAAAAAAACTAGAATAAAAAGTCTCAAGGAGGCCTGGTGAAACGTTGAATATTTGGAGTCAGATTAATGAAATAACCATCTGTGCCCATTTTGACTTGAATTGCAAAATTTTGAGAAAGGAAGAAGGAGGCATTGTGGCAGAAAATATTGTGGAATGAGATGTTAAGGTTTATGCGGTCGTGTGTATATCAGGAAAACAGAACGAGCTTTAAAAATGTGTACTGAGTAGTGATGGCCGAATAAATTTGCCTGGCGTGAAATCGTGGCGAATTTCTGCCAGCAGTGAATAAATTCCGAAACTCCTGCAAAAATTCTCCATCATCAAAAATTTTGGAACGCGCTCCGAAAAGTCGCTCGCGTCAAAACCGGCCACGTGTCAACATTATTTGGACGCCTGTTGACTAACTTTTGAAAACGGGAGAAATTCGCAATGAAATATAGGTGAGTCACGATGAACCACGCCGGGTCAAACATTCGCTTCTAACCTGCCCCTTCAAGTGCAGCACAAATATTCAGCAAAATAAACTATTAAATCAGCAAGAGAAGCCTAAATGAATGATGATTTTTAATGCGTTGAGCACATTCTTTTTCATGATGATTTCTCTCCAGAAGCTTTTCCTTTCTCTAATTTGGAACAGAACTGTTTACTAGCATTTTACTGTTAGACATCAGTTTGGCTGAGAGTTGAAACATAAACAGTAGCAAGTGCTTCAAATATGGATTTTTCCCCCAGGAAGACAAAAATGAATTCATTAATGTAAACAGCATATTTTAATAATTATCTGGAAGTTAGTGACTGTAAATCTGCAGAGTGAGGGAAATCAGGAAGGTTTGTGGCCACTAGGATCAGGGAGACTAAAGACACGCACTAGGATGGACTCGGGGTCTCCATTTCATTCCTTTCCGTGGTTAATAACAGAAGGACACATAAAAGGAAATGCTAACCACAATCAGACTTTTGACTGCACTTGGAAAGCTCTGTTTCACATTTAAGCAGAGCAGTTTGAAAAGAGAATATGGATACTGTGTGGTGTGGATTCCACTTTTATTTTCATACCGTACATGCCCTAGCTGCATGGCTTTTTTTGCTAAGAAAAAGTGTTGACAGAAATAAAAATGGATTTTAATGTATGACTGTAAGAGGAATTCCAGGGCCTCCTTTGTAAATGGTACTAGATGTGTTGCATCATATTGAAATACAGTAGCTATACTTGATTTGCCTTTAAAGTAATCCATTAAAGGACCAACAAGCCTCAATATACAGTAGGTTTACAGAATATTAAGATACAATGTGTAACAAATGTATATTTAACTTTGCCTTATTTCATGTGACTGACAGGGGGAGGCAGGGACCACTGGAAAACCCAGGATAAGGGCCCACTACTCCGGCACCCCCCCCCCATGATTTGAAGCTGCCACAAGTGCAGATTATTAACAACTCTGAATTTCAGTTCTCATGTGTCCAGGCCAGTGAGGCCCAACAAAACCAGGTGGGCCAGTATGACCCGGATATCTGTGTACTGCAAACTTGCATTTAGTTCAACTACATTATTTCCTTCTCTAGGCTGATCCAGATTGCCTGAATGTACCCAATAAATGCAGAAGAAGCTTGGGAGGGTTGCACTGAATGTACTGTAGCACTATATACTGTATAAGGCTCTGCTTAAACGCCCAGCTTGTTACATTAAATAAGAACATTCCTTCCTACTGTTACATATTGGAATGTGACATTAGCCTGTCTCTTATTTAATAAGACCTTTCCTTCATATGAACATCTTAGAATGTGACACTAGCTTGTCATTGATTGTCACCGATTTAGTCCAACTTTCTTCATAGTGCAACATGCCTTTCACTGTGATGCTCCAAATTTATGGTGTAAAAATTGTTGTTTTTTTGTTACTTTTGCTTAATGGGTACGTAACATTCAGACGTGTACAAGAATCTATTATTTATATCGCAGGTCATTAGATTTATTATATAAAATGTTAAAAATAACTTGTAAATTGAATGGTTTAAATTATTTTCTTAAAAGAAAATAATTTGGACAGAATTTAAAAAGATGAAAGTAGACATTGCAATGATTAAAAGTAAAAAACCTCACAGTTTTTGAACAAGAAACCAATAAAGTAAGACAAGGTTGATTTGGGAACCTGGTATTTTCTCCAAGTTTAAAGAAAAAAAGAAAAGAGAAATTTCATTGAATAAGTCTTTTAAAGGAGAAGGAAAGGTTAAAACTAAGTAAGCCTTGTCAAAAAGGTCCATCTAAATATACCATTAAACCCCCAAAGTAATGCTGCTCTGAGTCCCCTGTCAAAAGAAATACTGCATTTCTTTCCTTCTATTGTGTACACATGAGCCTCTGTATCAGACTTCCTGCCTTCATCTTAAACCTCATTGCCCTGGGCAAGAGCATGCTCAGTTTGCTCCTCTCCCCCCACCCCTCCATTCTCTACTGTAATCTGAGCCCAGAGCAGGGAGAGACTCAGGCAGGAAGTGATGTCACACCACATTAATACTGCAGCTCCCATTCTAAACAAACAGAGTTTCTAGAGCTTTTTACTCAGGTATGGTAAAACATTCTACAGAATAAATATAGCATTCTAGCTTGCACTATTGCAGATCATCTATTGGCAATAAAATGCCTTTGTAGCTTTCCTTCTCTTTTAATATGCAAAAAAAATGTAATTCTTTCTATCCTGTGGGATTTTTAAAATCATATTTCGAAATGGTTGAATTTTAGGGGCATATTTACTAAGCTCGAGTGAAGAATTCGAATGAAAAAAAATTTGAATTTCTTAGTATTTTTTTGGGTACTTCGACCATCGAATTGGTCAAATTCGATCGAATTCAATCTGATCGAATGATTCAAACGATTCGAAGTAAAAATCGTTCAACTATTCAACCATTCGATAATCGAAGTACTGTCTCTTTAAAAAATACTTTGACTTCATACTTCGCCACTTTAAACCTACTGAGGTGCAATGTTAGCCTATGGGGACCTTCCCCAGCACTTTTCTAAGTTTTTTTTTTGGTTAACTTAAAGGTGAACCTTACATTTCTAAGAAGCAACTATAAGAGCATAAAATTAAACCTCCTATATGGAGTCTTTTTTTCTCTTTAAATCTATAGAAGCATTATGAAAGAAGTGGATAAATAGTCCACTCAATTTATATGGTAGACAGGCTTTTTTTTTAAATGTTAATATTACCCTAATTATCCTATACAGTTTTGAACCTTCATTGTTTTATTGAAATGTACAGAAACCATAAAACTAGACCAAACTAGATATAGTTAGATATAATACACAAAAGCCATGAATATCTTGTAAATTATATCCTTATAAACGGTGAGTTCTGATGTCATCAGTTATAAACGGTGAGTTCTGATGTCATTTCTGTCACATGACTCACTGAAATTTGTGTATTATAATAAATAAAGTACCCCCAGTTGTAAATAATAAAAGGGAGATTATTTTGTGAAAAATTAGCATTTTAAAAAATGCTATTTTAGAACAATCAACTTGTTCCCTACAATGGCAAATACTGGCATAGAAACCTATCTACTATATATAGTGAATAAAGTACCCCCTCTTGTAAAATATAAGGATATTAGAAGTTCCATGTCCTTCGGCCTCGTGTTTTTATATGGTCATGAAACTCCTCGGTAACTTATAATATCCTTATATTTTACAAGAGGGGGTACTTTATTCACTATATATAGTAGATAGGTTTCTATGCCAGTATTTGCCATTCTAGGGAACAAGTTGATTGTTCTAAAATAGCATTTTTTAAAATGCAAATTTTTCACAAAATAATCTCCCTTTTATTACATTTACCACTCCTAATAAAGCACTCAGATATAAAAAAGCTTGATTCCTCTTGGACTAACTTTATCTGGGGGAATAAGAAACCTAAAATTTCCCTTTCCAAATTACGTTGCCCCTACGATTAGGGGGGGGGTTAGGAGTTCCGAACTTCAGGATATTTAATCTAGCTTCTATAACCCAGTATCTAGTCGAATGGGTGTCAGGTGGAGATAGATATATAAACCCTAAATTAGAAATAACTTAAGAAAATCATTCCAATATAGTGAATATTCTTCATTACAAATGGAGTGAGATTCCTTCAGATTTCAAATAAGACCCTCTATTCAGAGACTTGCTATTCACGTGGAAATTTCTCTTCTCAAGTCATGGCTTTAATCATATGCAAACCCCATTTATGCCTTTAGAACTTCTTTGGAAAAAAATCAAGATCGGGATATCCTTGGTTCCTCCCATTCAGAAGGAAATATCCACCTTTTATGATCAAAGATGTAGTGGACCCCACAAATGGCAATTTAATTCGTTGGAGTGATTTTAAGAGTCAAAATAACCTGAAGTCATGTGTTCACTTCATATACATGATTATCAAGAGTGGTTTGCTGGGATTTCCAAATAGAGAGTCACTTGCCCTCCAGAAACACTGGCTAGCCGACTCAATAAATAAATTCATAGAGAAATTCTATCCATTGAACATACATTTTATTTCTCAAAAACTATGGCCATCATCAGGTAAATAAAATCACCCTCTTGCTAAAGTGGCCGATAAATGGTCGGGTTATTTACAAAAAGAAATCTCACCAAACCAACTTTCTCAATCCATTTGTAAGTATAATATGAACTTTACATCTGAAAATTTGGAGAGTTCAACATTTTAAAATGGTCCATTTGGGGTATGGGAAAATGTTCAAAAAGTTTTCAGGTTCATGCTCCCAATCCTTTTGTCCTAAATGTACTCAATTAAATGTTGACTTGTTTCATTACTTGTGGAGCTGCCCTGAAATCCATAAAGTCTGGCTTGCCCTAGAAAAGTTTCTGAATCACAAACTTAACCTCCACATCAAATTAAACCCAGTTTGGGCATTACTACACCTGAACTATCCTGATTCATCTTTGAAGCCTCAACCAAAATCTTTATTCAATAATCTTAACAACCTTATTACATTGTTGACAGCAGCTACAAAGAAATTGTTATTCTTAAACTGGTTACTGTATCTACACCTTCAATAAAGGATATCTTTTCCCTCTTAAATCACTTATGCTGGCAAGAAGCGATAAGGATTAAGACTGCTGACCCTCACCTTAAACAAGATTTCATTAATAATTGGTCGTTATATTGGGACTTTTTTGACTCTACTAACAAACTCCGTTCACTTGGACTGCTACATTTATAATTGTATATTGTAACTCATTTTAAAATGTTTATTTACATTTGTGATGTGTTTGTAGTCACTTATATGTTCCAGCATATCCTTAATATTATCTTTCTTGTTCAACTTTCAAGATAAGCTGAGCATTATTAGGTTAATATGTTTTGTTTTACTTTTGTTTTCTTACTTAGCTCTAATAACAGCTTAGGTGTATTCTCCTTCATCAAATTCTTCTAGGACACCTAACTCTCTAAGCTGTATAAGTTTGTGTTATAGTCCTCCAATGGACCAATGTTATATCTTGCTTGTTTTTGTAAAACCCAATAAAACTTAAAAAAAACCAAAAAAGTTGATTGTTCTATCCCCAAAATTGGAAAGATCAAACTACTACATAGGGACACTATAACAACATGATTTTTTTTTTCAAGTAGAATGATCTTAATTATCAGATATATCCAATTTCTCCCCATTTAATTTAGAATGCTTTTCAAAAATCCAATAGAAATGCTATATTCCTCTCTTGGAAGAAGAAAGGAATTTCTCAGATAAGGCAATGTAGACCAAGAAACAGGAGAGTTACTCTCTTGGGACATTATTAAACAAATTTGTAATTTAAAAGATAGGTTGATCTTTTTCCAAATGACATATGGACTGAAATCAAGTAAACATAAACATCTTATAGCTATAAATAGCAATTATACAAATTTATTTAACAATTAGCTGAAGATCCAAAATAAAATCAGAGTTATTTTTCAGTCTCTTTTAAAGGGGCTGTTCTCCTTTAACTTATCTTTTAGTATGATGTGGAGAGTGATATTTTGAGACAATTTTAAATTGGCTTTAATTTTTTTTAATTTTTTTTTGGTTATTTAACTTTTTACTCAGCAGCCTTCCAGTTTGCAATTTTTAGATATCTGGTTGCTATCAAGCTTTGAGACTGGACTATGAATAGGAGAGGGCCTGAATAGAAAGATGAGTAATAAAAAGTAGCAATAACAAAACATTTGTAGCCATACGGTGCATGTGTTTTTTGATGGGGTCACTGGACCTCATTAGAGAGCTGGAAAGAGTCAGAAGAAGACGGAAACAAATTCAAAAACTATAAAAAATAAATAAAATCAAGTCCAATTGAAAAGTTGCTTAGAAATACTAGTTAACTTAAAGATGATTCACTCATTTAAGCATATCTTCTTCTGTCTCTCCTCTCTTTCAGAGAGCAGTGGGAAAATTGTGTCTATATTTGAAAACAGGCATAAATACTAAAATGCTCTTAGTAATGACAACAACTTGTAAATCTCTGTATTTATTTTGGATAAAAGACAAAGTCTCATCTTTAGATACTATTACGATATATCTGAAAAACCTTTGCCTCCAAGAAGCAATAATATTCAAAATGTTGACAGAACTAGACAATATATCTAGAAACACTTGATGATAAGGAAATACAGTTGACCTACAGAATACATGTTTAGATATCAAAAAAGATTCAGCTGATAATTCAAATTCATGAGGGAATGGTACTTCACATAATTGGTGGATCAAGTGTGTAGTTAATTTTTGGCTCCTACTTTAAGCAGAGACAGATTGCTATTGCTACATCCTTGTCTAGTTCTAATAAGGTCTTTTGAATTTATATCAACTTTATGATCCTGGAGGAAATGTAATAAAAGTCACGAAGAGAAAAAAAACTTGCACAAATAAGAAACAAAAAAAAAATTGCATTTCGAAATGTACCGTAATATTCAACAGTATTTACGTTACCAACTTTTATTACATTCCCCCACCCATCTTTCAAATTACTTTTATAATCAATGCTAATTGATTTTTTTGATAAATATCTTTATTGATAATCTGTTCTACATCTGTATTTCAAAAATAATACAAACCATTATCATGTGATGCTTACTTATTGTTTGGAAATGCAGCGTCTCTTAGCTGCAACACTGTCATGGAATGCAAATTATAAACAGACTACATGGCTTCTAGGGAGATTTGTAGAATTTTGGCATTTCCAAGATTGGTCTCTCTGTTTTGATAAAATGAGGCTCAGTTATCATTTCCCATCAGCCATCCCACACATGGCCTTTGGCAGCCCATTATTTTTTCAGGCAAATTTAAATGTGTTCCATTGCACCCAGGGTATATCATGTGTACATTACTGCTCTGCCAGAATGAAAATGCAATGCAAGTATTGTGTAGACAAATCTAATTTACATTTCTTACGGTACCCAAGAACTATTTATCCCTTCTGTACTTATTTGGCTTCTGAATGAAACACTAAGGGGCAGATTTGTCAAGGGTCGAATTTCGAAGTAGAAAAAGCTTCGAAATTCGACCATCGAATAGGAATACTAAGTCAACGTTTTTTTTACATTGAATTTGGCCATTTGCTGTCAAAGTAAAATCGTTCCCTTGAATGATGAAATCCATCTAATCTATTTCATCCATCGATCCAACGATTTTTCTTCGACTTTTAATTTGGCGAAATTTTGAAATCAAAGTTTCTTTAAAGAGACAGTACTTCGATTATCGAATGGTCGAATATTCTAACTATTTTACTTCGAATCAAAGTCGAAGTCATAGTATCCTATTTGATGGTCGAAGTATCCAAAAAATCACTTCGAATTTAAATTTTTTTTTTACTTCGAAAATTCCCTCGATAAATCTGCCCCTAAAGGTGGCCATAGACACACCTATAATATCATACGAAACTAATTTTCATACGATGTTCGGTGCGTGAATTGTGGTAGACAAGTCAACCGATATCGGCAGAAGTCTTGGATATCATTTGGCTCGACGGGCTGGCTGTAAAATTCTGATTGGGCTCCTTTGAAGGCTCAGGAAGATCGCCCACTGTTGAATCATCAGATACAGGTAGAATTCTATTGTTTCTACCTGTATATCTGACTATTCTGCTCTACACGTGTGTATTGAAACAAACAATCTTTCTTGGAAAGATCTTTTCCAGGAAAGATCGTAATTGTAAAGTCTATGGCCACCTTTAGCGAATCTTTGGTGCCCAAGATATTAGTTAGCGAGTTGTAGCTTCACTCATAAGATGGTAGTGTCATGTTATTTAAATGGTATTATCACACTCATTGTGTCATTCAGATTTATCTTATTTGTGTCATATGACTTCTTGTGTGGCAATGCATAGAAAGTCCCAAGAAGAAGCATTTTATAGCTTCTGCCTAGTTCTGGCCCAATAATGGACTCACCAGATAGGGAGAAGGTCACAAAAGTCAGAATAAAAAAAACCCCAAAAAACCAAGGGAGACTTTACCTTGCCAAGCCTTCTTTATAATGCATCCATCTGCCAATTGTAAAATAAAATGACTTATTGACATGCAGTACCAGATGAGAATGTGGTTCTTCTTCTGTAGACAAAAATAAAACATTATTGGCTAAACCTTTGCTTTCAGATAGATATTCCTATCTGGATAGAATGTGATCTAATCAAAATTAGTGGTACGAAGGCAAAGTTAAATCTGGACAGGGTTTTCATTTGAGCCTATGGAAATAGGATGTGTCAACAAAAAAGCAAACGTGTATGTCTGACTGCACTGAGAGGGCATAGATCACCCTATGCACATCCTGAATAGGGTAAAGCCACTTTTGTTAATATCTGGAGCTAAAAAGTCAACATAGTTTCCTTAGCTGGAGTGAAGCGTTTCCACGGTTGGGGAATTCTCCAACTATGAGAACAGCCAAGAAATAAAACAGATTTTTCACTTCACCTTCATTACTTCAGCTTCTCCTGAAAACTGAGCCAAAGCAGTCTGAAATTTGTGTCACTCTGGAGGGGAAAAAAATTATCCAAGCTTAACAGCTTCTACCCATACAATCCAGATGTATTGTTTTCTTTCCCAGGCAGAGGTGAGAGATTCAGAACTGAGGCTTGGTAATTGCATTTCCAGATCTTTTTATGTCTTGGATTGTTCAACATATACCACATGATCAGAGACTGTTTAGAAATGTTCTTAAGCAATTTTAAAATGTATATATCGAAAACTGGCTGAATCATAACAAAAGTTTAATCTCAACAAAAACACAATGGCCTGTTCTGTGATAATTATCACACATTTAATCAGTTTATCCGTTGTTTTCTTTTGGCAATATGGTTTAAACCTTGGAAGAGGGAAAGGACTTGCTGCTCTAGGATGTGGTGCAAATTATGGGTCTCGGCCAATGAGATATATTGACAGAACCCAGTCAGAGGATGGTACAACAAATCTCTTTATCAATATATCTGAAAAACTGAAAAAAACACTGCTCAGATAACCACTTCACTATTTCAGCAATACACTCAAGCAATAAACTAGATCAAATACCATAGCTGAGTACTGTCTTCTCCCAGATGTTCGTTGACTTTTTAAAGTGGAAAAAGTGTCCAAATAAGTTCTCAATACTAGTGATGGGCGAATTTATTCGCCAGGCGCGAATTCGCGGCGAATTTGCGCGATTCGCGGCAGGCGAATAAATTCGCGAAACGCCCGCGAAAATTCGGCGAAAAAATTCGCCGGCGTCAAAATTTTTTTTTCGAAAAAACGGACGCCGGCGTCACAAACGGACGCCGGCGTCGGAAAAACGGGCGCCGGCGTCAAAAACGGGCGCCGGCGTCAAAAACGGGCGCCGGCGTCAAAAACGAGACGCCGGCTCAGTTTCGCGAATTTTTCGCCGTTTCGCGAATTTCGCGCGAAATTCGCGAATTTTTCGGCGAAGCGAAACGGCGCAAATTCGCCCATCACTACTCAATACTGTGCTTTTTCATTATGTTTATATTATGTTCTTAAATTATTCATCTTTACATTTTGCTTCCCTTCAATCTGGAATTTTTTGGACAGTTAGGGGGTTATTTATTAAGGTTCGAGTTGATTTTTCCACAAAAATTCGAGGTTTTATTATGTGAATTCTAAATGTAGGAGAAGCCAATGACAGAGGTCAAACCATTTGAAGATGTTAATAGCCTTCATGATGTTCGAGTTCGTTTCAGCGGGCTTTGCCTGAAAATGTGATCAATTCATGCGATTCGAGTTTTATTTTTGCAGAAAACAAGATTAATTTGAATTTTCGGGTTAACCCCAAACTCGTTTGAATCAAGTTTTTTTTTTTTTCATTTAAGTTTTTTCTTCAATAAGAAACTATTTGAGTTAATTTGAGGAATAAAAAACTCAAAATAACCCCCTTAATGAACAGGAAGACAGCCAATAACGAAACAGAGACATAAACAAACAGTTTGTACGTTTTCTGTTCCTTATCTTATAATATGTGCTGGAATTTGGCTTAATCGTATTATTATGTATATTATTAATGGAATACTAAAGCACTGATTTTAGATCTTCTTGCGTCTACTAGAAAATCATGTAAAGATTAAATAAACCCAATAGGCTGGTTTTGCTTCCAAAAAGTATTAGTTTGGACCAAGTACAAGGTACTGTTTTATTTTTGCAGAGAAATAATTTTTAAAAATGTGGATTATTTGGATAAAATGGAGTCTATGGGAGATGGACTTTCCATAATTTTGAGCTCTCTGGATAACCGGTTTCCGCATAACAGATCCCAAACTGTACAGGATTATATCTCTAACCTGGCAAATCTAGAAAGCAGCAAAAAACAAATACCATGCAATGCCTACTTCTACATGCGCCTCAATTATTTTAACAATGTAAACAGCGTGCATTCCAATGCATACAAAAGATCTTAATACTAGATGTCAAGCATTCCAGGTAATAAATGCCAATAATATAGTTCTGGTTATTCCAAAAATATTCATTTTGTTTCAGGATGAAAAAGCTAGGAAGAAAATGATAATTTTAAATAATCAAGCAGCAAGAAGTTTGTTTTAATGGAATGTGAAGACATAGAGCCTTTCTACCAAAGTGTAATTATGGTGCCCATGTCTACTGCAGCGATATAGAGCACCACTTTATTAATGCCAAGGATGTTTTGTCTTTGCAAATCTTTTGAAACTGCTTCAGAAGTGGTGTAAAAGAAAGCCTGTCCTCCAACACCTGCCTCCTGGCATCTGGATAACAGATGTATGTAAATGTAGGCGCTGGCGAGTCCAGCAGGATTCCTAATGCAATTGTAAGGAGCTCTAAGAGAGGTCTATTTATCATTCTTAGCTGGGCTCTCTGCAGCTCTGGGAACATCCAGACATAACACTCAGTGGAATGGGGCTGGAATGTTCTTTGGGACTTGCTCTCTGTAGAACAGCGTTTCGTTTATCATATACAGATGGGGAGCAAGCTATTACAAATACTGGAGTAAGTTTTTCTTCAAGAGAGTCAGCTTTCAATTATAATAATAAAAGCCATTCACCTGGCACAAGAAAATGCAATTTCTCAAGGAAACCCTCACGTGCAACACGATTGATTGCAATAGCCCTTACATTCATCTTTCATATGAGTATGGGGGGGGGGACCCCACTCTGTGTTGCCTTAGTTAGGCTTTGGTCACATATGCTTCTTATTCATGCATCTTAGCCATATTTATTGTACTCATATGTGAGATACCTAGATCAAGGGTGAGTGCAGGCAAGAGCAAAGTCAATAGTGAGGTCTCTGCAGTGGGGTCTCGGGTAACATAATCTGTAGCTGCAGCCACAGACCAACACAGCAGGCCTAGTTATTTACAAATAAAGAATTTGCAAGTGAAACTCACTATTTGGAAGGGGGAGCACTAGTGTCCCAGGTATGGGATCCATTATCTGGAAACCCATTTTCCAGAAAGTTCTGAATTACAGGATGACTCCATTTTATTCCAATAATCCAAATGTGTTAAAATAACTTCCCTTTTCTCTGTAATAATAAAACGGTACCTTGTACTTGATCCAAACTAAGATTGAATTTGTCCTTATTGGAAACAAATCAGCCTATTGGGTTTATTTCATGTTTACATGATTTTCTAGTAGACTTAAGGCATAGATATCAAAATTATGGAAAGATCCCTTATCTGGAAAGCCCCCTTATCTGGAAAACCCCAGGTCCAGTGCATTCTAGATAATAGGTCTCATACCTATACTGTACAAAAGTGTTTCCTTCTAGAGCCTACGCAATTGTAGGTTTCAGTATAAGCAACCCACATATAGACAATGATGGCTGATAGGATGGTTCCTTTTTCAGAATTACCCAGAAACAGACTTATCAGTCAAAATATCAGGTGAGAATCTTATTGATTTTTATTAAAGGGGATGTATGGTCAAAAATGTAAATTCCCCTTTGGCTTTGGGGAGTGAATATAATCTCCCACATACCTGCTCAAGTTGCAAAACCTTCACGGCCCATGGCCATCTCTTCTTCTTGGCCGACCTGCCTCTTCTGCTAGTCCCGCCCACCTACCAATGAAAAACAAGTAGGCAGTCTTGTTTGCAGACACCTGCTCGATTTGCCTCACTGTCACTCCCCCCCCATTACTGTCTACTCATTTTTCATTGGTAGGTGGGTGGGACTAGCAGAAGAGGCAGGCAGGCCAAGAAGAAGAGACGGCTATGGGTCGTGACGGTTTTGCGAGCTGCTGCAGCTTGAGCAGGTATGTGGGGAATATGATTGTGATGCGATCAACTAAAAAAAACGCTACCAAAAAATAATTATTTGCAATTTTAAAAATCCTTATATTCACTCCCCGAAACCAAAGTAGGAATTAAATGTTTGACCATGCATCCCCTTAAAGATATAGGAAGAGTACCAAGTTAATTGGATAAGACCATTTTTTAATCTTCATTTCAGGAAATGAAATGCATATTTATATGCCTGCTGTGGACAAGGTTTCTTTCTAAAAAGAAAAATGGGGCTATTTGATTTTATTGGTCTGCTTGCCAAAGCCCTTTTTATCTCCACTCCCACATTATGTCTTCCAGAAGGTAAGAATGCCCAGAAAATGTCTATTGCAGATAAAGTGTTTATACTTCGACCAAACAGTGAAAAATGGGCTGAATTCATTTCTTTTGGCTAGAGAGACGTGTAATTTATGCGCTCAGATAAATTCTCCATATGCCCATGTTTGTATCCTCGGCGTTGCAATTTCTGCCTACAAAAAGAGGAGTATGTTTAAAGTGTTTTACAGTAATATGAGCTGCCTTTTAAAGTTCCACAACAGATGTTTTCTTGTGTAAAGTTATCATTCCAGCTAACCATTCCATTTCAGCTCATATTCATTGCGTTATGCCCATTTTCTTCCAGGAATGGTGAATATTAATCTGGGTCACAAAATAAAATGTTTTGTACAGAAAAGCTGTTCTTGTTGGAGGTTGCATTAAATATATAGTGAATAAAGTACCCCCTTTTTTAAAATATAAAGGTTACTTCTAATATCCTCATATTTTCCAAGGGGTACTTTATTTATTATAATACTCAAGTTTAATGAGTCATGTGACAAAAATGACATCACTGCTCACCGTTTATAACTGATGACATCATTACTCACTGTTTATAAGGATATAATTTACAAGATATTCAAGGCTTTTGTGTATTATATACTGTATACACACACAAGCATGCATAAGCACACACACTCACACATTTCTTCAGTTAACAAATTATCCCACAGACAAAATATAACATCTGCTTTATGCATGGCCAGGGTGTGACATGTGACAGATGCCTCCGGTGACTCCTCCTGGTTAGGGATGTAGCGAACGTCGGAAAAAAAGTTCGCGAACATATTCGCGAACTTGCGCAAAAATGCGAGCGGTTCGCGAACGGTTCGCGAACCCCATAGACTTCAATGGGAAGGCGAACTTTAACATCTAGAAAAGACATTTCTGGCCAGAAAAATGATTTTAAAGTTGTTTAAAGGGTGCAACGACCTGGACAGTGGCATGCCAGAGGGGGATCAAGGGCAAAAATGTATCTGAAAAATCTGCCTGTGTGTGCTTGGAAGAGATAGTGTAGGGGGAGAGCTGTTAGTGATTTCAGGGACAGATGATAGTAAGTTTGCTGGCTAGTAATCTGCTTGATACTGCTCTGTATTGGAGGGACAGAAGTCTGCAGGGATTTGAGGGACATTTTAGCTTAGGTAGTTTTGCTGGCTAGTAATCTACTGTTCTCTTTAAACAACTGCCATACGTTGACCTTGTAGGCATTGTTTGCCCAGTTTTTTTGGACGCAGCCACTGAAGCACAGTTGCCAGAAAAAATATGCCATATAAATGCTGAAAATAGTCATTTTTCGCCATTACGTAAAATATATGAATGCTGCTTGAAAAAAGTGACTCCGGTGTTTTTTCTGGAGACGGTAATATTATGGATATTTAGACAGAATGGGAACAAGGTCACACAGCTCGATGGCGGGTTGAAGAAAACAGTGTGCAAATAATGCCTACAAGGCCAACGTATACACTACTACAGCGGTGGATACGGATTACGTAAAATATATTATGGCTGCTTGAAAAAAGTGACTCCGGTGTTTTTTCTGGAGACGGTAATATTATGGATATTTAGACAGAATGTGAACAAGGTCACACAGCTCGATGGCGGGTTGAAGAAAACAGTGTGCAAATAATGCCTACAGGGCAAATAATGCCTAAAAGGTCAACTTATACACTACTACAGCGGTAGTAAAATAAAAAAAAGTAAAATAAAAAAAAAATGAATATTAAAAAAAAAAAATTAAAGTTGGTGCTGCTGAACTACTAGGAGCAGCAGATTAGCACACCAGTCCCACTCCCCAACACTGCTAGACTAATAGCACTGGGCTCTTATAGTAGTAGTAGTAGTAGTAGTAGTAAAACAACAAAAAAATAAATAAAAGCAGTCCTTACAAGGACTACTGTTATTGCAGCAGTCAGCAGATGAGATCAGAAGCAGGACAGCTGCCCACTGCAGCTACATACAGAGCACTGCAGTAGAAGGTAGATTACTAGCCAGCAAAGCTACCTAAGCTTAAATGTCCCTCAAACCCCTGCAGACTTCTGTCCCTCCAATAACAGAGCAGTATCAAAACGATTACTAGCCAGCAAACTTTCAACTGTCCCTGAAATCACTAACAGGCAGCAGCTCTCTCCCTACACTATCTCTTCAGCACACACAGGCAGAGTGAAAAAACGCTGCAGGGCTTCGGTTTTTATAGGGAAGGGGAGTGGTCCAGGGGAGAGCTTCCTGATTGGCTGCCATGTACCTGCTGGTCTGGGGTGAGAGGGCAAAAAAAAGCGCCAACAATGGCGAACCCAAAATGGCGAACGTCGCGCGACGTTCGCGAACTTCCGGCGAGCGCGAACACCCGATGTTCGCGCGAACAAGTTCGCCGGCGAACAGTTCGCGACATCTCTACTCCTGGTTGCGTTAAATTATTGCACAGTGCACAAATGGGATATTTTAACCAGAATTCCCAGGACCTAGGGTTTTCCGAATAAGGAATGTTTCCGAAATTTAGATTTCCATACTTTAAGTCTACTAAAAGAATCATTTAAACATTAAATTAATTTAATAGGATTGTTTTGCCTCCAATAAGGATCAAGTACAAGATTATGTTGTATTATAGAGAAATAGGAAATCACTTTTAAAATGTCAAATTATTTGATTAAAGGGGTTGTTCACCTTTGATTTAACTTTTATTGTGATGTAGAGAGTGATGTTCTGAGACAATTTGCAATTGGTTTTCAATTTTCATTATTTGTGAGTTATTTCGCTTTTTATTCAGCAGCTCTTCAGTTTGTAATTTCTGGTTATTAGGGTCCACATTACCCTAGCAACCTTGCATTGATTTGAATAAGAGACTGGTATATAAACAGGAGAGGTCTGAATAGAAAGATGAGTAATAAAAAGTGGCAAAAACAATAAATGTGTAGCCTTCCAGGGCATTTGTTTTTTAGATGGGGTCAGTGACCCCCATTTGAAAGCTGGAAAGAGTCAAAAGGCAAATATTTTATAAAAACAACAAAAAATCAATAAATAATGAAGCCATTGACCCATTAAAGTTGCTTTGAATTGGTCATTCTATAAAACACTAAAAGTTAACTTAAAGGTGCAATGGAGCCTATGGGACATGGCCTTCATGTCATTTGGAGCTTTCTGGATAATGGGTTTCTGGATAACAGATCCCATTACTAAACTCACTGGATTCAAGCATTTTAAAGCTTGAATGCAGTCTTCAGGGGGATGTAAAGGAGTATTTATATTCATTATCCATAGTGCCTAGTCCAAAACATATCTATATAATGCCCAGCTTTTGTACACCAGTATATCAGTAATCAATAATACCTGGCAATTTCATCAGTGTAAAATGACCAATGCAGCAAATACAGTGTGACTCGTTGTTTTTCATAAACATCTGGCCTTAAAAATGTCAGTTTTTGCTTAGATTTTTGTCCGCAATTTTACCTGCATTTTTGCATCTACAAACTCAGCCCTAGTGCTGAACTACAGTTGCCGTCATCCTCAGCAGCAGTGATTGAGACTGACTGACTGTGTCTGGTAAAGGGTCATGTGAATTTTATTCTAACAAAAACCACATGTCTGATATCCTTGGCTTGGAAATTGATGAAACCTAGGTTTTTTTTCCCATATCCAGCTTTGGAAGGTGCTTGCAGTCCTGTTTTCAAATGTCGAGAAACATTATTAGTTGAAATTAAATATGTGCCTCCACAATTATCCCTGAGCTTTGCCTTATATCAGACAGATACATGAGAAACTTGTATAAGTTAATATGCATTATATGAATGGTTGCTAGACAGATGGATTAAATAAAAGATTTTTTTTTTCATGATCTGCAAATGTCTAATGCATTCATGGAAAGAATGTGAGAAGTCTGGAGATGCATTTAACTGTCTCAGTGCCGGATATGCTGCTTGACCATGCACTGCTAACATACTAATGCAATACTCCAGGTGGGAACTGGTAGTGTAAACTCTGAACTTCTGCCAGAAAGTTATGTCTTTACCTGATAGGGATTGTGTGTGTGTATATATATATATATATGTGTGTATATATATATATATATATATATATATATATATATATATATATGTTACCAAGGAAACTTTTTGCATCTTTCATGGTTTAAGCGGCTAACGATAGCGACATTTCACCAGAAATCCCATTCGCAGGGACATTGCCAATTTACTAAAAGGTGTAGGTGACAATTCTATAGTGAACAGGACCGTCGCATTCTTTCGCACTCTATCGCCAATTGACTTTTTGATCTGTCGAACGGACGTTGCTCCGCAAATTCAGTAAAGTTCGAATTTTACTGAACCTTACCTCTTTTCGCCAGAGTTGATTTTATCACCTCAGACCAGACGAACTGCTAAAATTAAGCTACATCTTATTCAGGTTCTTTGGACATTAGTAATAAAAAGTGGCCACTTCAAGCATTTGCACCATCTCTAATAAAGATGTCCATACGACTTTAATGTACCTGCCCTATTCAAACTGACCTAACTGTAAGAGGACTAACAAAGTTCAGGGGCGCGCCGCCAATGAGGCGAGCTGAGACGCTCGCCTCAGGCGGCAACGCCGAATCGGTTTCCAGGGGCGGCAAAAAGCCGCTCCTGCACCTTTAAGAGCCGAATTTCCGGTTTTTAAACCGGAAATTCGGCTTTACTAATGCGAGAGAGCGCAATTGCACTCTCCGCATTAGTGTTCCTGCCTCCCCTCCCGACAAGTAAGTCGGCGAGGGGGGGCGGCATTGCAGGAGCCGCCTCAGGCGGCGCTTAGGTCCGAATCGGCGCTGACAAAGTTTCTCTAGGCAGAAGCGATTGCTAGCGTAATTTCGCTATGAAACGCTTGCACTGACTAAGGGGCACATTTACTTAGCTTGAGTGAAGGATTCAAAGTAAAAAAACTTTGAATTTCAAAGTTTTTTTTTTGGTACTTCGACCATCGAATAGGCTACTTCGACCTTCGACTACCACTTCGACTTCGAATCGAACGATTCAAACTAAAAATCGTTTGACTATTCGACCATTCGATAGTCGAAGTACTGTCTCTTTAAAAAAAACTTCGACTACCTACTTCGGCACTTTAAACCTACCGAGCATCCATGTTGGCCTATGGGGACCTTCCCCATAAGCTTTGTAAGCTTTTTTTGATCGAAGGAAAATCCTTCGATCGATGGATTACAATCCTTCGAATCTTTCGATTCAAAGGATTTAATCGTTCGATTGAACGATTTTTCCTTCGATTGTTCGATCGAAGTATTTGCGGTAAATCCTTCGTCTTCGATATTGAAGTCTAAGGATTTTATTTTGATGGTCAAATATCGAGGGTTAATTAACCCTCGATATTCAACCCTTAGTAAATGTGCCCCTAAGTAATTCTAGCAAAAAGTTGCCAGCGTTCGGCACAGGTGGGCCTCGCACAACCCAGCCTGACCCTGAACTAATAATACTACATTTAAAGGGGACATAGGTCAAGCAAAATTTACTTTAATTACTCTGTATAAATTATTTGAATTTTGTTTCCTTCAGTCTGGGAACTCATAATTATAGCAAGTAGGTAGGAGCCATTTTTGTTATTAAGGAAAGCCTTGCATCATCACAGAATCTTTGTGCACCAGAATGGGGGACCTGATGTCCAACCCCATGCACTGGTTAAGTAATTAAATGGTTAAGAGAATGGGGGGAATGTGGGGAGAGCAGTGACATCTAGGAAGTGCTGAATGGAAAGTGAAAGTACTTGTCTGGTCCGCCTCTTGGACTAAGGTATAGAGGAGGGGCAGGCAATATTTGATTGACAGTTGATTAACTGTTTACAACAGCTATGAATGCTTTAATAAAAAATTGAAATTGGATTTCATGTTTAATTCAAAAAGGACTTTTATTATACAGTTTTTTATGTCTGGTGACAGGTCCACTTTAAGGTTAATGCATCACAGGGCTGAAACTTGGCCTGCCTAAAACTATTTTATCCGTTATAGGGGAAAAGAATGGAATAGAGCAGGCCAAGAATCTACAATTTGCCCCTCACCTTGCCTGTACCCAGCAAGGTTAGGGACTTATTCAAGAATACCATTCTCTATCTATATCCCCAGTCCTGGTATCTTTAAAAATTAGTATAAATCCATTTAATATCTTCTGACCTGGTAAATGTTAATATTCTATAACTCACTGTCTTTCTTTGTACTGTACACTATATCCTGGACAGTAAGATAGGTTTTACAGTACAGTTTACATGCATTATCACGATAATCTTGCAAGTGATTTAATGCTATCTATTATGTTTCAGAATCTCTGTGCCTTAACATACTGCAGTGCATTATATGGCATTATCAGAAGTGGCTTCTGCTATCAGTTTCACTCTGAATCCCCTGAGCATTTCAACCTGATATTCTACCATATAATGTACTTTTATTCCGTTTCAAAATCCCACTTATATGTGAAAATCCGTGTGAATCCATCAGTTCCTCAAAAAAAGGTGTCAGGTTTTTATTTAAAGCAAGATGTTACTGATAATTACATGTACTATGGTGAATGACTGGTGTGTAGTTGGAATCTCTGAGGAACATTTATCGATGACTTACTTTCGTTAAGTAATGCACTGAAGTTTTGCAAGACATACAGTAATAACTCATTTATTAAAGAGGTTGTTCACCTTCTAACACTTTTTTCAGATCAGTTGTTTTCAGACAATTCAACAGAAATTAAGACATTTTCGATTACTTTCTATTTTCTATTTGGGAACATTTTTGTAATATTGAAGTTTAAGTTTCATTTTTCACCTTCTTACCAATGACATGCAGCAGGGTTCAAACCTGCGGGATTCGGGTCGGGTGGGTTGGGGCCAACATTTGCACAGTATTTCTGAGTTGTGTTGGGTTCAGGCTTAGCTCTTCCTTCTGCTCTCCCTGCCCACAACCTTACTCTGCCCAGCTTGCTCCTCCCACAGCCTCTATTTATAGGGACCCATCTTCCCTGCTCCACCCCCTTCTGTGACATCAGAGAGAAGGGTGGTTCAGGCTCTATAAGTAGAGGAACCTTGCTGTGTTAGGTTTGAGTTGGGTGTAGGTCGACTTTTTTTTTGTACTCATCACTACTATGTTTTTTTTAAAGCAGCTCGGGGGGGGGGGGTCGCTGGCTCTGTAAACTGTTCTAAATTGATACATTAGTTGATATCTTTCTTATCTTTGTCCCTGCTGAGCAGAATCCCTGAGTTTCATTAAAGGCAGCTGTTAGAATTGATACAATAGTTGTTAATATTCCACAGATGTTGCTGAGAAATGTATCAACTCAATGTAGCAAACTGTAACAGTTCAGAATCTGTACCTGGATCAATAAGCTGCCAGACTGAAACACCAGAGGCAGGAACATTGGACTTTAAATTTCAACTTTGGAAAAACTGGAAAGCAATTGAAAAAAAATCTTTATTTGTGGTGAACAGTCTGAATACAGCTGAACTGAAAAAAAAAGTGTTTGGAAGGTGAACAATCCCTTTAACTGACTTGATCACAAAACAACTATTCTATTACTTGTTATTGCTTCAAAATGTGGTAATCAAGTAATTCATCTTAACTGGGTGCATGTTAACTGTGCTTTACTTCCCCCAAAACAGTGATAATTATAAAATACAAATCATTAAAGAAAGATTTTTTCAGTAGCAATACATTTGCTACACTCTAATAAATCCAGCAGCAATTTAGATCACACTTTTAGCAGAATACACACAGAATGCACACTATATAATGATGTCAAATGCAAAACATGGCCTGATGGGCCTACATAAACTATATCCCTTATACAAATGGCATTAAAAACCTCTATCAGAAATATATAGGGATGCACTGAATTCAGGATTCGGATACAGGCTTTTTCAGATGGATTTGGCCTAATCCTTCTGCCCATCCGAACCGAATCTGAACCATAATTTGCATATGCACATTAGGGGCAGGGAGGGAAATTGTGTGAATTTTTATTGCAAAAACAAGGAAGTTAAAAATGTTTTCCCCTTCCCACCCCTAATTTGCATAAGTTCGGTATTTGGCCAAATCTTTCACGTATTCAGGGGTTCGGCCGAATCCAAAATAGTGGATTCGGTGCATCCCTAGAAATAAAAAAAACAACTAACAGGGAAGAAATCAGAAAAATGATGGCTATAAAGCAGGTAGAGGGCTCAAGAAAACACTCCAACATACAATTTTTCAACAGTAATAGAACACTGGAAAACCAGCCACCATCATACCATAAGCTGCAAACTTAATGCAGAATCTACCACATAGTAACCACAAATAAAAAAAAACATAGAAACTCACATATTTTATACTGTGACAAGAACCAGGGACCCTGTGTTTATTGGCAGCTGCTCCTTCGAATTGAGCAGTACAGGAAGCAGAGCTTTGTTTGGACTTGCAGTTACATTCTATGACTTTCCTTGGTCCATTTTATCCTAGTTGACACCAGGACCTGATGTGTACTGACTACTGCTGCTCGAGGTTGAGCCAGAGAAAGCAGTGTGACTTGGGCCTGGCCTGGAGCCAAAGCTGAATAGGGGCCAAAGCTGAATGGAAGCCGTAGTGGAAGCTGCCGAATGGGAAAAGAAGCTGCAGAGAATGAAGAAGCCGCTTACGCCTAGGATGAAGATAGTGTATTCGCGGGTCAGGCTGGTGTGGTCAGACTTTTAGAACCTCCTTTGCAGGTTGCAGGGCGGTTCGGTTCGAGCTCTTCTCCCTTCTCTCCCCACCCACAACCTTACACTGCAGGCTTCCTGCTTCTATTTGTATAGGTGCTCACCCTGCCCCTTTTGTGACATCATCAGTGGGGTGGGTCTGGGCAGGCCTATAAATAGAGGGGAGGAGTCAGGTGTGGTCGGGTTGGTACAGGTCAGATGTGGGTCAAGAAAAACCCAACCCACACATCACTACTGAGCATCAATGATGTGGTTTTTTTTTTAATCCCTGGTCATAGTGTTTTTTGAAACTTTTATAGGGGAGAGCCCTGATCACCAATGTTTTTTTTTTTACTTTAATGGGGGGGGGGCCTGGCCCCCAATGCCTTTTTAATATGGGGGGGCTGGCCACCAATGTTTTATTTTAACTAGGGGGGGGCTGGCCACCACTGCTTTTTTTTAACTTTTATGGGGAGAGCCCTGACCACAAATGTTTTTTATTTTTTTAATGGGAAACCCTGGTCACCAATGGTTTTTTTTTTCATTTTCATGGGGGCCCTGACCACCAGTGTTTGTGTAACTTGTGGGGTGGCTGGCTGCCAATGTGGCACATACATTTTTGGGCTTCTTTCATTTTTTTGCCAGGGCTGCTTTCTACTCCCAGTTCAACCCGCAGTCTCGAAACTAAGACCATAATAATTTTCTTGTTAAATGGCAGAAATGAATCACATTAATTTTAATGAATCACTGATTTCCATGCATTTGCAAGCAACATTAGGACTCAGAAGACAATGCAAATTTTCAAGAATAAAAAAATTCAAATACAAAATTCAGAAGATCAACTTCCCATTCTCAAGTAATCGCAAGTGTGGCACTTTTTACCATTATGCTACAAGGTAGGAAATTACAGCAGAATCAAAAAGTAACATTATATTAAATTAATGAGAAATTACAACCTTTTCCCCTACCCTCCAACTTCAACAGTAATCTAAATAAAAAGGTGCATCACAGTAAGGGAGGTTCATCACTTATATATATGCTGTTATGAGACAATAAAGGCAAAAACATGTTTACCATTTCTAAATCTAGGTGAGAATACATAGGCTTCAAATACAGGTGTGCAGGTATAGGATCAATTATCCAGAAACCCGTTATCCATAAAGCCCGGATTATGGGGAGGTTGTTTTCCTATAGACTCCATTTTAATCAAATAATTAAAATTTTTAAAGGGGACCCTTCACCCAAAAAAAATATTCCAAATCTTATTTTATCACATTAGTCAAGCAAAATTAACTTTTATTACACTGTAAAAATGTATTTGAAATTTCTTTCCGCTGGTCTAGGAACTCATAATGATAGCAAGCAGGCAGGGGCCATTTTGTGGACAGTGTTATTAAGGCAAGCCTTGCATGATCTCAGAATCTTGTTTGTGCACCAGAATGGGGTGTCCATCCCCATGCCCTGGCTACACAATTAAATGGTTATGAGAACTGGGGGAATGTGGGGAGAGCATTGACATCTAGGAAGTGCTGAATGGAAAGTGAAAGTAATTACCTGCCCCGTCTCTATGCCTTAGGCATAGAGGAGGGGGAGGCTATATTTGATTAACAGCTGAAATTCTTACATTAGTTTACAACAGCTATGAATACTTTAATAAAAAAAGAATTTGGATTTCATTTTTAATATGAAAAGGACTTTTATTATACAGATTTTTATATCTGGGGGCCAGGTCCACTTTAAAATATATTTCCTTGTTCTCTGTAATAACAAAACAATACATTGTACTTGATCCCAGCTAATATATAATTACTTAGTGATAGGAAAACAATCATATTGAATTTATTAAATGGATTTTTAGCAGACTTAAGGTATGAAGTTCCAAATTACAGAAACCCCAGATCCCAAGTATTCTGGATAACTGGTCCCACACCTGTAATAGTTTTCTTAAAAAGGAAAACAAAAGTTGATTTATTTTCATCTTTTAAGAACAAATTTTTTTTGTGTATGAGTGCTCTTAAGCATTTGGGGTAAGTGGAATGTATGAGTATCAAAAGAGCAGAAATGAGAACCAAAAATATAACATAATTTAGATCTGAAAAGTGGAATTTTTCCACATTGATGCTATCTGTAAAGCAGTTGAGTTTGTAAGGAGGTGGGAGACAGGGAGTTAGATCAAAAGAAACAAGGACACAAATGTCTTTAGAAAAATGATAAAAGGTCATGCACAGGAATGTGTTATGCAGAGAGCTAGAGACTGTGAGTATGTGAAATATACAGTTAAATGCATGTAAAGTATATCAAGCTTAAGGTACAGTGTTTTTAATTTATCTTTTTCCGATCGGTATTTGGGTGAAAGGTAAGAGTGGTTAATAGCACTGCACTAATTGTAGAACAAAAATTGCATAATAGTGGAAATTAGAAACAAAATGAAATATAATTTTCATTCAAAAATCTGAATTATTTGGCTGAGGCCCAGGGCACATTTCAAGACCGATCTTAAAATAAAAGAGAATTTTCAGTTATCAGTGAAGCAGTTCAGGTTTGTAAGGAGGTGAGCAGGGAGTTAGATCAAAGGAAAGTATGACACAAATTTCCTTAGAAAAATGAAGGGTTATATGGAGGAATGTGTTTGGCAGAGAGTGGGAGACTGTGTCTCAGAAAATGTGAATGTGTATAAATCTAGGTATCTATTCATGTAAAAATATATCTATAGTGCCTGCAGGACAGAATATAAACATGCATGGAATCTCTTATCTAGAAATACAAGTGTCGTTTCCCATAGTGTCCTACTTAATCTAACAGTTTGTTATTTCTGACTGAGTTTCAGTAATGTAACAGTCATGTTAAATAACTTAGGATAAAGTCATGCTCATGTCAAAATAGTTCGAATTGCTTCTATAAGCACGGTGCTCCATATGGCCAAGCATTCCTGGGTTATATTCATATATACAGATAGATATGTGCAACACTTATTCACACCTCCTTATGAACTAATCAACTCATTAGAATTTGGAACCTGAATTTGTATTCGACCAGAAACCAACAAAAAATCTATATAGTTACAGACTGCCTAACAAACACTGGTGATAAAAATGTTCTTTGACCTACTGGGCAAATAAGGTCTTGAGCTGTATTAAAAGGGGCATAGAGTCATGGGAGGAGAGGGTAATTCTTCCACTGTATAGAGCAACTTGTAAGGCCCCATCTAGAAAATGCCGTACAGTTTTGGTCTCCATCACTCAAACAGGACATTATTGTATTAGAGAGGGTACAGAGAAGGGCAACTAAGCTGGTAAAAGGTATTGAAAATCTTAGCTATGAGGAAAGACTGGCCAAATTGGGGATGTTCACGCTGGAGAAGAGGCGCTTAAGGGGAGATATGATAACTATGTATAAATATATAAGGAGATCATATTATAATCTCTCTAATGCTTTATTTACCAGTAGGTCTTTCCAGCTGACACAAGGTCACCCATTCCGATTAGAAGAAAAGAGGTTCCGCCTAAATATTCAGAAGGGGTTTTTTTACAGTGAGAGCTGTGAAGATGTGGAATTCTCTCCCTGAATCAGTTGTACAGGCTGATACATTAGATAGCTTTAAGAAGGGGTTGGATGGCTTTATACAAGTGAGGGAATACAGGGTTATGGGAGATAGCTCATCGCACAAGTTGATCCAGGGACTAGTCCGATTGCCATTTTGGAGTCAGGAAGGAATTTTTTTCCCCTCTGAGGCAAATTGGAGAGGCTTCAGATGGGGTTTTTTTGCCTTCTTCTGGATCAACTGGCAGTTAGGCAGAAAAAAAAACCTAAAAGGTTGAACTTGAGGGACGTGTGTCTTTTTCAACCTTACTTACTATGTTACTATGTACTGGTTTTATCTATGTTTGGGAGATTTTTCATCGGTTTTGGAATAAACTTCAACAAATCTGCATACTCGTGTCAGTCCGGTTGAGTTCAACAGTCTCTCGAGATCTGCTCATAACAGTGAGTTGTGTCCTGTAAGGTCCTGGCCCAGATCTAAGGGAACTATCACTAAGGATTAGTTGAAACAGAACAGATAGATAGATAGATAGATAGATAGATAGAGAGAGAGAGAGAGAGAGAGAGAGAGAGAGAGAGAGAGAGAGAGAGATAGATAGATAGATAGATGATAGATAGATGATAGATAGATATATGGATGATAGATAGATAGATAGAGTAGATAATAGGTCACAGAAAAAAAGGCTTATATTACAGAAATATCATTATTACAGATTGACAGATACTGTAAATAGACAGACATAGATAGATGATAGATACATGATAGATAGATAGATAGATGATAGATAGACCACAGAAAAATAAATAGAATAAATGTTTATATTACAGTAATATCTTTATTACAGACAGGCCAACAGACAGAATTTTGTAATTGTTACTTGAAATTCCTAAACTTAACTGTTTTGCCAACCTGACTGTCCCTTTTCAACCTGTCCGTTACAATGTCTAATGCTAACAGACTATTGAATACAAGATCTCGAGATCACTCTAATAGAATGCCCAATCCAATTCATGAGGAACTTTCAGTTATAGATCCACAATGGGAGAATTTGGACCCCAAACCAGACATTCATGCCCTATATAAGGAACTTAATGTTAAATTCTTTAGGGGAAAGTTGCCTGAACCTGACCTGAAATGGAGTAACAGAATTTCTGAGTAAGTCTTGTATTAAACTTCAAGATATTTTCACTGGTGTAGTTTATAGAGCACTTAATAAAAAAAAAGCATATATAATGTAGGAAAACAAGTATAATTGAACAATAGAAAAAAATCACGTAGTAATTTGACACAGGAAAGGTAAAAACTAATTCTGAGTATTAAAGATTCACATTTTGTTTTGCAGAATGTCTGGATTTGCCATAGAGACCAGTACATGAAAGATGAAAATTCGCCTAAATAAGCCTCTTCTTGATTTAAGGCCAAGGAGGCGGATTAATAAACTGACTGGCGCAAATATTATGGTAAGTAGTTAAACACACTGTATTTATTGCTACGGTATATTATAAGCAATCTGTTAATACTCTATTAAACATGATTCCCTTTGCACTTTTCTTATTTTTATATAGGCCTACCCTGATTTTAAGGATGAATATGACCTACTGAAGTGTCATTGGTGGGAGTGCAATGGCCCCTGTGGGGAATTAGTAACAAGGATTATGAACCGTCCACCAGCTACACAAAAGGAAATGTGGAGGAGAATTTATCAAAATTTCAGAATCTGAAGACAGTCCTTCAAATAAGAGAAGGAAGGTCTAAACCTTCAGGGAAATAATGCAAATTTCAGAAAATACTTTTTTTTTGGGGGGGGGGATGCCAATTAGCACTTTAAGAAATTATCACTAGCAATATTCCTTTCAAGCTATGTTTATATAATGATAGATAATTGACAAGTTGCTCAGGTACAAAATCACAATCATTATGACAATGCTTCCACGTTCATACAATTTTTGTTCTTTTAATGAAACAATAACCCTATATGTCTTAAAGGAGAGTGGGAAAACATTAGGTACCCCTCAGTGATTATAATCACTTACCTGAGACCTGGGGCCAGTGCTCCTGTTTACTGAAAACTGCACTGACAGTCTAGGCATTTATCTTATTACTATATAAGCCTACCACTATTATTTTGATAATGATAATGGTTCCTGCAGAGCATTAGTTAGAATGATTATGGAATGCCTACCTTCTGCAAGTTTTATCAACATTTTAGACCATGAAGACAGTCTTGCATAGAAGAGACATAAAGTTTAACCTATATGGTATAGACTATTATGCAGAATTGCTAAATGGCTTTTATAGTGCCCATTACAGGGACGTCCAAAAAGAGGCCACAGAGACAAACATATGATTCTATTGGCAGGAGGGTTTATATGATGCATACATGTTTGATTGGTGTTACTCTGATAATGTTGCTGGATGGTATAATCATCAGTCAATAAAGTTTATGAGTTTTGAAGATGCATTTCTGGCCATAAATGGCACAGTAAAAATTGCCATAATAACCGCCATAAAACAAGGCTATTTAATAGCATAAATATTTGCGAAAACTTAACTTGTCGGCAGAAAATTCGCAACTCGCTAAAATTACCACTAACGTAAGCTGGTTCGTTAACGTAGTTACCGCAAGTGATCGCAATGACTTCTGAGCGCATCGCTGTTTAGTAAACTTAGTCGCTGCGAATATTCTGGCGTAAAAATATTTGCAGCAATACCACGTGGAAACTTAGTCAAATTTTCTTTTTGTAAACTTTTGTAAACGGACCCCAGAATAAATATAACACTACTTAAAAAGTGTTAATGAATGTCGCACAGACTTCTGCATGCAGAGTAGCTCAGCGAAACTAATGTGCGCCATCTTTGGTATCTTCAGATCCTCTTCTTCCCTTTTCCTATCTACAGAGTTTTCCAATGCATTAACGCGTAGGCGCGAACCCCAAACTGACTCCAACTGCACATGCACAAAAACCGTTAGTGTTGGGGGTCCTTTACTGAATATAAAAGATCCCGACGATGGTGCTCTTGAGCTCCGCTACGCTACTGTGCTTGCATAGGTCTGGGCGACATTGAGTGACAATTTAAAGTAGTGGGCTATGAGGGGAAGAAGTGGGGAGGGGGCCAATAGGGCTTTTGGATGGGACTTTCTCTTAAGAAGTGGGCTTTAGTTCTCCTTTAAGAACTAAAATAGGACTGTTTACATTAATTTTGTTTTTATTTTGGCAGATAACTGTATGTTGAGCTCTTTGTTGAGACACATCACACAGTTGCTTAAATGAAAGTAAACCTTTATTTTTACATTTCATCAAAATAGCTGTGATTTCTGATAATGTCTTGACATGAGGATTCAGTAGGATCAAAGCAGATTTGTCTTGTTCCCTGTCATGACTCCTTCTGTTATACAGTAGAAAATGCAAATACAAAGCACTGAAATATCCCACAGTGGCACAGAAATGCATTTAAGGAGCCAATATACATTCTTTCATTATTTCTCATGCCTAGTGGAAATAATATAGCTGAATGTATGTTTAATTATATATTCTTTCATTTGAGGATTCTATGAAGGCATCGCTGGCCTGGTCTCAACTTTTGCTTTGCTCAAGTAACACTGTCTCATGGCCATGTGGGACATGAAGTCAATTAAGGCCAGCTAAATGTACTTGTAAATTGTATTCTCCATACCAGGGGAAACACTGTTAATAAATATAAATACTTTTATACAGATACAATGGTATATTTATCAAAGAATGAAGAGTCAACCACAGTCCATCAGAGTGACATTCTTTAGTTTTCTATGCATTTTTCAAAGTGTCTTTATCAACGGGTGAACTCTTCACTTTCACTCATTGATATGCCACCCAAAATTCCACAGAAATGAATAGAGAGGAAGAATTTCACTGTCAATGTGGACTGTGCTAGTTTCACTATTTAAAAAATTTGCCCCATAGGAAGAAGGAGATCCCTTACTTTATATCGTACTTACAAAAAGCATAAGTAAAATGTAGCTGTTTATTATTCCCATGAAATACAAGATTTAGCCACGTGCCTTGTGCTCTGAGGTCCACTTTATTGTGCTCATTAATGGTGGAACGTTATATTGGTCGCTAAATCAAAAATTTTTGCAATTCATTTGCAAAGTGAGCAGTTTTGCCTTTGGAACCCTTTGCCCCTCACATGACAGTAGGATAGTGATTCCAAATGTTATAGTTAAAAGGCATTAAAGTTTTGCAATGCACAATTAACATTTGCTATGCAATAAAAGCCTATTCGCTGATCTTCTCGCAGGGACCACAGTCGTTTCCTAAGGATTTGTTGCAGGCGCCCTGCTGGTTTAGACAAATGTTTGGCACCCGCTTCTGACATCATGCTGGGCATGAAATTCGGATATATTAAAGATGCCTCATCTGTTTGTTCACTGCCGAACATAGGTCTATTGTAGCTAGTTCCTGGGTGTGCTTCTAGTCTGTGTTGACCTTTGCCTGTCCTTGACCACCTTTGTATTGCTGCCTTAACCGACCTTTGCCTGTTACTGACTATTCACCTGGATTCTGACTCTGTACTGCGCTGACTGATTGGTTTTAACCCCGGCCAGTTTCTTTGACAATACTTAGGTCTTTCCCTGTTAACACAGTGAAACTTTCCTGTTCCCTTGCCTGCCCAGAACTTGTGCCTTGGTTCTCTCACTGTAAGACCTGGCGGCATCCGAGTACCGAAGGGCTCCTCTTGACTTGAAAGGTGGTTGTTATCTCTTCCTGAATCTAAGGCCATGGAGGAGTATACTAAGGAACATTTGGAAAGGGGGGTTCATAAGGCCTTCCTTCCTCCTCTCCTGCGGGAGATGGCTTCATTTTTGTTTAGAAGAAAGACGGTGGCCTAAGGCCACATATTGATTATACCGTAGATGTCTGAATGAGATCACTGTCGAAAATTGTTACTCCCTTACCTTGGTTTCCAAACTCTTTGACAGAGTTAAGGGCACCATGATTTTTTTTCTAAGCTTGATCTGAGAGGCGCTTATAATTTAATTCTGAACAGGGAGGGAAACAAATGGAAGATGGCCTCGTGATGGACATTGTGAGTATTTAACAATGCTCTTTGGTTTATGTAATGCCCCGGCTGTCTTACAAGAATTCATAAATTATATCTTCTGAGTCGCTATGTAGTAGTGTACCTGGTTAATATTTTAGTCTATTCCTCCAATTTAACAGACTATCATGCCCATTTTAGGAGGTGTTACGTAGGTTAAGGCAAAATTCCCCTATTTATTTTTTACTCATTTCAATTTTATCATAACCAATAGGCCTGGGGAAAGAAACATGCTAAGGCAGATGCCCTTTCCAGAAGTTTTGTCTCTAATCCTCGAGAAAGGTCTTAACCAGATTCCATTGTCTCTAAGATCTGAGCCCAGATCTGTATTCCATTTGGCACCCCCAAGTGCAGGATGACTTTCCTTCTCCTTTAATCACAGGAAAATGCATAGAGAGAGACAGCCAGTCTCTGTCAACCAGAGAGTCTTGGTGGTTGATGGGAGTAGTATTGAAGCAGGTAGAGTTTTGCAGATTGAGTCTTCTTTATATATTCTGCACCCCCCCTCCAGGCCTCTTCCCTCCATAGACCCTGCCCCAGTCACTACAGCTCCGACAGAGTCCAGGCAGAGCACTACAGAGCCGTAAGTAAGATTATATGCATGTCCCAGTGGTTGGGGGCAGACTGGGTGGGGTCTGCACCTAGGTCCGTGGCCTCCTAGTTACATCACTCCCTACACATAATTGCTTACTATTACCTTAACCACTGGAGAAGGCCTTCACTTGTCTAGTTTGTAAGAGAAATAGCCAAATTTACATGCCGATTCCTTAAAGTATTTTCTGACTTTTCATTCACACTGTGGGGCAGATTTATTCCTATATGTATTTATAAATAGGTGAAAGTTATCATTCACCATTTGATAAATGCACTTTTAAAAATCCCATAGGGATGAATAGAAAGTGGTTGAGTTTTTCTGTGGTGAGCTCTAATTTCACACTCTGATAAATCTGCTGCTTTGTGCAATTGTATTTGTAAGTAGAATATGTTTGGTTTCCCTTTAGCAGGCAGGAAAGTAGATGAGCATAACTTAATTTCTGAACATGGCATCACTTCTCTGTAAATTCCTACTCACCTTTCTCAGTAGGAACTGCTCTATTGTTTCCATTAGCTTAGTCAGCCACCTCTGTCCCTCTCAGCACTATTCATTTCACTAGTGGGTGTTGGTGCTGTTGCCAGGCCTGGTTAATTAGGAGGCTAGATTTTTTTGTTTTTAATTTTGTTTTTATTATGAGCACATGTTTGCTGTTCTGTGGTGCACTGTGTCAAGTCAAGGCATTGCGAGTCCCATTTAGACATGGCCTCTTATTTTACAGCAACTTGAAAGAAAAATAAATGGTAGCACAGGCATACACATAAATTTAAGTTGACAGGCATATTTGACTTTTGGGACCTATCCCTGCACAAATGTAAGCTTCTCACAGTTATAGGCAGAAGGAGTGTGGGAAAGCTCATTCACACGCCATCAATGTACTTATTGAGTGGAGGCAGCCAGTAGCAGCAGTTACAGTGTGGAATAAGGCTCAGGGAAGGGATAGGGACTATAGTCAGCAGGTACAGTGGGGACATACCTAATGTAACAATACGGTTGATCAGTTTGCAATGTTTCTTCTGATTTTTGTATTCTTAGGAATGCTTTAAAGCAGTGATCCCCAACCAGTGGCTTATTAACAACATGTTGCTCATAACTTGGATGTTGCTCCCAGTGGTCTCAAAGCAGGTACTTATTTTTGAATTCCTAGTTTTGGAAGCAAGTTTTAGTTGCATAAAAACCAGATGTACTGCCAAACAAAACCTCCTGTAGACTGCCAGTGAACATAGGGGCTACCAAATAGTCAATCACATCACTTATTTGGCATCCCCTGGAACTTTTTTCATGCTTGTGTTGCTCCTCAACTCTTTTAACATCTGAATGGTGCTCACAGGTTAAAAAAAGGTTGGGACCCCCGCTTTAGAGGGTGGACAACTTTGCATTTTAAATAAAATATTGATCATGCAGTTGGTTAGGCCATGTCCCACAAAGTTTATTTGACCATCACTGCATATCCAGCATATCCAGCACTGGTACCCGCAAAGCAAAAACTATTATGAACAATTCCACAAGAAACACAGATGTAGTACTTTTAAATCTTTTCTGCCTTTAATATTTAAAAAAGTCTTCCAGAGCTGTTCTAATGTCTGGGAGTTTGTCCAAGTTTGGATTTATACGTGGACATATGTGCTATGAGATCCATTGTCTCCATTAGCACTGCCAGCCAAGTGTAACTTTTTCCTAGTTATTTTACTTAGCTGAGCTGAACATAATTTTTTTTTTTTTCTGTGTATTTTTCCTTCAGGTGGTTATGTGTCTCCTGAATTAAATAATCCTTGGGAGATTCATATCATAATGAATACTCTTTTTTTATGGAGGACAGATAGTTGGAGATCATTTAAGATGGTTTTATGTAATGCTGTATGTTTGTGTACCTAAAATATGTATATATGATACACAAAAGCCATGAATATCCTGTAAATTATATCCTTATAAACGGTGAGTTCTGATGTCATCAGTTATAAACTGAGAAATTTGTGTATTATAATAAATAAAGTACCCCCAGTTGTAAAATATGAGGATATTAGAAGTTACCTCGGAGTTCCATGACCTGTATAAAAACACTCGGCCTTCGGCCTCGTGTTTTTATATGGTCATGAAACTCCTTGGTAACTTATAATATCTCCATATTTTACAAAAGGGGGTACTTTATTCACTATATATACAGTCATGTAAAAAAAAAAGTACACTCCATTTTATTTTTTTTACTTGTTACAGTGTGTGGACATATCAATACAGGACCTGCTATCTGTTAACTCATTATCCAGAAAGTTCCGAATTATGAAAAGGCCGTCTCCCATAGATTCCATTTCATCCAAATAATTCAAATGTTGAAAAATTATTTATTTTTTCCTTTTTATATCTGAATTGATCCCAACTAAGATATAATTAATCCTTACTGGAAGCAAAAACAACCTATTAGGTTTATTTAATCTTTACATTATTTTCTACTAGACTTAAAGGAGAAGTAAACACCCCATGGTGATAAATCCCCACTGGCCCCCTCCTCTGGCCCCCCTTCCTGCCTCCCCCCTGCACTTACCCCTGAATTCTGTCCCCTCTAGAAATAGCGACCGCACATGCAGAGTGAGCGCAGCGGAGCTCACGGGCGCCATCTTCTTCTCTTCCGTAATCTTCGTGAAATGAGTGGCGTATTGGCGCCTGCGCAGTTGCAGCAATCGTCTGGTTTCAGGACAACTGTGCATGCGCCGGAAGAGACGGAAGAAGACACGAAGATTACGGAAGAGAAAAAGATGACACCCGTGAGCTCCGCTGCGCTCACTCTGCATGTGTGGTCGCTATTTCTAGAGGGGACAGAATTCGGCGGCAAGACTGCGCAGGGGGGAGGCAGGGAGGGGGGCCAGTGGGGACTTATCACCATTGGGGGTTTAGTTTTTCTTTAAGGCATGAAGAAAGATCCATTATCTGGAAAACCGGAAGTCTCGTGCATTCTGGGTAACAAGGTCCCAAACCTGTATCAGGTCTTCATTCAAACAACTACAAAAAACAGCAGACTTAAGGTACAGTGATCCAAATTACAGAAAGACCCCTTATCTGGAAAACCTGGAGGTCCCAAGCATTCTGGATAATAGACCTTATACCTGTATATCCTTGTCTCTAATACCTGGTATTGCTCCCTTTAGTCAAAACCACCTTAATTAGGTATCTCTTATAACCATGTAATGTTTTCTTGAATTTTCTTGAATTATTACAAAAATGTCAACTCAGTAATGATCATTGCACAAAGGCTACACTATGTATATTCAATTTGATTTTTATTTACACACAATCATGGAGGAAGTGTATGAGGGAGAAGCATAACTTGCAGGATTTAACTGAATCTAGAAGAGTAAGCAATCATGGCAGTAACCTACATCTTTTCCAAAGAAACTTTCAGTTGTGTAGTTGTTTTTTAACAGGGGGCTAAAGTACATTGCTACATGTGCAGCAATGTTACATAATGATGCTGTGAGTCATTGTTTTTGGAATGTCATACTTCAGAATGGATTAATAAAACTGGAATATTCCTGACCAAGTAAAAGATGACCAAAACACATATTAGATAGCATCCCAAGACAGCAAACATTTGATCTGCTTTTTTTTTTTACAGTGATCTGACCCAGATGAATTAGTTTGCCTCTCAATAACGATGAGGTAATGCCAACAAAATTCTATGTTTGGGAAAAATGCCAGTTTTCCTTCTGTTGTTGAAATTGTTTTCCAAAACATTATGAATGCAGGTTTGTATTTTTTTCCACTCAGTCTGCAATTTCGCAATTTAGGCTCCCTTGTTAAAGAGAATTTAGTAGATCTCGCTTCCTACACTGTGCTGCTTATTGTAATTAATTCAGAATGACTGGCAATAAATGTACCTTCCATGGGTTTCCATGGAAATTAATGGCTTTGCAGGGTGTGGAGGTATTAAAAAAAAGAAAAGAGACATTTTCTATTCAGTGTGGCATTTTTTTTTCTCTTTGCAGAACCCCTACCATGTTTTAATTCTATTTGCAGAATATTTCTTGGGATGCTCTATACGTTCGGAGCAGCATGAGTCCTTAGAAGATTCTGCACTGATAGCAAATCTATTGATCTCTATGATCATGCACAGAAATGGCCATCTGCAACATGTGGTTCTTTAAACTGCTATGCTAAAATGAACTGCAGCCTCCAGCAGGCACTGACTCCAAAGGTTACTGGTATACCCCCCATAATGCCAATCATTATGGGGGGTGTTAAAAAACTGTTACTCCAGTCACGTATTAGGACTTCAGACTCGTGAATAAAAAAATAAAATGTATATGAAGTACCGTGTTTAGGTTGCAAAATATCCATTTATAATACAAAAATGAAAGACAACAATTCTATAATACAAATCTTCAATCAGTCCAACAAGTGTAAAGAGAAGAAAGTATATATGCCACAATACTACCTTCAGCTATCATACAGACCTGTATATTCACATGCTCTATGTGATTTGCTCAATATATATATATATATAAAATAACAAACAAGGGAAAGTTGTGCTCACCACTAATTTTTTAAATCTTTAGGCGGGGGTGCAACGAGGGTGTGACCACAAAATACATATAGTCAAATACAAGAGTCCTCTGCACTCAACCCATTATCAATATTCTGTATTTAGGACATTGGGACATTTTGTGCCTTAAGCTACTAAAAATGCCTTACCCTTGAAACAAAACAGGGATTGTTTGTCCATATATTGCAATATATTTAAGCTGGCCAACTACGTCAAAGTCATCCCATATCTGGCCAGTCTTACACTCTTCACAAGGACAGCACCCTGCTGAAATAATTTTCCCCGGGTGCTCGGTAAATGGTTATAATACTTGAAAAAAGACCAGCAACACCGGGATCTTTGTGTATCAAAATCAAAGTGTATTCATTTCGTGCATGAATAGCCGACGTGACGTTTCACTCCACACAGGGACCTTCCTCATGGTATATATATATATATATATATATATATATATATATATATATATATATAGTCATATGGTACACCGGCACTCACCCTCACTGGATCAAATCCCGGGTGCTCCTCAAAAGGAAATAGATAAATGTAGGATGTGGGAGAGTTTGTAATACTCTAATAAAAAGATACTTCTTAATCACTATACCCGTGAGTGCTCCTGACTACATTTATTTATTTATATATATATATATATATATATATATATA
Source organism: Xenopus laevis (assembly GCF_017654675.1). NCBI lineage: Eukaryota > Metazoa > Chordata > Amphibia > Anura > Pipidae > Xenopus > Xenopus laevis. The sequence goes on from NC_054383.1 coordinate 94,324,706, forward strand.
TATATATATATATATATATATATTAAAGTATCTAAAGTATGTAAGGCTTAAACATCTAGAGAAGAAGGAGAAACATATTTACAGAGAGATTGATAGACTGATAGATACAGAAAGAGATGCAACGTGGCAGGCAAAAAAGTTTTATGCTGACAGATATACATAGATATTTGTCACTAGTTCCCTGGAAATTATTGGGTAAAAAAAGAACAGATAATGCCCAGTTTTACTATTGACAGATAAAAGGTATGAAGAACAAGTGCAATTTTTAGGCAGGCATGGATTTGCAGCAAAATTACACACGCAAATATTTTCAAAAAAATCTCAGTGAAATTGTGCCGCAAGAAAACAGTGTGATAAACTACCCATTGACTTCATTGGCTTCTGTTTTTGTGCAAAAAAGGTCACCACAAATTGACTTCAATTATTTTTTATGGAAGAAAGCTGCCATCGTAAAAAAAACTTTTTTGATGCCAATGTATTTTGAGGGAGAAAATTTGCAGAGACAAAACATCCATTAACTGAAATATGTTTTGCAAATTTTCAGCATTTTGCCAATTTTCAGCATTTTGTGATTTTTTTTCTAGTGTTTTGTGAAAACCCATTAAAAAACCCTTATTGGTGTCAATGTATTTTGAGTGAGAAAATTTGCAGAGACAAAACGTCCATTAACTTTAATATGTCTTGCGAATTTTCAGCGTTTTGCAAATATTCGTTATTTTGTGAATTTTTCTATAGTTTTGTGGATTTTTCCACAAAGCGAAACAGATTCGCTCATCGCTAGTCAGCATGTAAAAAGAAATACACACAACTTGCCATAATAGCAGGTCGCTCGTAGGTAAGTAAATGAAAAATAACATTTTTTTGAAGACCTGAACGTTGCATTTTAGTGAATTTTACATATTCTTCTATTTAGTGTCTAATCCTTATTTTTCTAATTGCATCTTCACGCTCACAAAAGAGTCTTCGATGAATAGCAAGCCTTCTACTTGGTTAACCATCTAATGGCTTCTTTTCTATGGCTGACATCCTCCCTTGTCTTTCCTTCATGGTTCACTTAACAAATGTGTTTGGGCCCATGGCCATGAACTTGCTTGCAACCACTTTTTGGCAAGAGAAAAAGATCTAAAAGTCTATTTAAAAACCAATTCTCTTATTTTTTTATTGACTGATTTGCCCATTATATATTAATCCTCACACAGGCTGTTTTTTCTGAGATGCCAAACATCTGGGCTTCTTTCAGTAGGCAGCACCAATTAAGCAGGACTTTAACTGCATTTTAATTAAGAACAAACCACTGTGAAACTGACAAAGAAACATGTCTGGCTTAAACAAACATCTCACTGACTACAATAATATTCTGTTCGTTAAGATGCATTTAGCACATTGGCATAAAAGAAAACAAGGCAATAGGTACATTGTCCATTGCATTTTGCTAGGATGAAAATGCGTATTTGGGGACCAGAGCCCAGAATGAATATTGGATAATGGGTAACAAACGTTAATTGGTCTGCACAAGACTCTTGTGTTGCAGTGCTTCATCTTTGCTATGAGCAATTTAAAATGTTAAAATGCAATTTATGTTAATTACATGGCTGAAAGCAAAAGGTAGATTACCCCCTTTGGAAACAGAGAGGTCCTTGACTCAGCAGCAAATGATCTGGTCAGTTTCCAAAAGTACCATCTTCATTCAAATGGAACTATATAATTCTCTTCTCACTTTTTTGATTTACAGTATATTCTTCTTTTTCTATATTCTAGTTTTCCCCCAGTAACCTCAGCTGTGGCTCTCCAGCTGTTACTTAATGCTTTAAACTGGCACTACATGATGTGAGTTGAATAAAAGTGTGATGGCAGTTGAATAAGTATGAATATAAAATTGTGGTTGACAGTGGTGAAACTGCGCTGCAACGGGCCCCCTGCAAAAAAATCTTCGGTTTGGTCCAGAACGCACAACAATCCCACTCAAGTACCCCACTCTCTGTCAGCTTGTGCCACCCACACAAGGAGAGGAGAGCTACTGGGAAAGGGGATTTGGAAAACTTCAGACACGAGTAATATTTGTGTCCCAACTACCACTGGTGTAACTATAGAGGAGGCAGCTCCAGCGGTCCAGGACTTCCTGCCCCCCCACACCACTGTGTATTCTGCTTTCTCTATAGATAAGTCAGTGGTAGTGAGGAAACAATATTCCTCTTCATGAAGTTGTCCATATCTTATCTGATGATGTAACATAGTGCTAATGGAATTTATTTTTATTTGCCACTTTTGGAAAATTGTATTCATATTTTAATAAATATATTTTAATACATTTTACTATTTAACGATGATTGCCAAATTGGGGGTGTAACTTACATTGAAAACAGTCCATGCAAATCTTTTTGAAACACCCATAAATGATATTTGCCACATTGCAAAGTTAAGCTTCATTTCCAAACCTCTGTAGGACTTATATTGGCTTTGTTCAATGTCCCCAATTTATTCATTATAAAATCTGTGCTTTGCTGAGAGAGTAAAATCCCACCCTCTGTTACTAACTGCCATACTAAAAGTCAGTTTCATTGAAACAAGCACCCATTGATTTAAATGTATCTTGTTTGAAAAAAAAAAAATTGTTGTGAAAACACTTCAAAGTGTTTGACTTAAAATTGTATTGCAAATTTTTTGCTGTTTCACAATTTTTTCTGCAATTTTGCAAAATGTTTGCAGTAGCAAAATGGTACAGATTTGATATCACTACGATATACTTCCAGGAAACAAATGAGAGATAGTAGACATTGATCAGAAGACTAATGAAAGCTATACATACTTTTCATATAAAAGCTAGGTAACTGAATATGACATAAATCATATTTCAAGGTGAGTGTATCATAACAGACATGCATATGAAGACCAGAAAGTCAATGCAAACATCAAGCATCTGATACTGATAAAAGTGGGGAAAAGTCATTGGCTTAACTACCTATACAGCAAATTCCCTGGCCACGGGGGGGGGGGGAAACAAGGGGGCTTGGACTGCGGGGTTTGCTGCATCATAGTCCCCCAACCCATATTTTACCTTTAAAATAGCATCACGGTGCCAGCCCCGAAGGTGCTGGGCGAGCGGGTCGTTAGGGGGATCAGGGGAAGAGGACTGTGCGCAGGGCCCCCTCAGAAGAGGGGGTCGACGCTACCAAGTCACTAGGAAAAGTTATAGACAACTTTAACAATAAAACAGCTCATGAGTTCAGTAGAAAATGTAGCCACTATTCTTAAGCCATCTTTATATTATGATGCCCAAATCAATGCCGGCTTGGCAGCTGGGGATATACTGTAAATCTCACACAACCTAATTTATGCTTTCTTAGAAAAATAATTATATTTTTTTGGTCTACAAGCAGTTCTTCAGGCTGGAGATTCTAAAAGTATAGGCAACAGTCAACGTAGCCTTTAAAATAGAAGCTGACATTAATTCAGTACTATTGTAATGCACCACCTCGACCATGAAAAAAGTCCTTGGAGATGCCAAATATGGGCTGTGATAAACTTAGTTTAGGTGCCTTACAGATAACACTTAAAACTTCCCTGGATTACAAACCTAATCTTGCTATATGGGGATTTGATGATCTAGTAACTTTAATGAGGTTATATAGATACCGTAGGGCTTTTCAACTTCACATGATTTAATTTCCATTCAATACATTATATTCATGTGTTCATGGAATTGCATATTATTGCATTATATCAACCTTCTTATCATTCCATGATTTCTATTAACTTATGCTTTCGTAATATTATCATATTCTACTATATCAATTCATTCATTGTTATGCTATCATTTCATGATTATATTATGCAATATATTCATGCTTTAATATTTCTACTAATAACTGACTAATTAAATCATACACTGTTATAGTTATATAGTGTTATTTATAAGTACAGTATGCACGTATTCTTGTATTTGTTTGAAGAGTTTCCGGATACGGTTTAAACTGGTTGGACATACAAAAAAAAGGCGGGATTGATCAAGGCACATTCCCTGGTCCCCTGCTTTATAAGTAATTTAGTATCTATGCAAGTGCATATATTTTTAAAATCATGTTTTTTTGTTACAAATTTAAGATCATAAAATTGGTAAGCCATCATATATATCCCCCCATATTGTAGTCCTAACTATTTACCGTAAAAAGATTGGACGCAACAATGCTGCTAATTTAGGACCATAATGACGTCAACGTTGCCACCACAGTAGCTCTCAGTGTGATCTCTGGGATGCAACTGAACTGCTACTTTGGCTACCAAAAATGCTGTCCCCTTTAAACAGAAGAGGTATTGTCATCAAGGTTAACCCTGGTCTGGCCAGATTAGCATATTGAGTATGTGTGAGTGCAGAGGACCTCTTGTCTTTGTATGAATGTTGTATCCACTCACTCATTGCACCACCACCTAATGTTTTAAAATATAGTAGTGAGCACAACTTTCCCTTTTTTAGGAAAGTTAACATGGGCTCCATGTTGTATCTCAGACACTTCACTACTCTTCTGCAGTGGAACATATCTTTGTGAGCATTGGGTTCAAATTCCTTCACTACAAGTGAGAGCAGATGTGAAAACTGATATGAAAATGAATGTTTTGCAGCTAACATTCCTCTGTGTTCTGTCTGGATATATTTATATTCAATCTTGAAATTGTTCAGAAAGTGAACCAAAACAGCACAGCTACAGAAAAAAAAATGAGAAATGAAGTGATGTAGTCTATATGTTAAAAGCATCACATTTCTTTCCATGTAATACACTTTAAAGCTATTCAGCAATCAACGAAGATTTACCTTTGAATTATATAATATGGCTGAGATTCTCCAGGTTAACATCTCTTTGGAGGGTTGACCTACTGGGTCCCTGAGAGGTCATTAAACGTAAAGAGTTCCAAGTTTCCCATCAGTGTTGTTCTGCAAGGCATCTGACAGCGAACACAGACATATTGGAGCAGTCCAAGTGGTTAGCTGGACAAGGAACAGGATACATATGCTAGTGATTTGATTCACTCCCTTGAGAAGAAAAGTAGGACTTCCAAAGTTCCAAAATGAGTAAAAAGGAAAATGATATTTGTTGAATGCTACCCTTCCTTTGGCTCTGTCAGATCAAGCCCAAACAAAAATGTATTAATTCTTTTTTTTTTTACAACTATTTTTGAGATGCTTGTGGCTTCCACTGTGTTCTCTAACTCCAGGTCACTTGCTCATCTCACCAAACATCCCCTATTTAGCTCATGCTGTGCAGATGTGACTTTTGGTAGTTTTGTTGAAAAACACGACACGCAGTTGCTGAATAGAGAGGACTTCTAATTATTCAGAGAATGTGCCCGTATCATCAATCATGGTCTAGACATCACATTAATATTAATTTAAATGACATAAACATTTTATATGCCTCATTCTGATACCTGAACCATGAGGTCACTGTTGATTCCAGTAAGCAGGATTCTCTTTTGTTAAGCTGCTTTTTCTAACATCAGTTTGACTAAGGGAGTCTGAAACAAAAGAAAATGTTTGAAACATTAGGAAAGTGTTGAAATTTTCAGCCCAATTACACTGTGGGAGATTATTTTGCCTCCCTCGTAGCTCTACAATTTTGAACATGATTACGATAAAAATGTCCCATTTAACTTGGATTTCATAACCTTAAAAGGGGAAATATGAGGCGCATAGAATGCTCATCCAATGAAATAAAGTACAAAGCTTACAGCACATATGGAAAAACCAAAGAAACAAAACAAAAACAAGAGTAATGTTTTTATTCTCCAATATTGTTTTCTCTAAAATAGCATTCACTTTTCTCTTGAATTTTTATTCAGCCTGTTTTAAATTGGGTTCTTTTTATTCAGTGTAGAATGTGCTTTTCTTGTCTTTATGAGCTGCTACATCTGGAAGTCTTGCCCATACTACCATACTATGTTTCCCCATGAATTTCTTTTATGTAATATTCAAGATATTCACTGACAAAATATAGGGGAAACAAAACATCAGGCTTGTATTGGTGTTATTTTCATGTATCACTAATTGGTGTGCACTCAATTAAAGTTCAGGAACGACTCAACTTCTCCTTCATTAAATGCCAACATTATGCCTAGATTAGTGGCTCGCTGCACATATTCTGATAACTGCTTTACATAGATAGACTATAATAAATGTAAGGCTCATTTATAAAAGTAACCAGCATGCTCAGTTGCACTTGGAAATGCAGCAATATCCTCAATGTCACTGCCTGCCTGCCCTTTTCCAAGAACTTTGTTTAACCCCTTGGTACCTAGCTATTGGACCTTTGACTGCCTAACTGTGTCCTGTACCTTCATTGGCTGCCTTGTCTATCCCACCTGTGCCTTAAAGGGGTTGTTCACCTTTAATTTAACATTTATTATGATGTAGAAAGTTATATTCTGAGACAATTTGTAGTGGGTTTTCATTTTGTTATGATTTGTGGTTTTTGAGTTTATTAGCATTTTATTCAGCAGCTCTCCAGTTTGCAAGTTCAGCAATCTAGTTGCTACGGTCCAAATCACTATAGCAACCATAAATTAAATAAGAGACTGAAATATGAATAGTAGAGGGCCTGAAAAAAAGATAGCAATAACAAATAACAATACATGTGTAGCCGTACAGAGCATTTGTTTTTAGATGGGGACAGTGAACCCTATTTGAAAGCTGAAAAGAGTCAGAAGAAGAAGAAGACAAATAATTCAAAAACTATAAAAAATAAAAAATGAAGAACAAATGAAAAGTTGCTTATAATAAGACATTCTATACTTTGAACCACCCCTTTCATAAAACTTTTTTTCCAATATCTGTTCTATCAGTTCCTGTACAGTCCTCACATCCAGTCTAGAGGGCAGTGGCCCTGACACTGCTTGGGATGGATGCCCTCTAACCATGATCTAATACAAAAATCCTTCATTCAATAACCTTAAAATAACAATTCATTTGTACCAACAGGACTACATGCATCTTAAACTAAAGTGAGACTTTCAACATTGGAAGATATTTGTTGGTTCTATAGATGATTATTCTGTAAAATAACTACATTATATAATATAGTACCATTTTAGCTGATTATTTATGTTATACATAATAGTGACGGCAACTGTACATATTAAGGGAAGAAAATCAATTAAAACTCATACTGACACATTCAATATTCCATGACAGCTCAAGAATAGTCGAGCACTTTGTGATCACCATGGAACATAACTGGTGCAGTATATTTATCAAAAGGAATGCTGAAAACAATGACCACAATAAAGACACAATCAATAGATTGAAAGCCATGGCAGGTCTCTGCAACCACTTTTATTTGTGTTACAGATCCACAGAAATAGCAGTTATTTAAATCTGAGGGTCAGTTGTGCATGTAGCACTACAGGCATGGGACCTGTTATCCAGAATGCTTGGGACCTGGGGTTTTCCGGATAACGGATCTTACTGTATTTTGGATCTTCATATCTTAAGTCTACTAGAAAATCATGTAAACATTAAAAAAACCCAATAGGTTGGTTTTGTTTCCAATAAGGATTAATTTGGATCAAGTACAATGTACTGTTTTATTATTACATAGAAAAAAGATATTGTTTTTTAAAGAAATTTGGATTATTTGGATAAAATGGAGTCTATGGGAGATGGCCATTCCATAATTCACCGCTTTCTGGATAATGGGTTACCGGATAAAGGATCCCATACGTAGAATGGGTCAATAATGCTTTTCTTTTTACAACCTATTTAGTCTTCTGACTCCTAAACCACTGCCAGGATTGCAGAATTAATGGGACACTAGCACCCTGTGTACAAACATTTTAGGAGCACTCTCTGCCGTAACAGTGCAATTTTATTTTACTATGGGGCAAAAACTCCCAGGCGTTAGCTCAGAACTAGCAACTTTCAAACAGAGAGCAAAGCCAATTCCAAAGTGAAAAGCTACAAAACAGAAAATCATCTAATTGAAAATAAAAGAAAGTTCAATTGCAAGCTAACTTCTTACAATGCTATTGAATACAGGATCTTAAAGAGGATCTTTGTGGTTCACAACCCCTTTAAAAATGTTTGTTTTCCAAAGATACTTTCCCTTTAATAAACCACAAATAAAATGAAATGCATAATATTGAAATCTAATTTCAAAAGTAAAATTGTCTTTTTAATGTAATTGCGTATATTTAAACCTAAGGGTTCTAACGAATGTACACACAAACACAGTTTTTTTTCTCTTTCTTGTCCATGTAGCCATCTCACCATGAAATATCTGTCACATTTACATATCACTACTGCCACCCACAAAGAGAAAAGGCATTAGACTACACAAATGGATTAGAGGAGAGACAAAGATTTTAATCAAGATATCTAATTTGTGAGGGCTTTTCAATCAGAAATACGTTGAGAATATGGCCTCCTGGGAAAAACTTTGATGAAAGGGATTCATCTCAACGATAAATTGGCGTATTTGCATATTATTGACTCTATTGCTCCATAATCACATTGTACAATGTTTGTGATAATCATGTTAACAATGAAAAAAAACAAATTGAATCTTGGGATGCTAGAAAGGCACAGGAATAATCGACAGTGTCATAGACCTTGAGGTCTTAAAGGTCATTATGAAACTTAATGGGGCTAATTGTGTGTCTAATAGTAGATTTGTGCTTTTATTGCTCTATAATCCCCTGTATTAGGCAGCCTGCTTTGATGTATTTTCTACCTTAGCAATTAGGCTGTACTTTTACATATAGAATGTAGTTAGTAAAAACATGTTTAGCCAGTCCAAATTTTTATGAATGCTCACATTTGTATTTGATTTCAATTTATTTCAAACCTTTATCATTATATATATATATATATATATATATATATATATATATATATATATATACATACACACTGTATATATTTTTTTCAGGGCATATATCAAATATAGAGTCTTAAGAAATACTCTTTAAAGGTTCTAAGGTAATACAGGTATGAGACCTGTTATCCAGGATGTTTGGGACCTGGAGTTTTCCAGACAAGGGATCTTTCCTTAATTTGGATCTTCACACTTAAGTATACTAAAAAATCATTTGAACATTAAATAAATCCAAAAATATGATTTTGCCTCAATAAAGATTAATTATATCTTAGTTTGGATCATGTATGAGCAGCAATCAGCATGGCTTTATGAAGGATAGGTCTTGTCAGACAAATTTGATTACTTTTTATGACAAGGTAAGTAAGATGCTGGACAGTGGGGGGGCAGTAGATGTGATCTATTTAGATTTTGCCAAAGCATTTGATATCGTGCCCCACAAACGACTGCTTTCTAAACTAAAGGTCTGTTGGGCTTAATGAAGTCGTTTGCACATGAATAGGAAACTGGCTACAGGATCGGGTACAGAGGGTGGTTGTTAATGGGACATTCTCTACTTGGAGTAAGGTTCTTAGTGGGGTCCCTCAGGGCTCAGTATTGGGTCCACTTTTATTTAACTTGTTCATTAATGACTTAGGGAAGGGTATTGTAAGTAATGTATCAGTGTTTGCAGATGACACAAAACTATCCAGCCTAATTAAAATGGCAATCTGGGCAATAAGTGGCAAATGAGATTCAATGTTGATAAATGTAAAGTCATGCACCTGGGATGTAAAAATATCCAAGCCACTTATACCCTTAATAGGAATGCACTAGGCAAATCCATTATGGGAAAGGACCTTGGAGTCCTTGTAGATGATAAACTTGGCTGTAGCAAGCAATGCCAGTCAGCAGCATCAAGAGCAAATAAGGTCTTGAGCTGTATTAAAAGGGGCATAGAGTCACGGGAGGAGGGGGTCATTCTTCCACTGTATAGAGCACTTGTAAGGCCCCATCTAGAATATGTCGTACAGTTTTGTTCTCCAAAACTCAAACAGGACATTATTGTATTAGAGAGGGTGCAGAGAAGGGCAACTAAGATGGTAAAAGGTATGGAAAATCTTAGCTATGAGGAAAGACTCGCCAAATTGGGGATGTTCACGCTGGAGAAGAGGCGCTTAAGGGGAGATATGATAACTATGTATAAATATATAAGGGGATCATATAATAATCTCTCTAATGCTTTATTTACCAGTAGGTCTTTCCAGCTGACACGAGGTCACCCATTCCGATTAGAAGAAAAGAGGTTCCGCCTAAATATTCGGAAGGGGTTTTTTACAGTGAGAGCTGTGAAGATGTGGAATTCTCTCCCTGAATCAGTTGTACAGACTGATACATTAGATAGCTTTAAGAAGGGGTTGGATGGCTTTTTAGCAAGTGAGGAAATACAGGGTTATGGGAGATAGTTCACAGGGACTAGTCCGATTGCCATTTTCTTTTTTTTTTTTCTTTTTTTTTTTTGCCTGCGAGTCAGGAAGGAATTATTTTCCCCCTCTGAGGCAAATTGGAGAGGCTTCAGATGGTTTTTATTTGCCTTCCTCAGGATTAGATTAAAAAAAAATTGATGGACGTGTGTCTTTTTTCAACCTTACTTACTATGTTGCTATGTTACTATGTACAAGGTACTGTTTTATTATTACAGATAAAACGGATCAGATGTTTGTTTCCAAACTGCTGACCACTACATGCTACTTTCTTATTGGTTGCTATCAGTTACTAGACAAGTAGCAATCTTAGGGCCATTTGTTACATTACTTTTTGTATTTTTTTTAAGTCTCAAGGACCTGGATACTCCTTCAGAAGTAGTTGGGTATTTTTTGCAGGATCGATGTAAAGTCCTCAAGATGTCTCTGCTCACCTATCATCATTGCAATCATCATCATAGCCAAAAGAGCCAAGCAGCTAATCATTTCATCAGACAACACAGAGGCTGCAAATAACATTGTGGGAGTTGAATCTTGATATAGATATGGAAAGTGTTTTGCTGTTTATTTTGAAAATAATGGTGGCATGGACCCACAGAAGACGACAAAGTAAAGCAAAAGTCCTTGAAAAGGTTTTGCCAACCTTTAAAGAAGAACTAAAGCTTAAATAAAGAAGTAGGCTAGAGCTTTGTCTAGCAGTGATGGGTGAATTTTTCCCGTTTCGTTTCGTCATGAATTCCGCTAATTTGCTGTGAAATTCGCAAAACTGGCAAAACATTTTCCAAACAGCGAGCCGGCGTAGAAAACACTTTGATGCCAGCATCAAATTTCTTTTTGACATCACCAAATTTTTGCCAGCAAATTTATGCAGCAAATTCGCAAATTTATTCGCCGGCGGCAAAACTGCCAAATTCGCACTTGCTGAATAAATTCGCCCATCACTATTGTCTAGTGCTGAGGATTGTTTCACAAAGACATCAAGTACTACTTCTGGGTGTTGTGAAAACTACATCTGAAATTTTTTGAGTAGCAAATTTGACATGTGATAAGTACTCAAAGCATTTACTTTTAAATGCTTTGACTATTTATGAACACCATCTAATTTAGCACCATTCAAAGTGGTTGTGAACTGTTTCATCAATAGAGTTTCATCTGTTTTCAAAGAACCAGTAGCTCCCAAATTATTTGTGAGATCTAGTTCTGTGTGTGGAATCAGTGTAGTTAACTCTTCCTCTAACAGTAAAGATAGGGCCCTCCTGAGTAGTGATGGGCTAATTTGCGCCGTTTCGCTTCGCCGAAAAATTCATGAATTTCGCGAAACGGCAAAAAAAACACGAAACGACGCCGGCATCTAGTTTTTGACACCGGCGCCCGTTTTTGATGCTGGCGCCCGTTTTTGACGCTGGCGTCCGTTTTTTCGTTAAATTTTTTTTTGACACCGGCGAATTTTTACCGCAAATTTTCGCGGGCGTTTCGCGAATTTATTCGCTGGCATGGAATCGCGCAAATTCGCCCATCAGTACTCCTGAGAGGAACACAAGAGTTTACAGTCCAGTCTACTACATTATGTCCAAATAGCAATGCATCTGTGATTCCCTAGGCTAGAGTACTGCCACATGCTGGCAATCTTGAATACACTGTAGCCTGTTCCTCACTGAAGCAACTGTCATATGATGCCATGTCAGGACACTGTCCTCAAACGATGCCCAGTTTCCTACTACCGTCTTGCCTTGTAACCTGAACTTGCATGGTGTTATTTCTTTCTTACAAAAGGTGCTGGTGAATGAGAAATTACAATGGACAGAAATATAGCTGGAACAGATCATTTACATTGAAGAGGCTTTTATGTGTGGGAGAATGTTTTGGTTTATTATATGAAAATTCAACTAAAGGTAGTAAGAAAAGCATCTGTCTTGACTGGTTGTTTTTATAGCACTCTTCAAGGACCCGATTTATTCTTTCACTCTGTCTGTTAGATAGTGGGCGATAAGTAGATGAAAGACTTGGTTATTCTTCTTTGACTTACATAAAGTGGTTCTTAGCAGAATTTAAATTCAAATGATAATACCCTGCCAATGAATGCATCAGGTTAAGTGCAGAGTGATACAGACAGACTGGAAACCCAGGGACAGTTCTGGATAGAAAAATAAATTGTTTTCATGATTTCTTTGTCAGAGAGGGCATTTTGCTATAAAAAATAAAACATTGTAAAGGACATGACAATTTGGGTCCAGTTTCCAATTCTCTTCTCACACACAACATAAAAAATCAAGAAGGCAATAAATAAATAAAGATGAGGTATTCAATCCCTACTATCAGGGTCTTTCCATGGAATTCTAGTTGTTCTTCTTCACTTTTATTGGGAACCTGATGCATTTTCAAAGTGAAAATAAAAGTAATTCTGTGTTGAAGTAGTTTTTTAGTGTTTACTCAACACAAAAGCACTGGAATAGAAGTCTAACATGTCTATGTAGGTTCTCCTTCATCCAGATCATTTCATAGAACATCTAGTAGTACATATATGGGGCCTATTATCCAAAATGCTAGGGACCAGGGGTTTTCCAGATAAGGGATCTTTCTGTAATTTGGATTATCATACTTTATGTTTGCTCAAAATCATTTACACATTTGTCAGCGGGGGCCTGCGGCACCCACGGGGGGGGGTGTAGTAAGGATCAAGGAGGAAGTCCTTTTCCAGTGAGTCCAGGCAAAGTACAATTCAAGGGAAATCCAATAGAGAGGTCAAGTCCAGGCAAGGGTTCGAGATGGCAGGCAGCAAGGTTCAAATGTCAGGAAACAGGCAGAAGATCAATAACAGGAAAAACAGGCAAGCAGGGAGACCCAGGAACACAATATAATATTGAGCTCTACTCGGGCATCGAACCCGGGTTTCCGGCGTCTTTTTAAGTTTGAATTTGGCGCCACAGCGCGTGACGTCTTTGCTGATCGTAGAAGAAAGCCTTCCCGGCGTCCTTTTAAGTTTGAATTTGGCGCCACAGCGCTCCGGCGCCGGCGTCCTTGCACCCACGTGCAGTCCTGGGCGCCGCCATCTTGGATCTGCCACGTCGGGAGTGAGGTAAGGAGCGCCGAGCGCTCATCGTGACAGTACCCCCTCCCCCACGGGGGGCCACCGGACCACCAGGACGAGGCTTCTGGGGAAACCGACTATGAAAGATATTCACAAGGCGGGGAGCATGCACATCCGAGTCCTTCTCCCAGGAGAATTCCTCAGGACCAAAGCCCTTCCATTGGATGAGGTACTGGAGAGATCCCCTGGAGAGTCTAGAATCCAGAATCTTCTCGACTTCGTACTCTTGCTGGCCGTCCACGAGGATGGCAGAAGGAGGGGACTGACCAGAGGAGAAGTGATTGGACACCACAGGTTTCAACAAGGAAACATGGAACACGCTGGGAATCCGCATCTCAGGAGGTAGTTGCAGATGGACAGCCACAGGATTGATCACCTCAGAGATGGAGAAAGGACCCACGAATTTCGGGCCCAACTTAGGAGATGGAACCTTCAGGCGGATATTCCTAGAAGAAAGCCAGACTTTATCACCAACCTTGTATGGAGGGGAAGGCTTTCTTCTACGATCAGCAAAGGTCTTGTTCACCAGGGAGCTCTTTTCCAAATTAGGCTTAGTGGCAGTCCAGATGGCAGACATGTGAGCTGCATGATCTTCAGCAGCGGGAACGTCGGAGAGAAGAAAGTCCTGAGGAAAGGCTAGAGGATGCTGACCGTATACAGACAGGAAAGGAGATCTTCCAGTAGAAGAGTGATTGGCATTGTTGTGAGCGAATTCCGCCCACGGGAGTAGATCTGACCAGTCGTCTTGGCAGAGGAAAACATGATTTCTCAGAAATTGTTCAAGAGCTTGATTCACTCGCTCCGCTGCCCCATTGGTCTGAGGGTGATAGGCAGAGGAGAACTGAAGACAAACCCCCAAAGATTTACATAGGGAACGCCAAAATCTGGAGACAAACTGGGATCCTCTATCGGAGACAATTTCCACAGGAAAGCCATGTAGACAGAATATATGCTGTATGAAGAGAAGAGACAGTTCCACAGCAGAGGGGAGTTTCTTTAAGGCAATGAAGTGTGCCATCTTGCTGAAGCGGTCTATTACCACCCAAATGACAGTGTTCCCACAAGAGGGCGGCAACTCCACAATGAAGTCCATACCCAAATGAGTCCATGGGCGAGAGGGTAATGGTAGTGGTTGTAGAAGACCGCAGGGTCGAGAGTGGCTAGCCTTAGTGGTGGCACAAACATTACAAGCTCCGACAAAGTCTCTGACATCCTTGCGGATGGTCGGCCACCAAACTAGGCGCCGAAGGAGCTCAAGAGTCTTTTCTGAACCAGGGTGACCGGCTTGTTTGGAGCTATGAGTCTGCTGGAGGATGGGAAGGCGTAACTCAGGGGACACAAACGCCATTCCAATGGGGGTATCTGGAGGAGCGGCAGACAGGCAAGACATGATTTGTTCAGCGAATTGGGGTAATACAGCAGCAAAGATCCTGGATGGAGGGATGATAGGATCTTGCTCTATAGGAAGGCGGTCCTCTGGGGAGAAACTTCGAGACAGGGCATCTGCCTTCCGGTTCTTGGTCCCAGAACGATACGTCAGGACAAAATTGAAACGAGAGAAGAAGAGAGACCATCTCGCCTGACGGGGGTTTAGTCTCTTGAGGGATTGTATAAACTCGAAGTTCTTATGGTCAGTGTAAATCGTGACTGGATGAGGTGCACCTTCCAAGAGATGACGCCATTCCACGAGGGCGAGTTTGATAGCCAGAAGCTCACGATTCCCAATGTCGTAATTCTGCTCGGCGGAGGAAAACTTCTTGGAGAAGTATGCACATGGATGGAGCTTACCATCTGCAGAATGTCTTTGGGAAAGGATAGCACCTGCCCCAACATCAGAGGCATCAACTTCAATGAAGAAGGGTAGGTGAGGCTCAGGATGCCGAAGAACTGAGGCAGAAATGAAGGCATCCTTCAGGGACTGAAAGGCTTCAAGAGGCACAGAAGGCCAACAATTGGGCTTCCCTCCTTTGCGGATGAGGGAGAGGATAGGAGCAATGCGGGAAGAAAAGCCTTTAATAAATTGGCGGTAATAGTTCGCAAAGCCTATGAACCTCTGGATCGCCTTGGTACTCTGGGGGAGTGGCCATTTCTGGATAGCTGATACCTTGGCAGGATCCATCTCGAAGCCCTCAGACGAAATAATATAGCCAAGGAAGGAGATCTTAGGAACTTCGAAGGTACACTTCTCCAGCTTGGCGAAGAGGGAATTCTCCCTGAGACGAGAAAGAGCCTCCTTGACTTGGGAGCGATGGGTTTCCAAATCTTGAGAAAAGATGAGGATGTCATCCAGATACACAACAACCGACTTCCCCAGGAGGTTCAGAAAGACATCATTAACGAACTCCTGGAAGACAGCAGGAGTGTTGCAGAGGCCGAAGGGCATCACAAGGTACTCGTATTGCCCATCACGAGTATTGAAAGCTGTCTTCCACTCATCGCCCTCTCGGATCCTGATGAGGTTGTAAGCCCCGCGGAGATCCAACTTGGAGAAAACCTTGGCCCCTTTAAGCTGGTCGAAAAGTTCAGAAATAAGGGGTAAGGGGTATCTGTTCTTGACAGTTATCTTATTGAGACCAGCTCCGGCTGGGGATGTGGAAGGACGAATAAAACCTCGCTGGAGATTCTCAGAAATATATTCCTTCATGGCAATAGTCTCCGCAGGAGACAAAGGGTAAGTCCGCCCACGGGGAGGCATGGTTCCAGGAAGGAGGTCAATGGGCAGTCATACTGCCGATGTGGGGGGAAGGAATTCTTCTGATTTTTTGCAGAAAACATCGGAGTAGTCCCTGTAGACAGAGGGCAATGAAGATAAGTTTGTTGAAGAAACTGTAACCCGTTGGATGGGCTGAGAAATTAAACAATGTCCTTGGCAATGTAGACTCCAACGGGAGATTTGACCGGAGGACCAGTCTATGGACGGGTTATGTAGTCGTAGCCATGGTAAACCCAGCACGACCGGAGTGGAGGGACAAGGGATGATCAGGAAGGACATCTTCTCCCGATGTAGTGCTCCAGTCTGAACAGATACTTCACCAGTAGATAGAGTGATGGTGTCAGTGGAGAGGGGTCTGCCATCAATGGCGAAAACTCGTATGGGAGGACACACGGAGGATAGAGGAGCTCCAATCTTTTTAGCAAAAGCCAAGTCCATAAAGTTTCCTGCAGCTCCGGAGTCAAGGAAGGCCGAAACAGGAATTGACTTGGAGGTCAGCAGGATCTGCAAAGGAACACGAAACTGATGAGAGTTTTCAGAGGACTTGGAACAGACACCACTGATAAAAGAAATTCCAGTCTTACTCTGGGTAGGAACATTCTTCAACTTTACAGGACAGGAGACAGCTAAATGGGATTGCCCACCACAGTAGAGACAAAGTCCAGCCGTACGTCTACGGAGCCTTTCTTGTTCAGAGAGACGAGCCCTTCCAACTTGCATTGGTTCCTCTGGAGGAGAAGTAGAAGCTTGAGAAGCTGGAGTATACAAGAGAGGCCTTTGGAAACGGGGTGCCAACAAGGGTTGAAATCTTTTACAATGCTCCTTCTCTACTTGATGCTCTCTGAGACGAGTGTCCACCTTTATGGATAGTGCAATCAGATCTTCTAGCAGGTCAGGGAACTTCCTGGAGACAAGATCATCTTTAATGCGAATAGACAGTCCTTGATAGAATACAGCCTTATAGGCATCGTCATTCCAGGAAGTCTCAGCCATCAAAGTTCTAAAGTCAATAGCGTAGTCACTAACACTGCAGTTTCCCTGCCGGAGTTGCAGAAGACGAGAAGGAGCATTAGTGACCCGACCCGGGGCATCAAACACAGTACGAAATGCTTGAAGAAAAGCCTTAGCATCAAAAGTCAGTGGAGAATTCTTCTCCCAAAGAGATGTTGCCCACTCAAGCGGTTTGCCCATCAAACGAGACATTACATAGCCCACCTTGGAACGTTCATTGGGGAAGTGCAAAGGTTGAAACTCGAACTGGATCTGGCACTGTGTAGCGAAACCTCTGCAGGCCTGTGGGTCCCCACTGAAGTGAGGAGGAGGTGGAATACGAGGCTCACCAGACGAGAATCCTGCTTTGGACGAGGCGACCGCCAAGGGAGGATTTACAGCAGCTTGGGAAGCAGGGGGCGCTGGAGGCACACGAGAGAGAAGGGTATCGAGTGCCTGCCCTATGCGATACTGCTGGGCTTCATATTCCTCCATGCGGGATGCCAGTCCGCGGAGCGCACGTCCGACATCAGGCGTAACTTCCTCAGTAGGATCCATGGCCCGAGTATAATGTCAGCGGGGGCCTGCGGCACCCACGGGGGGGGTGTAGTAAGGATCAAGGAGGAAGTCCTTTTCCAGTGAGTCCAGGCAAAGTACAATTCAAGGGAAATCCAATAGAGAGGTCAAGTCCAGGCAAGGGTTCGAGATGGTAGGCAGCAAGGTTCAAATGTCAGGAAACAGGCAGAAGATCAATAACAGGAAAAACAGGCAAGCAGGGAGACCCAGGAACACAATATAATATTGAGCTCTACTCGGGCATCGAACCCGGGTTTCCGGCGTCCTTTTAAGTTTGAATTTGGCGCCACAGCGCGTGACGTCACCGCGCCGGCGCCGTCCTTGCGCCCACGTGCAGTCCTGGGCGCCGCCATCTTCGATCCGCCGCGCCAGGAGTGAGGTAAGGAGCGCCGAGCGCTCATCGTGACAACATTCAATGAACCTAATAGGTTGTTTTGCCACCAATATGGATTCCTGCAGCTTATTTACCATTAAGTACAAGGCATTGATTCATTATTACAGAGAAAAAGGAAATAATTTTTTTTAAAAAAAACTTTGCTTTAAAATGGATTCTATAGGAGATGACCTTCTGGTAATTCAGAGCTTTCCTGATACGAGATACCATGCCTGTAATAAATCAAAAACAACAAGACTATATTTTTTATTGGCATGTGGATCCTCCTCTTGAATTAGGATCAGAAAAACAAAATATGCTTTTGAAGAAACTCAGTCTACAGGATAAACCCATCTTATGTTATTATTTATCAAGTGCAAAATATAAACAAATGTTCAGCATTTCCTCTGAGGCATAAATAATCCAATCCAGCAAATTTTTACATCAAGTGCTGTAAAAATATATTGATTTTTATTCCTACAACCATTTTAATCTTAGCTGATACCATGCACTGCATTACTGACTTCCACTATTATGGCAATATTGTACTGTCTGAGATCTGTACACTAATAATCCACACATGCTGTTTAGGGGCAGCAACCTTTGCCTGTGTTGTATTTCATTTTTTATCCCACCAGATGTTTGTTTTATGATTTGAATTGATCAACTGCCTATGGCTTTTCCACATAATGCCACATGTTCCCCACTTACCTGATTTGTTTAATGAAAAACATAAATCTGTTTGATTGAGCAAAGTGGCAAATAATATATGATGTCAAAAAGGACACACGCAATCACACCGCATTGTCTGTGGGCCCAGGGAGTTGGCAGTGCACAACAAGTATTTAGATAAGACAAAATACATCATGTATATACATGGGCTTGTACAGCAAGCACACAAAACAATGGTGAGAGCATAAAAAGGAGCATTAGATGGAGGTAATTGGAAGAGTTGGTCAGAAATATTAGTTATATCTGTTTGCTCACTTGCATTAGCAAGAAAAGAAAACTAAAAATTCAAAAGAAGTGTATGTTTTGTTAAAGGGATTCTGTCATGATTTTTATGGTGTAGTTTTTATTTCTACATGATACTATTTTCATTGCAAATAATTCACTCAACCATGTAAAATGTTATTCCCGAACCAACAAGTAAATGTTTTAACTGTAATATTGGTGTGTAGACAGCCATATCAGGTTATATTCCCCGGCCATGTGCTTTCAGAAAGAGCCAGCACTTCACAATGCAACTACTTTCAGATAAGCTATTGTTTCTACTACTCAACTGAGAAGTCATGGCTTGGGTTAGCTGGATTTGGGTTTTTACTATTGAGAACATATCTACCAGTGAGAAGGAGCATTTTTTTTAGTAATGCAGGAGTTATCTAGCTACCTTCCCATTGTTTTGTTGATTAGCTGCTGGGGGGGCGAGGGAGGGGGTGATATCACTCAAATTTGCAGTACAGTGGAGGTGCCCAAAAGGTAGATCGGTAGACCTTTAGCTGGTGATCATGCTTTTCATTTAGATATTTATTATGTGAAGATTACATAATATATAGTTGTTTAATAATATAGCAATATAAATTCTCTCATAAATCAATATAATATTTAAGTAATATTTTTCATGGAACAGAATCCTTACAATTTTAATATGGGACAACATCACCAGAAGTAGACCCCGCATTAGCAAAGTATGGGCACTTCTGCACTACAGCATTAAAGACATACTGCTGTTTATGGGCGCACAAGTCACACTGCTGAGGGCACCAGGGAAACTAACAACATATCTAGGCTCATGTCATATTTCAAAATTAAATATATGAAATTCAAAGTTAAATATAAAAAATATTGAATTCGAACTTTTTTTCATTGAATTTGGGTATTCTGCGGTCGAAGTAAAATCGTTCGATCGAACGATTAAATCCTTGGAATCAAACGATTCAAACGATTTTATCGTACGTTCGAACGATTTTACTTCAACTTCAAAAAACTTCAAAGCTAACATAGCACTTCGGCAGGTTTAATTTGGCAAAGTATTGAAATCGAAGTTTTTTTAAAGAGACAGTACTTCAATTATCGAATGGTCGATTATTCGCACGATTTTACTTCGAATCGAATTTGAAGTTGAAGTCATAGTATCCTATTCGATGGTCGAAATATTGAAAAATTACTTTTAATTTCGAATTTTTTTACTTCGAAAATTCCCTCGAATTCACTTCGACCCTTGATAAATCTGCCCCTTAGAAAATAGTTGCACTTCGGCAGGTTTAATTTGGTGAAGTATTGAAGTCGAAGTTTTTTTAAAGAGACAGTATTTCGATTATCGAATGGTCGAATATTTGAACTATTTTTACTTTGAATCGAATTCGAATTAAATTCAAAGTCGTAGTATCCTATTCAATAGTCAAAGTATCCAAAAAATTACTTCGAATTTTGAATTTTTTTACTTCAAAAATTCCCTTGAATTTATGTCGACCCTGGATAAATCTGTCCCCAAATTCAATGTTTTCGGAGGTGTGTAACCCTGTCTCTTCCTCATTTGTATTACACGCATGTTCAGCATGATAGCATGCAAGAATAGTGATAGGAACCTGTTGCGAAACGCAAAACGAAAAATTGTGAAATGCTTTTCCATGCAGACTGCATTGAAGTCAATGGGTATTTTTTCCCTGCATGTTTTTTTTTTGTTTTTTTTGCACAAAATACTTTGAAGTCAATGGGCATTTTTGCTACATATTTTCCTGCAAAATATATGGTCTTTGAAAGGTCTTTATGAGTGTTTATTATAGTTTTATTATGCAGTGGCTTAACTATCGGGGTTGCCCACACCCCCTTGAGCTTACCCTAGAGCCATGAAAAAGGTAAATCACAGGGTGGGGATTTTTGCGCTAACACATGCGCAGCACAAGGGAGTCCAGCGGGGGCCTGGGAGCACATCCTGCACACGGGTCTGAGTTAATTGTGAAACTATCTTTGCGTTTTATTTGCTGGTGGAATTTTGACATGGTTTCACAAAAAAACCCAGAATTTTGACATAAATCCATGTCTGCTGAAACATTTCACTCATCACTATGCAAGAGCATATCACCATCTTGCATTTGAAGATAATGATGAGTTTTAATCTCCTCAGCTGTAGCTGAGTATTGTGCTAGAATATGAAAAGAGAATGAAACGATGGAGCATTTGTTACTATGATGTGAAACATGGAAATGTTCCTTCCCCGCTAATGCTGCCAGGCTTGTAATTTGACACCTCGACAACAAAGAACAGATCAAACTACTGTATTTTGATAAAATGGCAGGAACAGAAAACGCTGTTCCTAGATCTTTTGCCAAATTTGAATTGATGTATCATCTCTTAAAACAATTTGTTTATGTAATTGTACTTGTTCTGGAAACCTTGAGCTTTGTTCTTTATTAGAAGTGCAGCAAAATTTTCGTGTAAATGTCTATTACAGTTAATACACAATGATGAAAAGAAATACTTGGACTGCTTTAAAAGTATTCTCACTTACAGTACATTGGCATGAGAAAACTCAATGTTAAAAATGTACCTGAAAAGTACAAAATTGCAGCCAGCCATATTGTGTAACACAAAGGCCACACACTGCCGTTTAAGCTCCTCGAGTTCTTCAGTAGTCGCAATTGAATAAGCTGAGATATGAAAATTAGGAGTACACATGGACACACACTTGCATTGACCCTGAATGTATGTACTTTTTATTTCTCACTGTAGTGTAATTGGTTTGGAGAAGCAGCCTGTTGTCAGTTTAGTGATTACTAATAACACACTTACCAGCTGTTGAATTCATACATTATGGGGTAGAATTACTAAAGAGCAAAGTGGCTAATGCTAGCGACTTTTGCCAGCGTTGCCACCCGCAGGGACATTTCCAATTTACTAACAGGCGCAGGCGCCAATTCGCTAGCGAAATAGACCTTCGCTATGCAGAAATGAGTGCTAGCGCATCTTCGCTTTGACATGCTCGCACTGTCATGAAAAGTCGCCAGCGTTCGGCGCCCAGGAAGAAACCCAGGACGAAACTAAGCATATAAGTGAATTGGCTAAGTGTTGCAACGGGTGCGAAACGGATGCTGGTGAAAATTCGCCAGTTAGTAAATCTGCCCCTAGATATTTACAATGGGAATGAAGAGGAAGTATGCATAAGCTTACATTGATAGAGTTGTGGTGCTGAAGATGTGATGAGAAATAGGCAGATCAGCTCCTTGAATGTTGTGCACCTAAAAGGGAACATATACAATCCATAGTGATCAATAAATGTTTCAATTGTGTCCCTGGATTAGACAGAGCCTGACACTAGTGATGAGCAAATTTGGCCCGCTTCACTGAAAATTTTGCGGCACTTAGTGAATTTTCCCCTTGGGAGATGGCCTTCTTGTTATTTGTAACTTTCTAGATAATGGGTTTCCGGATAACACATCCTATACCTGTATTTATAAAAAGTCTGGGCACGTACAAGAACAACAGTGACGGCCCTTACTAATAAAAGTTGAAACTGTACATTTTATATCATTTCCATCTTGAAATGAAATTACATGGACTGAGTAATCACTCCTGTAGCTATTGAGGCGTTTAATCCAAAGGATCGTGTCTATTCTCTCTTTTTGTGATACAAAAATATTTATAATTTAATTGAATTTCAAGTGAAATCAAGTAAAATGATAATCCTGATTTTGTTTTTTTGTTTAGTGTCTCTGTGCAAACGAGAAGGGAGAAATTCCATTTTTAAAATCTTTTTGAAATTGTCTATGTGTTTTAAATATTTCGTAATAAGGGTGTTTACAAAAGCATTAACCATTGGTACTGTATAAAACGTAAACTGCATATTCGCCATGCAATACATACATTATAGCAGAAGCTTTTTGTAGACAAAAGACAAAATCACTTTGTTTTAATTGAATCATCTGCGATTTTGACGCCAACACAAAAATTGTATTTTCCAAGAGGTAAACACTGTTGCTTGTAACACTGAACTTTATGATATATATATATATATATATATATATATATATACAATATTTAATTTATGATGGGATATAAAGACCGTACTTACATGGGGTCAAACTTATGTTGATTTCACAAATCTTAGCATACATGTGTGCTCGAAGGCATATAAGGGTACTCTGACAATACACGATCGTATTTCATTACTAAACCCCCATGGAAATTAAAATAACACTGTACACTGCAAAAATGACACAGCTGTCCCATTCCTGATCCCAAATAATACAGCCATCTGCACAGCCCTGGCTGAAACAGTTTTAACACATTTGTTACACAGATAGTATTATAACATTACATTTCAGTTGGGCTGGGGATACTGAGAACAGTGGATATGGGGGAAAAGACCATTCTTAGTTTGCAAGCCTGAAATCAATTTTGCATAGCATATTTGTTTCATTGTATTACTAGAAGTTGCATCTCAAAAGATAATACTGGACATTGTTAAACTAAGATCATACTTGTAATAAGACCATGCAAAGCAGGCAAGGGCATCTATAAAATATCAACTTCAGCTATAAGTTCTTTTATTAGTGCCAGTATCAACTGCTTCTCATTATTTTAATTTCAGCCTCAATTACAGGTATGGGACCTGTTTCCCAGAATGCTTGGGGTTTTCTGGATAACTGATCTTTCTGTAATTTGGATCTTCATACCTTAAGTCTACTAGAAATAATGTAAACATTAAATAAACCCAATAGGCTGGTTTTGCTTCCAATAAGGATTAATTATATCTTAGTTTGGATCAAGTACAATGTACTGTTTTATTATTACAGATAAAATTGAAATCATTTTTAAAAATTCAGAACTTTTTGGAAAACGGGTTTCCAGATAACAGGTCCCATATGTGTATGTTTTTTAACTATTAAAGTGACTGACTTCATTATATGTGTTCACTGACCTTGCAGCATTCCATTCCAAACATTTACATCTTCCAGGTATTTCTCAGTTTGAGGATGAAATGGGAGATAGGAAGTGCTTTAGTGTTATTACAGAGGAAGACTTTACTAAAATTGTATGATTGGGGGTTTGCAATAGGAGCCAAGCAAGGGATTAAACTCAATTACATACGAGACTCGTTCAGGGCATAGAAAAATGTTTGGCGTAAATCCCTGAGATGTGTGATGTGAGCAATTTACAAGTCCCAGAGTCTAGGCCTCAGAATTTAAATAACAACTGAGGTCATCTGTGAGTTGAAAGGGAACTGGGCAAAGGTTAAAGATAAAAGTGGAGAAACATGTAATGCCTACATTCTTTTGATACCAGTCTGTATTCCCTACTCAGAACCTATAGCTGGTTAAAGGCCATGAACAGGGAACTATCTATACATAGAAGGCATGCATCCAATCCACAAATCCTTTGCATATGCCAGTTAGGGTCTGGAAAGGAAAAAGTAGGACATTTTTTTTTCTACTTCCTAGGTTTGTAACGAAAAGTCACGTGATTTCCCTTCCCACCCCAAATTGACACATGCAAATTAGGAGTCGGTTCGGCCAGGCACAGGGATTCAGCGAATCCTGCTGAAAAAGGCCGAATCCTGGACTCGTGCATCCCTAATAGATAGTAGTGCAATGAATACAAGAGATGCAGTTAATTCCATTCTATATATTTCAGAGATTAAGAGAGAGTCAGTAGAATGATGACATGTTATTCAGTGTGAGGAGTGTGGAATTTGCAGGGTAGCTATTAGTGATGTGCGGGCCAACCCGATACCCGCGGGACCCGGGTTGAGCTCTTCTCCTGCTCTCCCCACCCGCCACCTTCAAATGCCGGCTTCCGACTTCCGGGTTCCGGTTTTATAGTCGCATCTCTGCTCGCCCCACCCCTTTTGTGACGTTATTGTGACGTCATAGGCGCGGGTCTATAAAAGGACCACGGAAGCGGGGGTGCAGACAGGCAGCTGGAGCAGGGTGCCCCACCAAGGACAATATAGTATAATATAGGCTCCCAGGCAACACTTGGCTAACTAGAAGTACTCCAGTGGGTAAAGCCCAGGGTAATGAAACATTCATTGAAAGCAAACAATAGAAGAAGCTAGAAGAAGCTATGGCGATTTTCAGTATTATACATTTTGCAGAACTAAAACACGGAGCATTACCTCAGCAAGCTCATTTGATGTAGGCATGTTAGGAGTAGAAAACAGTGTGAGCGCACACGCTGGCCTTCCTTTCTCGATTGCCTGGTGCACAATCCTCTGGGGAGATGGCACTCCCTCGATTTCCAATGTAAAGCAAAGAAAGGAGGAATCGGCACACAGGAACAAATTGCAATGTGGGGTGAACCCCTAAGTGTTTATTGTGTCATAAGATGTACAACGTTTCGGGGGCACGCCCCTTGTCAGGTGATGTTAACATGCAATCAGTACAACCATTAAATAGTCTGCTTGCCACTCCCACCATGTGAAAAAAAAGGTCCATACGTGTAACTCTTTTAATGTAATCTATTGCATTAAATGTCCGTGCGGACTGGCCTACATAGGCCAAACAAGTAGACAAATCAAAACACGCTTGAACAAACACAAATCCACGATTCGGAACTTCCAACCAATAGATGAGGATAAAAATTCATCAAGTAAATCTAAAAAATATGAAACTACATTAGCCAAACATTTTTATGAAAATAAGCACAAAACATCGCAATTACGTTGGCAGATTTTAGAGAGAGTTGAAGTTAAGAGTGGACAGGATGTAAAACAGAAATTGTTACAACGCGAAAGCTACTGGATTTGGCTACTTCAAACGCAAGTGCCAAGGGGACTGAATGAAGAATTCAATTTAACTAGGGATGTCGCGGACTGTTCGCCGGCGAACTTGTTCGCGCGAACATCGACTGTTCGCGCTCGCCGAATGTTCGCGAACGTCGCGCGACGTTCGCCATTTTGGGTTCGCCTTACCTGGCGCTTTTTTTTGACCTCTCACCCCAGACCAGCAGATACATGGCAGCCAATCAGGAAGCTCTCCCTCCTGGACCACCCCCACACCCCCTGGACCACTCCCCTTCCATATATAAACTGAAGCCCTGCAGCGTTTTTTCATTCTGCCTGTGTGTGCTTGGAAGAGCTAGTGTAGGGAGAGAGCTGTTAGTGATTTCACTGATTTGAGGGACAGCTGATAGTAAGTTTGCTGGCTAGTAATCTACTTGATACTGCTCTGTATTGTAGGGACAGAAGTCTGCAGGGATTTGAGGGACATTTTAGGTTAGGTAGCTTTGCTGGCTAGTAATCTACCTTCTACTGCAGTGCTCTGTATGTAGCTGCCTGCTGTGGGCACTGATCTCTTCTGATCTCATCTGCTGACTGCTGTAATAACCCAATAGTCCTTGTAAGGACTGCTTTTATTTTCTTTTTTTGTTAATTTACTTTGCTAGTTGCTACTATAAGAGCCCAGTGCTATTAGTCTAGCAGTGTTGGGGAGTGGGACTGGTGTGCTACTGTGCTGCTCCTAGTAGTTCAGCAGCACCAACCTGAGAAATTTTTTTTTTTTAATATACATATAATTTTTTTTTATTTTACTTATCTTACTGTTCTTTAACGTGTACAGTGCTGTTTGCTGTTCTTCATAGTAGTGCACCAATAGTAGTGCACTTGCAGGCATTATTTGCCCAGTGTGTTCTTCAAACAACTGCCATCTAGCTGTGTGAGCTTGTTCACATTCTGTCTAAATATCAATAATAATACCTTCTCCAGAACCACCACCTGAGTGACGTTTTTCAAGCAGCAATAATATATTCCGTATCCACTGCTGTAGTAGTGTATACGTTGACCTTGTAGGCATTGTTTGCCCAGTGTGTTCTTCAAACAACTGCCATCTAGCTGTGTGAGCTTGTTCACATTCTGTCTAAATATCAATAATAATACCGTCTCCAGAACCACCACCTGAGTGACGTTTTTCAAGCAGCAATAATATATTCCGTATCCACTGCTGTAGTAGTGTATACGTTGACCTTGTAGGCATTGTTTGCCCAGTGTGTTCTTCATTTTCAAACAACTGCCATCTAGCTGTGTGAGCTTGTTCACATTCTGTCTAAATATCAATAATAATACCGTCTCCAGAAACACCACCTGAGTGACGTTTTTCAAGCAGCAATAATATATTCCGTATCCACTGCTGTAGTAGTGTATACGTTGACCTTGTAGGCATTGTTTGCCCAGTGTGTTCTTCAAACAACTGCCATCTAGCTGTGTGAGCTTGTTCACATTCTGTCTAAATATCAATAATAATACCGTCTCCAGAAACACCACCTGAGTGACGTTTTTCAAGCAGCAATAATATATTCCGTATCCACTGCTGTAGTAGTGTATACGTTGACCTTGTAGGCATTGTTTGCCCAGTGTGTTCTTCATTTTCAAACAACTGCCACCTAGCTGTGTGAGCTTGTTCACATACTGTCTAAATATCAATAATAATACCGTCTCCAGAAACACCACCTGAGTTGTTGTTGTTGTTTTAAAAATAATGCCAGGCAAAGGCAGGCCGCCACGCAGAGGCACTAGGGGCCGTGCTGCTATGCTATCCTGTGGCCCTAGGAAATTGCCCAGTTTTAAAAAGGCAATGACCCTGAACTCCCAAAATGCTGAAGAGGTAGTTGACTGGCTTACACAGCACACCCCATCCTCTACCGTTTCTAACTTTACCACAACATCCTCATCCTCCACTGCTATGGCCACCCCATGTAACACTTCCTCCACCACCGGCGCCCCTTCTTCACTGGAGTCAGAGGAGTTATTTTCACATGAGTTTCTTGAACTGAGTGATGCGCAACCATTATTGGCAGAAGAAGATGAAGGAGATGAGGACGTTACACCAGATTTAATTCTGGCAGAGAACACAACAGAGATGGACATAATGAGTGATGAGGAGTTCCCCGCTGCTGCTTCCTTCTGTGAGCTGTCAGAAGAAATTGATGCATCTGAGGAGAATGATGATGAGGAGATTGATGTTTTGTGGGTGCCCAGTAGAAGAGAGCAAGAGGAGGATAGTTCAGATGGAGAGACGGAGAGTCAGAGAGGCAGGAGGAGAATAAGACTTAGAAGAAGCAGGGAGGACAGCTCGCAGGGAACAGTAGGGCAACAACATGTATCGGCACCTGTGGTCAGCCGGCCAACGCACCTGCCATTGCCGTCAACGCCGCCAACTTCTACTGTTACCGCCAGATTGCCAGCTTCAAAAAGGTCAGCAGTGTGGGATTTTTTTAATGTGTGTGCCTCTGACAAAAGTGTTGTAATTTGCAATGAGTGCAGTCAGAAACTGAGTCTTGGGAAGCCCAACAGCCACATAGGTACAACTTCTATGCGAAGGCACATGAACGGCAAGCACAAAGCACTTTGGGAGCAACACCTCAAAGGCAACAGGCAAACTAAAAGCCACCCTCCTTCTGGTCCAGCATCTTACTGCTCTACCTCTGCTGTCCTTGACCCGTCTGAACCACCCTCCACTCCGCCTTCCACCTTGACCACCAGTTCCCATTCCCAGTCATCTGCCCCCAGCCAAGTTTCTGTGAGGGCCATGTTTGAGCGTAAGAAGCCAATGTCTGCGAGTCACCCCCTTGCCCGGCGTCTGACAGCTGGCTTGTCTGCACTCTTAGCCCGCCAGCTTTTACCATACCAGCTGGTGGACTCTGAGGCCTTCCGCAAATTTGTAGCAATTGGGACACCGCAGTGGAAGGTACCCAGCCGCAATTTTTTTTCAAAAAAGGGAATACCACACCAGTACCACCATGTGCAGAGCCAAGTCACCGCATCTCTGTCACTTAGTGTTGGGCCAAAGGTCCATATGACTACTGACGCATGGTCCTCCAAGCATGGTCAGGGCAGGTATGTCACCTACACTGCCCACTGGGTGAACTTGGTAATGGCTGGGAAGCAGGGAATGTGTGGCTCAACAATGACAGTGGAGTTGGTGTCACCGCCACGGATTGCATGCGGTTCTGCCACCACCTCTACTCCTCCTTCGCTCTCTACCTCGTCTTCTTCCTCTTCTTCCTCCTCTGCTGCTGGGTCCTCCTCCTCCACACCTGTGCACCCCCAGCTCCCCCTAGGCTATTCGACGTGCCAGGTACGCCGTTGTCATGCTGTCTTGGGGATGACGTGCCTGGAAAGCAGAAACCATACCGGATCTGTACTCCTGTCATCTCTGCAGTCACAGGCCGATCGGTGGCTGACCCCACACCAACTGAAGATCGGAAAAGTGGTGTGTGACAATGGAAGCAATCTGTTGGCAGCACTGAGACTGGGCAATTTAACACATGTGCCCTGCATGGCACATGTTCTGAATTTAATAGTCCAACGTTTTGTCTCGAAGTACCCAGGATTCCAGGACGTTCTCAGGCAGTCCAGGAAGGTGTCGGCCCATTTCAGACGTTCCTACACAGCCATGGCACGCCTTGCTGACATTCAGCAGCGGTACAACATGCCAGTCAGGCGTTTGATTTGCGACAGCCAGACTAGCTGGAATTCAACGCTCCTCATGTTGGAACGTCTGCTGCAACAACAAAGAGCCGTCAACGAATACCTGTTTGAACTGGGTGGTAGGACTGGATCTGCAGAGCTGGGGATTTTTTTCCCCCGTTACTGGGTGCTTATGCGCGATGCCTGCAGGCTCATGCGCCCTTTTGAAGAGGTTACAAATATGGCGCACCGAAGGCACCATCAGCGACCTAATACCCTTTGCTTTCTTCCTGGAGCGTGCCGTGCGACGAGTGACAGATGAGGCTGTAGACCAGCGTGACGAGGAGCAGGAAGCGCACGATTTCTGGTCGGAATCACCAGAACGAACCCAAGCACCTGCTGCAACGCAGGGAGAGGTGTCAGAAGTGGAGTCAGAGGAGGAAGGTGGCTTTGTGGAGGAGGAGGACCAACAGGAGCAGGCTTCCCAGGGGGCTGGTGGTGACCTTTTGGGGACCCCTGGTCTTGTACGTGGCTGGGGGGAGGAGACCGTGGATGATGCAGTCCTTGATAATGAGGAAGCGGAGATGGATACCTCTGCATCCAACCTTGTGAGAATGGGGTCTTTCATGCTGTCATGCCTGTTGAAGGACCCCCGTATCAAGAGGCTTAAGGAGAAGGACCTGTACTGGGTCGCAACGCTACTAGACCCTCGGTACAAGCATAAAGTGGCAGAAATGTTACCAACGTACCACAAGTCCGAAAGGATGCTGCATTTACAAACCAGCCTGCAAAACATGTTGTACAATGCTTTTAAGGGTGATGTCACTTCAGGAACTCATCAACATTCCAGGGGCAGAGGTGCCAGTAATCCTGCCACGAGCGCACCTGCAAGGACAAAGCACTTTGGCCACTCTGTAACGTCAGACATGCAAATGTTTTTCAGTCCAAGGCAGCGCCAGAATCCTTCTGGATCCACCCTCAAAGAACGCCTCGACCGGCAGGTAGCGGACTACCTGGCATTAACTGCAGATATCGACACTCTGAGGAGCGATGAACCCCTGGACTACTGGGTGCGCAGGCTTGATCTGTGGCCAGAGCTGTCACAATTTGCCATGAACCTCTTGTCTTGCCCCGCCTCAAATGTCCTCTCAGAAAGGACCTTCAGTGCAGCAGGAGGGATTGTAACTGAGAAGAGAACTCGCCTAGGTCACAAAAGTGTGGATTACCTGACCTTTATTAAAATGAATGAGGGGTGGATCTCGGAGGGTTACTGCACGCCGGAAGACTTGTTCTGAGTTTCTGACTCCCCATGCAGCTGTCCTTCTCTGCATGCCTCATGACTCCACACACAGCTGTCCTTTAGCGTCCTCCTCCCTCCGCCACCGTTACAAACTAGGGTGCAAACCCTACTGGTTTCATTTGAATCCAGGTAAATCCTGAGTTTTTCTGGCCTCTGTGCTTCAGTGGCTGCAACCAAAAAAATGAATATTTTCAGCATTTATATGGCATATTTTTTCTGGCCTCTGTGCTTCAGTGGCTGTGACAAAAAAAAATGAATATTTTCAGCATTTATATGGCATATTGTTTCTGGCCTCTGTGCTTCAGTGGCTGCGACAAAAAAAAATGAATATTTTCAGCATTTATATGGCATATTGTTTCTGGCCTCTGTGCTTCAGTGGCTGCGACCAAAAAAAAATGAATATTTTCAGCATTTATATGGCATATTTTTCTGGCCTCTGTGCTTCAGTGGCTGCGACAAAAAAAAATGAATATTTTCAGCATTTATATGGCATATTTTTTCTGGCCTCTGTGCTTCAGTGGCTGTGACAAAAAAAAATGAATATTTTCAGCATTTATATGGCATATTGTTTCTGGCCTCTGTGCTTCAGTGGCTGTGACAAAAAAAAAGGAATATTTTCAGCATTTATATGGCATATTGTTTCTGGCCTCTGTGCTTCAGTGGCTGCGACAAAAAAAAAAGAATATTTTCAGCATTTATATGGCATATTGTTTCTGGCCTCTGTGCTTCAGTGGCTGCGACCAAAAAAAATGAATATTTTCAGCATTTATATGGCATATTTTTCTGGCCTCTGTGCTTCAGTGGCTGCGACAAAAAAAAATGAATATTTTCAGCATTTATATGGCATATTTTTTCTGGCCTCTGTGCTTCAGTGGCTGTGACAAAAAAAAATGAATATTTTCAGCATTTATATGGCATATTGTTTCTGGCCTCTGTGCTTCAGTGGCATGCCACTGTCCAGGTCGTTGCACCCTTTAAACAACTTTAAAATCATTTTTCTGGCCAGAAATGTCTTTTTTAGCTTTTAAAATTCGCCTTCCCATTGAAGTCTATGGGGTTCGCGACGTTCGCGAACCGTTCGCATTTTTGACGCAAGTTCGCGAATATGTTCGCGAACTTTTTTTCCGACGTTCGCTACATCCCTAAATTTAACCTGCTATCTCTAACTTAACAAACTGTTACTATATATTTAAAATGTGAAACAATTTTGATACTTTGTTTAATATAGTCCTGATAAGTAACCTTGTATCTCTACCTTGCAGATAACAGCTGCTTTGAATCTTCCTGACAGATCACAGCTGAATTGAATTTTTCTGCAGTAGGTAAAAAGCCTAAATGTTGTACCCTGTTATTTTTATTTGCCAAATTTTCCTATGTTAAACCACCTTTTTCGTCTATAGTATTTGGACTTTTTTGAGTTTGGACATTTATTTATATTTTTTTTGGATTTCCTAATATAACCATTTATAAAAAATTTTTTGATTGTTTTAGATAAAAAAATTTTTTCACATGGTGGGAGTGGCAAGCAGACTATTTAAAGGTTGTACTGATTGCATGTTAACATCACCTGACGAAGGGGCGTGCCCCCGAAACGTTGTGTATCTTATGACACAATAAACACTTAGGGGTTCACCCCACATTGCAATTTGTTCCTGTGTGCCGATTCCTCCTTTCTTTGCTTTACATTGGCATGTTAGGAGTTACAGTTTGTCAACATCTGCAATGTCAAAGGTTCCAATGCAAATGGAAACGAAATGTGAGTGAAACAATTTTATTTTGAATCTTTTAATAAAACAATATTACGCTATAGAAGCGTTTGTTTTCTATGTTGGAGCACATGAAGTGACGGAGGAGGGGAATTTAAAGACTATTATACGCATTTAGAGAATTATCTTGCAAGTAGGCATTTCAGCTAAATCTGGTGGAGGCTTCTGGAGTGAGCACATATGCATGCCTGAAAGATTTGAAGGTGTCTTTCTAAAAGGGAACACCACATGGGACATTCTTTTACAAACTTAAAGAGTGGACTGCCATTTAAAGGGGAAATAAAACAATACATCAACGTTAACTGACTTCAACACAGGGTGTCCAATTTGGAAAATTCGAATCTACTACTTTATTTGGGTTTTTGTTATTTTTTTTTTTTTTATCCGTTACCTTAGGCGCTGATCCTTTTTTATTCGTGGCACATTTTTACAGCCGAGAGACTGGAAATGGACCAGCAGGAGTTAACTAAACTAAAAGGACTAACTTTATTCCTCCCCCGCCTTATATAATGTCAAAGGTTGCCTATCCCTGTCCTAAAACATCTATTGTTCATAAGAGAACACTTATACAAATATTTTTTTATGGGAGCCCACCCTGCATACTTACACTGTTGACCACCAGGCAGTGAATTTACTCCCACACAGAGCTCTGAACATTACATTGCTACAGGTAGCACACATTTTTACTTGCATTTCCTCTGAAATGATGTTAAATATTTAGCAGGATTATGATGGCACAGGTATGGCATCTGTTATTCGGAAACCCGTTATTCAGAAAGATCCAAATTATGGAAAGACTGGAAATGATTTCCTTTTTCTCTGTAATAATAAAAGAGTGTCTTGAACAGGTATAGGTGTAGTTGATCCACCGAACTCCTGTTTTTGTCATACACTGCATTGGTGGTACAGGCTTTCCAATTACCTGGCTTGGTCATGTTAATACTGTAAAATATTAGGGATGCACCGAATCCACTATTTTGGAGTCGGCCGAATCCCCGAATCCTCAGTGAAAGATTCGGCCCAATACCGAACCGAATCCTAATTTGCATATGCAAATTAGGGGCAGAAAAGGAAAAAGTGGAAAAATTCTTCTTTTGTGACGAAAATTCGTGATTTCCCTACCCGCCCCAAATTAACATATGCAAATTAAGATTCGGATTTGGTTCGGCCAGGCACAAGGATTCGGCCGAATCCGAATCCTGCTCAAAAAGGCCGATTCCTGGCCGAATCCTGGATTCGGTGCATCCCTATAAAATATATACGGAGCTGCACACACTCATCTTATGCAATTGGGGAGCTTACCCCATTTATTGTATCACCAAAGTATCAATGTTTTGAGGGTGTACCCCCCCCAGAAACGTCAAGCTTTAGGGGAGTGTACTTTCACAATTTCAATGGCTCCTTTAAAAAAGATCTTTAAGACATTAAATACAAGGCTCCCTTGTTGAGCAACATTGCCACAGACTCAAGTGGACAGAGAATAACCCCGTGGTAAAAAATTCTGGGCCCTAAGAGCACTTGTGCCTGTGATTTTGTTAAATTATTCCTCTTCTCCTTTAAATTCAAGTTATTTTTATTAGAGTCCACCATATCCAGTATTTGCTTTAGCATTTCAATGAATCCTATAACTTTTTTATGTGCATCGGGAACCACACCGGGGATTGCACAAGATTTCAAATTTCCTGTGCGAATCTTATTTCTTTAGGGAGAGGCCAATACGTGGGTTATGGGGAGAAAGAGGTGGGCACAGGTACTGGGGGGTTTGAGTGAATGTGCACTCACGGGGGGTCGGGTTAGAAAGAGATCACAGGCCAGCCTACCTAGTATGTTATATTAGTTTTTTTAGTATAACATACTAAAAAATGTTTAGCATGTTATAGAATGGCTAATTCTAAGCAACTTTTCAGTTGGCCTTAATTTTTGCTTTTTTATAGTTCTTGAATTATTTGCCTATTTGTGACTCTTTCCAGCTTTCAAATGAGAGTTACTGACCCCATCTAAAAACACATTTTCTTCTACGTCCCTCCATTGGCATTGCTCCTCCCAGAGCCAATCAAAATTAACCATGACCTATAAGACCACATGACTTCCTCCTCATCACAGTTATTTTTTGTCCTACTAGACAGGGAGGTAGGATCTCCCGCCTCACTCTTTTTATTTTTTGGTGAATTTTGAGAGAAATCAACACAGTTTTTGTTTATTTTTTACCTCTGTGTGGACACAGAGGGATGATTCCCAGGTAATGAAGAATAATTTAATAATTTAATTTTAATCTGTAAATTATCGCTTATTAGGAAGAAATGCAGGTGTGGGCATACCCATGGTCCTAAAATAGCCCCCTGCTATATGCCCAGCGAGGCACAAGATTCAATCTAGTGCTTTTTGGGAAGAGACACAGTTGTGGGCTTCCCACATTGTTACCTGTGAGCTTTTTGGACTCCCCTTTTCTTTTGAGTTACGTGAGGTGTTACAGAACTTTACAGAACTTCTGCAAAAGGGCCATGGGTATGCATATGGGCTTGTTATAACAGCCTGAAGCTGGTGAGTATGATTCTTCAGTATCCACTGTGTGATTTTAAAATGCTCAGTGCACTGGGAAGTCTGCATGCTAATTAGCTAATTATGTCCCTCAGCTGAGAGCTATCAGGGCTTTGGCTGGAGTTTCCATCCAGCTAATTAGTTACTATCTGATAAGGTGCAGGTGTGCCTTTAGGCCACATTGCTATTAATGTTTAATATTTTAAGCTTTGTATGGGTGAACCTGCATCTTCTGTGCAGACACAGAAGTTATATTGGCTCATTTTACTAAGGCACCTCCAGGAATGGCTAGAGGTTGCACTGCTCATGAAGTATGGCACCTCCTACCTTTCTTTTGAGTCTGCTCTTACAAGCAGTGTTCCACCTGACTGGATATTCATGTGGAGTCCTGCAAAATGCAGTATTGACTTTCAGTACTGGCTGGTGAATCTCTCTGCTGAAGCAGTGTGGTACCTGAATCCGGTGAGTATGATTTATCAGTATCCATGGTGTGTTTGAAACATTCATTACACTGGGAAGTCTGCATGTTAATAAGCTAATTATGTCCCTCAAGGGTTCTAGCTGAAGTTTCCATCCTGCGGACTAGTCGGTGCTATCAGGTAAGGTGCAGATACTCCTCTGAGCCTCTTTGCTATTGTTGTTTCTATTGTCCTCTGTGCAGACACAGAGGTTATATTTGCCTTTTATTACACAGGGTGCTTGCAGGGTTGGCTGGAGTCTTGCATTGCTGATGCAGTATGGTAGCCCCTTCCTTCCTTACAATGAGTCTGCTCAGTGCTGTAACCTGATGTCATTGGGCCCCACAGCAAATTCATTTTGGGCCCCTAACATATTCAGAGGTTGTGCTGTTTTACCAATATTTATTGAAATTGCTCTTTATTTGGGCCTCATGGGGTCCCTATACCTTTTGGGCCCACCTGAAGCTGCAGGGTCTGCTTCCACTGTGGTTACGCCCCCTGAGTCTGCTCCTAAGAAGCAGCCTGCCACCAAGGATCTGACTGGATTATTCCTACTGTCTAGGGTTTGTTCAGCTGTAGCAGCATTGTTATTAAACTGACACTGATGAGTGAGTGTCTGTGGTGGGTAAATAAGATTGTTAGCTCTACTGGCACAGGGACTACGTTTTTGCCTAATTAGTCTCCACCATATACGGAAGGTCGACAGTAAAAATACATTGTTACCTCAAATGTATTTTATAGGTCAATGCAGATTAAAACCCCTACCGGCATACAAATCAGAATATCTATACAATCCTTATGTATGAATGGTGCCTCCCTCTATATGTAGGCCAGCATGTCTATAATATTTAGCAAATATGACTGGATTCATTCAAATTGAATTTCTTGTATAACATCAAAACCAGCTACAGTCCAATCTCCGTTTGATTCAGGGATTACCATACAGCAAACCTTGATTATTGTGTCAAAGTACAATTTGTGCCTCACGTATACATTATCCGGGGTGTTTGTGTGAGACTGCTGTAAATAATTCAGTGTGTCTGTGAGAGAATTGAATTTTTGTAAGGCAATGTGTGCTTTGTATGTTGTTAATTTCACAGGGTGGGGGCTGTAAGAAAACACAGACCAGCTGTGGTGAAGAAACAGAACACATAAAACTCAAGTTATTGTTAACATATGGATCTATACACTAAAACCACCAATCTTACCATGACTACAGCACATTGCTGGAAAAAAAAAATCCTGTATACTTTTGTTTTCCAAGCATGTCATAATAAAAGATTAACGGTTTAAAATTTTAGCAATATAAGTCTTGCCGCAGTGCATATTTCCTTTCCTCCCCTAAACATCCTGAGAAAATCGTTGATCAGATTCTGAGGGTTGTAACACAGGGCCGAGCAATTATGTTCCCACTGGGGCCTTTTTGGTAAAGTGTCATATTTCTGTTTTAATCTATGTGTTAATCTATCGGTATTCGCCATGTATTGTGTTATTGTATAAACACCATTCTCACAGAGACGTATATACTTTATTTATATACAGTATAGATAAAAAAACAATAAAGTATTGTTAAAAAGTACTTTTTTTTTTTTTAACATTTTGCTCATGATAACAATTTGTTGCTAGGGGAGGATTGCATTAGATATATTTTACGGAGTTATGTTCAGTCAGACTTCCACAGGTCAAGTTCATTGTGCGACTGCGGGTCATGTTAAAGGGAACTCATACAATCGGAATGATGGTTTACATCTAGTGATGGGCGAATTTATTTGCCAGGCGCGAATTTGCGGCGAATTTGCGTGATTCGCCGCCAGCGAATAAATTCGCGAAACGCTCGCGAAAATTCGCGGCAAAAATTCGTCGGCGTAAAAAAATTTTTTTTTCGAAAAAACGGGCGCCGGCATCAAAAATGGGCGCCGGTGTCGAAAAAACGGGCGCCGGCGTCAA
Source organism: Xenopus laevis (assembly GCF_017654675.1). Classification (NCBI taxonomy): domain Eukaryota; kingdom Metazoa; phylum Chordata; class Amphibia; order Anura; family Pipidae; genus Xenopus; species Xenopus laevis. The sequence continues at coordinate 94,362,183 of NC_054383.1, forward strand.
AAACGAGACGTCGGCGCCGTTTTGCGAATTTTTTGCCAATTTTTCAGCGAAGCGAAATGGCGCAAATTCGCCCATCACTATTTACATCATGATAAGAGACATATTAAAGAATCTGACTAAACTGACAGATACGTACAAGTATGGGACCTGATATCCAGGACCTGGGGTTTTCTGGATCTATTTCCGTAATTTGCATCCCCATACCTTGTCTACTAAAAAATCATTTAACTTTAAAATCAATCCAATAGGATTGTTTTGACACCAATAAGCATAAATGATATCTTAGTTGGGACCAAGTACAAGGTACTGTTTTGTTATTATAGAGAAAAAGGATATTATTTTTTAAAAATTGAATTATTTGATTAAAGTGGAGTCTATGGGAGATGATCTTTCTGTATAGCGAGCTTTCTGGGTAACGGTTTAACAGATACTATGCCTATACATTTATATAAGTAAATATTGCCCTTGCACATTTTTTTACTAGGGATAAGTAATGTTACCATTTCATGAATGCTTCTATGATTTTGCGAGACTCAACATTTTCGATCATCGCTGTTTTCCTAGACACCATTTTGTGATATTCTTTTTTTCACTTACTGGTCACCGGAAGAGAAATAATGCAGACTGCAACAGGCACAAATGTAGGAGTAAAAGACAGGGTTCTGCCTATTCATGAACAATAGTATGTATGAACTTCCTTGGTTTGCATGTAAGAACAGTGCCTCATACAAGTCAGAGGGTAGCATTTAATACTTTAAGGGCCTTATTTATCAAAGTCTGAATTTATCTTACTTTTTTAATGAAAAAAGTCAGACCAAACTAGAATCCACGATTGGACCTTATTTATTATTAAAAAAATACAATTTAATTGGAACGGGGACAAAAATTTAGCAAAAATCCAAATTGTACGATTTTTTTCAGGCTTTTCCCAAAAAGACCGGATTATTGGGATTTTTGCCCAAAACGTCCGAAATTCTTTTTCTATCCCCGGGGTATAATAAATCTTGAAAAATTCAAGATTTCCCACTCCCCACATTCGGACTTTAATGAATAACACCCTAAATGTATCTATGTTGGATTAACCAACTGAACTTCCTACTAAAAGAGTATGTTTTCATGATAAGCCTTTATTTATATGATACATTTTTTTTAAATAAATTTGGACAGTTTTATGTGATGAATTTTTATAGGGATCTGCAAGATTTAGGGGTATAGTTGCCCCTTTAAGACATTTTTAACTAATACTTGAATAAGCTATGTCTACAGAGATGATGAAATCCCAATATTTGACAACATTTAACGGAGAAACAAACCCCTTATTAAAAAAAACCCTACCCTCCCCACCCTACATAGACCCCTCCCTCCTTTTTTTACTTACCCCTCAGTGCAGATTCAGGGATCGGAGTTCACGGCAGCAATCTTCCGGGTCTTCATGCTATCTTCAATTTCGGCGCATGCGCAGTTGTCGCGATCTCGGAAATTGCTTCAATTGCACATGCGAGGCCAAGCCAGTCTCATTCTCAGATTACCGAATACCCGGAAGGTGGCTGTCGTAAACTCAGATCCCTGAATCTGCATTGAGGGTTAAGTAAAGACTTAGAGGGAGCATTTGCTCCTGGGTAGCAGCTAGTCTGGGGGGAGGAGGAAGGGGGTCTATGTGGGGTAGGGGGTAGAGTTTTTTCTAATAAAAAAACTCAAACCAAAAATGAACCTGTTTTCTAGTGACCATAATGCACTAGACAAGATATGTCCTCAAATGTACTTGTAAAGTATAATCAAGGCCCCTCCCAAGCGTCTTTTTTGTGTGCAGTATTCAGTATTTGGCTGCATTTTTTTGATGGATTTTATAATATCATACATTCTGGCAATTTGGAAGTGAAACTCATTTGCAGTTGCAAAATCTCCAGGATTTGCCTGAAAACAATGTATGTAAATGCTATAAGTAGCCTTTGGATCTCAAGAAAATACATTATACTTGATCATTAAATGCTTTTTTCTGTGTAACAAACACACCTAACATAAAAATCCCATTCTCCCTATACAATATATATAAATGATGGTTCTATATGTTTAGACAACTCTTGTCAGACATCAGAACCTCTGCTCAAAGATTCTTGCCAGATGACTTGTGGAATGAAGGGCTGGAGCCAGTTTAGACTGGAATAATCTTGGTGGTCCCCACCTATTCTCTTGTGGATGTGAGCCTGAAACTACTACTCCATCCATTTTCAATGTGCAAATTACAGTAAACTGGAGGGAGAAAGATCCCTGTTGTTAATGAGGTGTTCTGGTGAGTTGATGTGTCAGCAATCCAACAGTCACAGACATAAGCATGAATCCAAATGGAGTATGTGCATTACAGCTTTAGGTTTTTCAAAAAAAAGCATAGCTGGTTTGAACATGTAATTAGTAATGAACCACTCAAGACTATTTTACAGCACATCATTTGTTCCGGAGTATTAACACCCCACATGTCCAGGAACCTGTAATATATCTTCCCTCGTGGTATGCTAAACCCATACATTTAAACACTGTACAACTAAGTAGTTCTGAAATAATATGTGTAACAAGTATTGTGATTGACTGCATATTTTAAACAAAAGTTGCATACAACTATAATTTCTTTTTGCAACAGATGGAAATAGATGGAAAATACTTAAAATATGACTTTTAATATGGAGCTAAAGAAGCTAGTAGCAGTATTAAAAGATGCTTTATTTTTTTTATAATTTTTTAAATATTTGGATAAGTTGGATAAAATGTAGTCTATGGGAGATGGCCTTTCTGTAATTCAGAGCTATCTGGATAATGGTTTTCTGGATAACAGATTCCATACCTGTACCAATTTCACCTTCTGTACCCCTAACATAAATGTGCATATATGTGCAGAGTCACCTAAATTCTGAGTGTGACTGACTATTATGTTATTAATGACTAAAACAGCTTATAAAATCTCACTAGTTACATTAATTCAGGTACTATTGGTATGTAATGTATGGAATATTTTTCAAATTCCCCAATGTAATGAGTTTTGCCTCCTAAATGCACAAGGCAAGGAGATAAGGGGCTCGGTAGGATATCAGCAGCAGCCAGGAGAACAATAGGCCTACACTCAAATTATTGATCTTCAACTTAATAAGAGAGAAGGTGGTGGTTGTTTCATTTATTCATTTCAGTTATGAAGTCTTCAAAAACCTGTAAATGTTATGAACACGAGATGAGTGGGTGAACCTGAAGTATTCAATTAATTCTTTCTTCATTTTAATTTTATTTACTGGCTTAGAGCCCTCTGGGTTATTGCATAAAAACAATTAATCTTGCCTTGGAATGGTTGGAAGTAAATAAATGTAGTATTTTTACAGTAAATCCACAGCTTTAGCCAATAGCATTGTTTAAAGGGCTACAGACTTTTCCTGATTTAATTTACATGAATGATTAAAGTTAGGTTTTAACTGTCCAATAGAAATACACTTTCAGGTATATTTAGTGACCAGTGCTCAAGCATCGTGCAGCTAAGCTATCCATGGAATATCTGTCCTTTAATTATAGTGTTTAATAAAAACTTACTGGGGCTGGTCTCTGGTGCGTATACTCAGTTATTATGATTTGGCAGATGGCTCTTTGATAGTGATGGGCAAATAAATTCACCAGGCACGAATTAGCGTAGAATTTCCAAGTTTTGCCACCAGCGAATAAATCCACTAAAATTTGCCAGCAAAAATCCTGTTGCATCAAAAACATTTGGGTGGGTGTCAGAATAGTTGCGCACATAAAAATTATTCAGACGCCAATTGATGTTAATACATTTGGACAAAATAGGCGCTCGTATAAAATATTGTTGCGGCGTCTAAATTGACGCGCCAAAATTATTTTGACGCCCATTGATTTAAATGCATTTTGCTTATTTTTTGCTATTTAGCAGTAAATTCTGAAATTTGTCCCATCACTGCTCTGCAATAATTTCATAATTATTATCAGCATGTCTAGCCCCCCAACTACCTGGCCCCAAAAGCCAGCACTTTAAAATATGGGCCTAAAAGGATTTATTTATCTGGATATTATTTTAAGCAGAAACAAATAAAAAATATGTTGTTTCATTTTCAAAATAGATAAATATGTAATAGTAATTGGGCCTTAGTGTAAATCCTATAAATATTTTGCTTTTTATCCTTCCAAGGTTCAGCCTGATCTTCACAAGTGGATATCTGAGATTATGATGTTATTAATTGAAACAAATAATGACCTTTTAGTAGTTACCACAATTAAACATGTGGCACCTGTCCTGCAAACCCTGTGAACTATGTAGATTTATATACTGTAGTTTGGCCAACATGGCACATACTTTTCAGCTTGATGCAATAAATACTATAATTAATAATGTGGTAATTTGTATGGAGCTCTAAAACATTGTGAATGCATCAAACTTCATACAGCAAATGGTTTGAATAAACCCAAGAACATTTCCCTTGATGGCAAATTATAAAATGAAATTGTAAAATGAAATGACAGATCCCATATGATTTAAATGAATGCATAGCATGGCAGGGATTGTATCCTTACTCAAATGAAAAAAAATGGATGATGTTTCTATAGACATAGGAAATTAGTCGGAGGATTTATATATAATTTCCCCAAAGACACAAATCAGTGTTAAGAGAAAGGGAGACATACAAGCTAATATTACTTCTTGATCACTTTGGGGAAAATGTGTAGAGTTATGTAGTTAGAGATTTACAGAAAATTAAGACATTTTGAACTGAATATATGCACAGTGAACATTTTGAAATTATAAATTCTGGCACTGCTTGTTATGCTTCCACCTCTGGGAATAAGCAGTGTAATCCAGAGCAGGGCACCAGTTAGTAGTCAATGTTTGTACTGTTTTAAGTGCTGTATGTCTTCCTTTCAGAGAAAAGCTAATCCTGTCTGGAGGCCTAGAGGCAAAAACATTATGTGACAACTGATCCTATACTAGGCATGAGTTTAAACAAGATGTAATTAACTAGAAATATTTTTTACTGTATTAGCCATGTCCTCATTATTTAGGCAAGCTAATCCTTTGGAGAGGCCAAGAGGTGATTTTAAAAGGAAAACACTTTAGAAAAATGATTGATTAAAAATGATGCCATGGACTGCAGCTTATCAGTTTAGAGGGTAGCTTTGGAAAATGTAAAGACACATTTAGGAGGTGGGGCAAGATTCAAAATCCAAACAGCAGGTGCAAAGCAGCATGTTTTTACCCACATTGCCCATAATTACACCTGCCACTTCTGATTAGAAAACAACAAAAAATTGCTTCTGATTGAACTCTGTGTAGTAGATGAAATTGCTCCCCCTATATATGTGGTGTCACCTGACCATGTATGACCCTTTCTTGCACATCATTTCATAGTTGCAACGAGGAATGCATCAGGATCCCTGTTCATAGTACCTTTTCAAAGCAGGTGTTAAGAACTCCATTGGTCTCCACCTGTGCTCTGTCCCTAGCAAGACAAGCGCTACTTTACACTACACCAGGAACTGCATTCCATTACATACTCTGAGTTGGGCATAAATTAGGGTTGCCACCTGTCCGGTTTTGACCCAGACAGCCTGGTTTTTTGAAGGGCTGTTCGGGTCAAATTTGGCTGCCAGGTTTTCCAAATTAGGAAAATTGGGTAGGATTCATAGAGATTGACACGGAGATCAGCCAATCACCACATCATAGCCCGTCGCTGTCATCATAGTCCCGCCCCAGGCACGTCAATGGCCTGCCCCCACTGCATCATGGCCCCGCCCCCTGCTGTATCACAACCCCGTCTCCCCCGGATTTCTTTCGGGGGAAAAGGCGGCAATCCTAACATCAATGAATGCTATAGCCTTTTCAGTTCTTGTTGAGATGTTTTTACTGTTATCCTGAGATTAGTTTGTAGCAAGACATGCTCTAGATTTTCCCAGAATGCTCCAAGAGACCCAACATATGAGAAGGATAATAGAATCAGCAGGCAATAACTAGTGCAGCTGCTGTGAGTGATGTCACAACCTGGATGGGGGAAATTCTCTGAAGGGAAGCAGGAAACAGGAAGTTTGTGTGAGGTACATTATGTGAGAGAGAGATTGAAAAGTCAAGAGAAAGCTTTGGGAGACCTATAGATTTTGGAATAAAGGCTTAAACTCTACCAAAAAGACAAGCCTGCCAGATGACTAGTCTGAAATAGTTACAGAAGATTAATCTGTGAGATTCTACCATTGTGAACACTCTGTAGTTAATAAAACAGACTTCTGTTAAAAGTGACATTGGATATCTCTGTATTTTACTTTGAAAAGTTATTACCAAGTCTGCTATTTGAAAGAATTCCCAATATATATATATATATATATATATATATATATAGTGGATAATGTACCCCCTACTGTAATTTATAAAGATATTATGTTACCGAGGAGTTATGTGACCATATACAGGTCACATAACTCCGAGGTGACTACTAATATCTTTATAAATTTTAGTAGGGGGTACATTATGCATTATAATCTACAGTTTTTATGTGCTTTACAATGTAAAGAATGGCTTCACTAACATACTTCTAAATGACACGTATTAATAGGCTATGCTTTTGCCCCCCTTCCCTTGCTGATTTTAGTTTCCTCCTTATGTTTCCTTGTAGTTCTTTTTTGGAGTTAAGTACCTTTATTTCTCTGCTGTATTCTGCCCCTTTCCTTCTTGCTTGCCATGGTTTACTTAAGCAGGCTGAGATCGGTGGAGGGGGAGTTGGAGTGAGATTAAAACTGGGGATTGAAAGAGGGAGCGAAACTTGAGACGTGGGTGGAAGGGAGTTAGACCGGAGAAGAAGCATGACGGGAAGAGAGAGACTTTTGTTTACTTTTAAACATATAACCAGTCTGCAGTTCTTTCTTAATGATTCAATCACAAGCTGTTAGGGGGTTATTTATTAAAATCTGAATGTTAAAATCTTGAAAAATTTGAGCTTTTTTCACCACAATACTCGAATTTTTAAAGGAAATTTTTCTAGATTTATTATACCCCGGTGCTGCAAAAAGCCAGAATCCAAAAAATCCGCCATCTCAGACCTGTCGAGGTCCTGTATAAGTCAGAGAGAGGCACCTATCTCAATTTGAACCCCCCAAATGTCTTCATTGCAAGTTCAAAAAGAGTACCATTGATCATAGAAAATTATTATAAGATATTGATCAAATTGATATCTACAGCTGGTTGCAAATCCTATTGGCTGATGTCTTTATTGGGGATATCACAGACCAAGTCTCCCTATGATACAATTGATCAGCCTGAAGAGAGGACAATTTGGCTAACCCTGTATAGGACGCTGGATTGTTCCATTTGGACAGATTAATGCAGGGGCTGTTGTTAATTCACATACATATAATTAAGCAATGTTGCATATATTAAGAGCTTCTTCATTTCCTATTATTTCCTATTATTTGAATGAAACATTTATTCTCTGATAATTTTCTTTTTATATTTTAAGTTGTTTTAGTAGAAATGGCACAAGTGTTTATAAAGTGTATGAACATATGTAACTGTGTACAAATTGCATTGAGACAACATGGACCCAGCTGCCTTTCCCCAAAGGTTCAATATCGGATTTCCCCATTGAAAGCATGCATTGTCTATATTAAGGCCTGTGAAATATCCAGTAAAGTAGCTGTGAGTTCCAGCTGGACAAAAGAGGATGTTTCTTGTGGACCTGTCACAGCTGCACAACCCATTCTGTGGCATGTCTAGATTTGGATGAGGCTCAACACACATGTCTCAGATTAAAACTGTAATGTTATAAAATTTACAGGAATCTGTCACAAGAGCTGCATTCTTTAAAAAAAACCTTTTTGGACATGATTATTTTACCTGCAGATAAGCAGCAAGGCAATGCATTGTTTTAAGAAAATTATCAGCTGCTGAAAAATTCAACAGAAGGTTGAGGATACAATACATGGAAGTGAAAATGTAATTTGATTTACGTAGTTTGGTGGCCCATTTATTTCACTTTAAATATATTTTGGTAGTGAAAATTATTAAAAGATCCAAATATAAGAAGTACAAATTTATAATAATAATGAACAATCTGCTAAAGAAATCTGAAAACCTCTAATAAATTATTTTTCAGACAATTACTAGTGAAAAAAAATCTGAAAACCTCTAAAAGTCTGAATGCCTAATCCAATAGGATCAGCTCAGCTCCCATTGACTCCTATAGGAAGGCTGTTACTTGGCGAAGTTTTTGTACTTTTTAGACTTAATACATTTTTTAAAAAATATGATTTGTGGAAAAAAACAGAAACCTGAATTTTAATAAATCAGCCCCTTATGGGTATTTGACACTCTGGCCTTCTAAGAAAGCTGATGAGCCAAAAGCATGGTATTAGCAGTCTAAGGGGCAAATTTACTTATGGTCGAATATCGAGGGTTAATTAACCTTCGATATTCGACTGCCGAATTGAAATCCTTCGACTTTGAATATTGAAGTCAAAGGATTTACCGCAATTCGTTTGATCGAACGAAAAATCGTTCCATCGAACGATTAAATCCTTCAAATCGTTTGATTAGAAGGATTTTAATCCATCGATCGAACGATTTTTCTTCGACCAGAAAATTGTTACAAAGCCTATGGGGACCGAACAAGGGGGTCGAAGTTTTGTTTTAAAGAGACAGTACTTAGACTATCGAATGGTCACATGTAAGTTCACCTTAATGTATTTTTGAGTTGAGTCGACTTTAATGAAGGAATTTATTATATTTATATGCAGAGCTTGTATTCTATTGACTTTTTATCTTAGACGCTGACACTAGGTATCCCTCTATTTAATTCATGCATTGAGCAGAACGTTTGATGCCACAGGCGCTTCCACATGTGCATCATAAATGACTAAAAGCATGACCTTGTTAGGTATCTATATTGAAGGATTCCAGCGGTGGGCCCTAGAAGAAGGAACCAACATGACAGCAATGCTAATAACTGAGGGAGACAATAGACTAGAAGGGGTTGCTGAGCTAGCAATACTTCCCACTAATTGAGGAATAGAACAGAGCAACTAAGAAATGGGTTAGTGTGCAGGGTACACACTGGGTGACTGAATAATAGCTGGCTCCACTATGGATGCAGTTGCTGCTGCAGAGATTTAAACCCAGGGCTGGGAAAAAAATTAAATAAAAAAATAAAGAAAGAAATACTGGAACAATGGGCCCCTTAAATCAGTGGACCCTGAGTAAATGCCACTTTTGCCTATTTGGGAACATGTCCCTGTCAACCCACTGAAGAGGGAGTCTGGGGGAGGAATGGCCTAACTGATGTGAGGGTGTGGTCAATCATAATGTTAGAAATTGCTCACTGTGCATGCACACATGCAAACCAGCCTCTTCTTACAGGAGAGCCTTATTTCTTCTGTTGTCAAAGGTAGACAGTGCAGCAGCAGAAATGTAAAAATTGCTCAGCTCCCATTCACTTCTATAGGACCTCAACTGATTTTACTTGCTGAAGTTTTGTTCTTGGGGGTTTCATGGGTTTTACACTTCATAAATCTTGAATTTTTAGACTTGTGGAGAAATTTAAAAAACATGAATTGTTTTTAGAGAGTTTGATTTGTGAAAATAAATATGGCCCCGGTTTGAAAAATCTTTACCCACCTACTTTTATTATAATTGTAATTCCCTTTCAGTTCTGCTTCTCTGTCTGGTTCAGGGGACAGCAGATACATTCTGAGGCTGGATTTTTATTGTTACTATTATATCTCATTTCTAAGCATTCTGTTTGGGGCTTCTCCTGCTCACCTGTTCAGTCTTTCTCGTTGCCAGTTTAAATATAAACCTAGAAACCGGACGTTTTTAGGGGCTTATTTATGAACTGTTGATAATTTAAACCATGCAGGAAGCATTATTACATACTACAATCTATTTTCCGGCATTCCACCATGGTAAAGAATGATCTGAATTGTTTCTTACAGCATGCAATGCACAGGCCAGAATGTTGTTCTGTTGTGCACAGCTGTCTAGCACATTTGTCCAAATTGGTATCAGGTTTGATAAATGAGTCGGTTCCTCAGAAAAATTTGGACAAATGAGAGAAATATCAAAGGGCTGTGAAAAAGACAATTGTTGTAAACCTTTTACCCATGTTATTCTCATGTAACTTAAAGATGATCCATTGGAAGCCACAAACCCCATATAGAGCTGTCTCCAATTTAATAAAGAAAAATCCTTCCTGATACCAAAATACCCAGCTCTGCTTCAACATTGTAAAAAGAGTATTAATGTCAGTAGCTTTGTATTTTCTCATTTGATCATCTAGTCCCTTTCTTGATAGTATTTAATGTATGTGCCAGTAAAATTGCTTCAGGGAGTGACTACAGCTTCACATCTCACTGTAGAAAATCCTTAAGATGAAACCTCCTTTCTTGTAATCTCAATGGATGTCTCACAAAAGGGTTTATTGTGTGGCTGCCTTATATACTTTTACATATTTCTTGTAAGCACCCCTTCTACAGTGTAAACAATCTCAACTTGCCCCACCTTTCCTTATAACAGAGACTTTCCACAAACTTCTCTTATTTGCTCTTCTCTGAGTTGATTTATTAAATGTACAATATACCCCCTTTGTAACACTGGTTTACTGAAGAAGGCTTGAACATACTTTTTTTGTTACTCTTTTAATTTAGAAATATGTAAGGTTTTTATTTCTTGCACCAATAAGGGAAAAATGTAAAAATGAAACTCTAATTCTACTTTCTGAGGCCAAAGAGCAAAGTAAAAAAAATCAGTAGCCCCCTAAGAAGCCTCTGTATAAATAAACCCCACCCTTCTCCCAGCGACAGTCAGTTATCTTTCTAGTTAAAGAGCAGCTCATTATACAGAGGCTTCTAAGTGGGCCACTGATTTGTTTGCCTCTGCACTCTGGGATCAGGAAGCAGAATGTGGCTTTAGTTTCAATTTCAGATTCTGCACTGTTTAGTGCAAGATGAAGAAATCAGAGATATTTCCTACTTAAAAGACAGTATGATCAACCCAAGCCCAATTTATGGAACCAATGTTAAAAAAAATCAATGCACTGTTCCTTACTGCTTGGTTTATTTTCTCTACTGGAGAAAAATACGGTAAACAAACACGGAAAAAAGAGCAAATATTTTCCAAAATAGTCCAAATTTTTTGAAGGAGAAAACCACAAAAAGTCACCAGAAAAAACTCAGCAAGTAAAAGCTGGCGAGGTTGCATAGAAGTCAATAGAAAATGAATGGGACAATGAGATTCTCGCTGACGTGACTTTTTTTTCCATGAAAAAATGCACACGGGAATATTTTGTTAAAGAAGCTAGCATTCGAGAAAAAAGTTGCACAAGTTTTATCTGCATTTTTTCCCTCTTCCACGGTTTTTTTTGTGAACTCAGATTTTGATAAATCTGCCTATTAATGTCATTTTAAGTGCTGGAGAGCAAAACTGCATTGCAGTTTCAGGTCTCACCTTGCTGCTGCTGTTGCTACCATTGCTAGCTACAGCTAAAATTTTTATCCACAAGTACTCTAAGGTCCTAAGGTCATTAATCATATATCTCAGTACCATTAAGGGTCTATAGGGGTTTTTTTTAATAAAAAGCACTACGTTTTCCCTGGTGTAGTAACCCATAGCAACCATTCAGCAGGTAGTATTTGCTGCGCACCTAGCAAACACCTTATTGGTTGTTATGGGTTACTGCTCCTGAGCAAACGTAGTGCCTTTTATTACATAAGGGGTTCATTTTTAAATCCCAAGTGCATAACCTTACCCTGCAAATGTAAACTGTTAAGGTCAATAATTAATTTTGCCAATAAAATAATAAAACTTTTTTTTTTTTTGCCATATACAAATTTCTTCAATTTGGTTTCATATCTTACAACCATAGTCAACTTTTCACTAACTCCGTCAATGCAGACAAAAAAAAAAAGCATATCAAATTATATGCAAGAATAAATAATGTAATCCAGAATAGGGAAGATATCTGAGCAGCAGAATAACTAATTCAAAATATAGAATATAAATATAGAAAGTAACACAGCATACTAACGAATGCGGAAAGCTTTTAGGCAAATTATTAAAGAACTGAACTGTCCTTTGAGGATTGGTTTTCAAGACATTAGGCACAAATGACAAGGAAATGGAAGTGATATTAAATATGATTTTGCTTCAGCCCTACTTAGATATAAATCTTCATGAGATATAAGTGCATAAGGAGAAGGCAACACACTGAATAATATGTTATATATATTAGTGAAACCTAAAGTATAAAAAAACTGAGAATTAGGCCTCATATATAATAACCCTAAAAGTACCGCATAAGGGCAGAGATACTCAAACATGGCAATGTGGAATTTTGCATATTTTTGTGACTTATGTCCATATATTTTTGAGGTCCTGGAAGTTAAAGGTGCCTATTTCTTATTAGGGGTTATTACGAATGCACCCACAATTACAGCTGCTCTAAAATGGATGCAATGGAGAGGGTATATTGATGTAATTCATGGAGGCGCTTGGGTGCAGATGTGCTTTTGCACTTCCGCATGTTTGCCCCCTTTGATGAATGGTGTGCTACTCTGCTTATTCTGTCATTGGGAAAAACTGCTACTACTGACCCATAGCTCCAGGGTTTCCACAGCTGGTTTCAGCAATAGTTACACCAAATCCAGCGAATTGGATGATGAAGTGACCCAACCACTCAGCTCTGAAATGCAAGAAGCAGCTTGCACACAGTGCACATCAGGTGTGATTGTGGTGGACACAATTCAGACCATAGCAACATCTTATTAAAATCAAGCTACACATTTAGTTGACAATGCAAATCATTTAAAAAGATGACAGTGCCCATTTTAGACAATAAATTTACTATATATATCGGGCTGAAGAAGTTGCACATTTTCTGAGTTTCCCAATACTCATTACAATCGCAATCCTATCTGGTTTATTAGGTGGCTGTCTTATAGTATAAGTAGTTCCAATACTGAAATTATTTTTCCTTATTCAACATTTAAGCCATGTCTAGAATGGTTTGATGGTGTTGTATTGTTGCCAAGATAGGTATTGATATAAGCTTTAAGATCAAAACTTTTCTCCAAAAGTGAATTTATTGACTGTTTTGCCTTTTGAGCTCTGGGCTGTTACCCAGAGAGGGAATAAAATCAGCACTGTATAAAGGAATTAAAGCTTTTTTTTTTTTAGTGTTCATCATCCTTTAATGTTTAGTATTTGATATACCAATTCCCTAGACTGGTGATTTTCATTGTGGCTTCTAGCTACAGAAGCAATTGTGAAATTTGAGCAAGAATGGAATATTGGGATTCAATTCCCATTTTCTTAACAAATAGTACTGTGATTTGATTTGCTGGGCACAGTGTACTAGCTATGACCAATATTTAATGCCATGTTTTCACTGTGCACCTGTTCAACTTTTTCTTTTTGGTTATATGCATAAGTAAGAAAACAATAACATTTTCTTGTTTAATTTTGGCTTAAATGTAACATAGTAACATAGTAAATAAGGTTGAAAAAAGACACATGTCCATCAAGTTCAACCTTTTTAAAAAAAAAAAAAAAAAAAAAAAAAAAAATTTTATATCTGCCTAATTGCCAGTTGATCCAGATGAAGGCAAAAAAAAACCCATCTGAAGCCTCACCAATTTGCCTCAGAGGGGGAAAAAAATCCTTCCTGACTCCAAAATGGCAATCGGACTAGTCCCCGGATCAACTTGTACTATGAGCTATCTTCCATAACCCTGTATTCCCTCACTTGCTAAAAAGCCATCCAACCCCTTCTTAAAGCTATCTAATGTATCAGCCTGTACAACTGATTCAGGGAGAGAATTCCACATCTTCACAGCTCTCACTGTAAAAAACGACTTCCGAATATTTAGGCCGAACCTCTTTTCTTCAAATCGGAATGGGTGACCTCGTGTCAGCTGGAAATATATTTTTACATAGTGATCACATCACCCCTTAAGAGCCTCTTCTCCAGCGTGAACATCCCCAATTTGGCCAGTCTTTCCTCATAGCTAAGATTTTCCATACCTTTCACCAGCTTAGTTGCCCTTCTTTGTACCCTCTCTAATACAATAATGTCCTGTTTGAGTGATGGAGACCAAAACTGTACGGCATTTTCTAGATGGGGCCTTACAAGTGCTCTATAGAGTGGAAGAATGACCCCCTCCTCCCATGACTCTATGCCCCTTTTAATACAGCTCAAGACCTTATTTGCCCTTGATGCTGCTGACTGGCATTGCTTGCTACAGCCAAGTTTATCATCTACAAGGACTCCAAGGTCCTTTTCCATAATGGATTTGCCTAGTGCAGTACCATTAAGAATATAAGTGGCTTGGATATTTTTACATCCCAGGTGCATGACTTTACATTTATCAACATTGAATCTCATTTGCCACTTAGCTGCCCAGATTGCCAGTTTTTCAAGATCGTGTTTGCAAGGATGCCACATCCTGGATGGAATTAATTGGGCTGGATAGTTTTGTGTCATCTGCAAAAACTGATACATTACTTAAACACCTTCCCCTAAGTCATTAATGAACAAGTTTAATAAAAGTGGACCTAATACCGAGCCCTGGGGGACCCCACTAAGAACCTTACTCCAAGTAGAGAATGTCCCATTAACAACCACTAGTGATGGGCGAATTTGCGCCGTTTCGCTTCGCCGAAAAATTTGCGAATTTCGCGCGAAATTCGCGAAACGGCGAAAAATTCGCGAAACGGCGCCGGCGTCTCGTTTTTGACGCCGGCGCCCGTTTTTGACGCCGGCGCCCGTTTTTGACGCCGGCGTCCGTTTTTCGAAAAAAAATTTTTGATGCCGGCGATTTTTTTTACGCGAATTTTCGCGGGAGTTTCGCGAATTTATTCGCTGGCGGCGAATAGCGCAAATTCGCCGCGAATTCGCGCCTGGCGAATAAATTCGCCCATCACTAACAACCACCCTCTGTACCCGATCCTGTAGCCAGTTTCCTATCCATGTGCAAAGGACTTCATTAAGCCCAACAGACCTTAGTTTAGAAAGCAGTCGTTTGTGGGGCACAGTATCAAACGCTTTGGCAAAATCCAAATAGATCACATCTACTGCCCCCCCCCCCACTGTCCAGAATCTTACTTACCTCATCATAAAAAGCAATCAAATTTGTCTGACATGACCTATCCTTCATAAAGCCATGCTGATTGCTGCTCATAATGCCATTCACTTGGACAAAATTTTGAATGTGATCCCTTAACAAGCCTTCAAATAATTTGCCCACCACAGATGTCAAGCTTACTGGTCTATAATTGCCAGGCTGAGATCGTAATCCCTTTTTAAATATTGGAATAACATCAGCTTTTCTCCAATCCATAGGCACCATACCAGATGAAAGTGAATCTGAGAAAATCAGAAATAGGGGCTGGTCTAAAACTGAACTAAGCTCTCTTAGAACCCGGGAGTGTATGCCATCAGGCCCTGGAGCCTTGTTTACATTAATTTTTATTAAAGCTTTATGAATCATATCCTGAGTCAGCCACTGACTAGATTGAGCTGAGCCATTAGTGCAGCTATAAAGTGAGCCTGGGAACTTAGACTCCTCTATTGTATACACTGAAGAAAATAACTAATTTAACACATTTGCCTTTTCTGTATCTGTTACAACCATACTGGTACCATTATTTAATGGAGCAACACTCCGCCTGCATCTTTTTACTATTAATATATTTAAAAAACTGTTTAGGGTTAGTTTTCATCTCCAACGCAATTAACTCTTCATTTCCTTTCTTTGCCTTCTGGATTGCTGATTTATTACATTTATTACAGTGTTTATATTCATTAAATGCAGCTTCTGTCCCAACAGATTTGTAGTTTTTAAATACCTTTCTCTTCTTTCCTATTAACTTCTTTACTTCTGTATTAAGCCACATAGGATGATTCTTAGAGCTTCTACATTTACTTCTTAAGGGAATAAATTGAGAACAGCAATGATTTAATATCATTTTAAATGACAACCATTTCTGTTCTGTGTTTTTAGCTGAAAACGTAATGCCCCAATCAATACTCTGTAGGGCAGCCCTGAAGGCACTAAAATTAGCTTTTGCAAAATTCATGGTTTTTGTTGCCCCAGTATATATTTGTTTTTTGCACCAGACATTAAATTATATAACATTATGGTCACTATTACCCAGGGGTTCAATGACTTGCATATTCTGGGTCATTTGAGATCACTAAATCCAGAATAGCATTTTTTCTGGTAGGCTCCTCAACAACCTGTGCCATAAAATTGTCATGCAACAAGTTTATAAATTTGTTCCCATTAACTGATGGCAGTACTGTTGCTCCAGTCAATATCAGGGTAATTAAAATCTCCCATTATCATTACTTTACCCAAACTAGCAGCCTTTTCTATTTGCATGAGGAGCTTCACCTCCTCCTCCTCACTTACATTAGGGGGTCTATAGCATACACCTACAATTCATTTGCTGGACTCTTTACATAAGACTTCTGCCCCCTCATTTTCTAACATAACCTCCTCCTTTATATAAGCTTTTAAATCCTGCCTAGCCAACAAACATACCCCTCCTCCTTTTCTATTGTCCCGCCGAAACAAAGTATAGCCACTGATATTTACTGCCCAGTCATGTGACTCATTCAGCCATGTTTCGGCCACACCAATCACATCCTATTTTTCCTCCAGCACCAGAACCTCCAGCTCTCCCATTTTACCAGTCAGACTCCTTGCATTTGCAAACATATATTTAATACTGGTACCATATTGAACATATGACATGTGGTCCTCCCTATCCTTAACAGTATCCTCAGCCAAATCTCCTCCCCCATTTTCCCTTTCTTTGCCCACTATCACATCTAACCTGTCTTCCACTGAATCCTTTACTGAACCCCCCCCCACACACCTAATTTAAAATCTCCTCCAGCCCTCTAGCCAACTTCTCTCCCAAAACAGCTGCACCATCATCATTGAGGTGCAGCCCATCCCTAGCAAAGAGCCTGTAGCCAACTGAGAAATCAGCCCAGTTCTCCAAAAACCCAAAACCCTCCTCCCTACACTAATCTCTCAGCCTTAAGCTGGCAATAGACGCAAAGATCTGATCGTACGAATCGAGTCCAGACATTTTTCGTCCCGCGGAGATCGGTCGTTTGGTTGATCGGACAGGTTAGAAAATTTCTGTCGGCTGCCGATAATATCTCTGCGTGTATTGCCGATCGCACGATTTTCAGTGGGAGACTATCACTAGCTTTGGTTGGACATAGATATCTTACGATTGCTGTCAGGGGCAGAACATTTCTGATCTGTTCTAAAACTAATCTGACTGGTAAGACTTTGATCTGAATGGTTAGTGGCGGGTCGGGAGATGGGAAAGTCCGATCGTACGATGATTCGTACGATTGGATCTTTGCATCTATGGCCAGCTTTATATTAATCTCCCTACGCTCCCGCTGTCTCCTTAGCGTTGCTCGTGGCTCAGGTAATATCTCTGAGAAAATTACCTTGGAAGTCCTCACCCTCAACTTTACACCTAGTTTTTTAAAATCGTTCTTGAGGACTTCACCACCTCCTCTAACTTTGTCATTGGTACCTACTGTATGTGTACCAAGACCGCTGGTCTGTATATGGAATTACACCCCACCTTAACAGTTAGTATTTTTTCTTCTCTGCAAATTAAACTGTTGCTTAAGGGGACTTAAAATCCCCAGCTAGGACAATATAATAGATGCCAACAGTGGCATAAATAGATATTACTTGGCCTGTAGCAAATTATTTTTCAAGCCCCCAAAATGTCTAGAGGTTGACCTGTTTTACCAGTTTGTTTTTAAATTGCATATGAAATAGGGCCTCATGAGGCCCCTATACCTCCTGGGCTCCCCTGCAGCCACAGGGTCTGCTTCCTCTGTAGTTATGCCCCTGGATGCCAATAAGTGTAACTAATTTTAGACTACATTGTCTGGCCTAATTAGAGTGCAATGTGTCCCTGAACACTTTAGCTAAAAGCAGTTTTTATACATTAGGATTAGATACAATCAAAATTAGCAAGGAAGCATTAAAGTGCCCAAAAAGGAATTAAGGGGCAAATGTATCAAAATGTAAGATTAGAGATCAGCGCAGAAACACTTTCTGTTCATTCTTATGAGATTTTTTAGAAACTCACATTTTGATAAATCTGCCCCAATGGATAAAAATTTAAAACTAGCACCATGGACGAGCAATTCAATTGTCTACCATCAAATTTATGCTCAATTTTTACTTCTAGTCTGACTGTAGATTGGGCAAAACTTGATATTTAATATAATTCAATTGTTGCAAAAAGAAAAAAAAATACTTTGACATTTTATACAAAATACTTTGACATTTTATGGAGATTTGTCTTATAATTAAAAATGTTGCCCATGTGGTTTACATTTGACATACTTTTCATCTTATTAATTATATTGTCATACAACATTGCACTAGTGTAGACACAAATAATAGCAGACTGGGCAGGTTTGTGTCTCCTTCACTTAAAAGGGACTTGCTGGTTCTAAAATACTTTAATCCACTGCATAATTACCAAGAATTTAGTATAGCAAAGAATTGGGAACCAAATTTCAAGAGACATTACTCCCTTCATAAATATGCCACCTTTCTGTATTCTAGTAACCAAAACATTAAATAGGCAGTATGAGGAAATCAGTCAAACCCACCTTTTGTCCATGTTGTATAAAGGAATATACAGCCTATAAAATTTCTATCAGAGAGAGTCTGTGTCCTTGTCAAAGTGTACAGGACTTTGCCAGTGGCAGTAGGACGACTTTAAGCTGAGTGTTATCGTAAACTTTGAATTCTTTGTCCCCAGGTGAAACTGTGATAACAAAACACGGGGCAAACATCCAAAAATCGCTCTATAGAAACACAGACTTTCTAGCATAGAAAGGGTTAGATTTAGTAGGAAGATGTCACAGCAGCCTGTCTCCAAACAGATGTTCCATTGTTTGTAGGATGCAGTTTAATTGTTGGATAACGTTCCAACACTTAGGAGAATTAGAAAAAAAAACTAAATATATATATAAAAAAAAAATTCTCCCGGTCTGCAGCTGCAGTAAATGCCAGCTTTAAAACAAGGCGTATTCTTAAATCATGGCTCCGGGGAAAACTACTTGTACAGGAAATCTCAGCCAGGGCTTGTATTAACAGCACTTTGAAGTTAGAAAATGAAGCCTTGGTGTTTTATACAAAATGTTTTATTTCATGGCGATGTCAGTTTATTTGAAACATGCTATTCCTTTAGGGCAACCAGTGGCGTAACTACCGGGGGAGCAGGGGGTGCGATTGGGCCAGGGCCCGCACCCCCTCAAGGCCCCCGGCAGCTCGCGCACCACTGTGTTTTTAGGTAAATGCGGCTGTAAATGCAGCCATTTCTGGGTGAACTTAGGGGGCGGGGCCCGGCTGCATGTCCCGCGCCAGGGCCCGCCCCCTCTAGTTACGCTGCTGAGGTCAACCTTAAAATCCTACTCACTGGCCTTGGACACCTGAAAATGTCTTGCTTTTCTGAGCTTTTCAATCCCTAATAGGTCATATTTGGCTGTATAGGCTGTTGAGTTCCTGGGCTCTCCTGTTGGCTTCTTCATGTTCAAGGACTGTGTTTACTGTGTCTCAAGTTTCAGACAGGCTCCTCCCATCAACTTCTAGATTTAGCAAATAAACAAGAGGAACAGGATTGGGCTCATATTAACAAGGGACCCAACTGTTCTGTTTTTCCCAGGGTGGTTACATAAGTCATGGCACAAAACAAATAGTGCTGCTAGTGCTTTAGCATACTTCATGGTGAAATTGAAGTGAACAGGGGAATGTTGACATATTTGATAAACCAGGGGGAAAATGTTAGCTTTGGCACCATTGGATGCCGCATAGGCACTAAGTGGACACTAAGATTATGGAATAATTTCTATGGTGCATGAGGGTATATTGATTGTTTGTCCCTTTGTGTGGACTGCATATAGTTTAAGTAGACCTGTATCTAACTCCTAGCTGGATGCCAATGCTGAGTGTACTTTATGTTCATGGTGAAGATGTGACAGCAGAGTTACAATGTTTAAATGAATAAATACCTTTTCATTCTAATGGGTAAACATGCCCAGTTACCCTGGCTAGCCCACTTCCAGTTATACATGCATTATACTTGACATGTATTTCGCTCAACTTCTGTAGAAGCAGGTTATGGTGTATACTTCTCAACTGTTCTTCAACACTCTTCTTAAACAAATCACTCCATTAACAATGAGTACAGAGACATTTGGCACGAAATCAATAATATCACAATTCCCAATTTGACAGTGACTTATTTTTGGACACCCTTTGCATACTTATATATTCAATGCACCAACACCTTTCACTTAGGGCCCTATACTGGTGATAAGTATAGGGTTTTAACTCTTTTCACTGTGGCACTGGGATGTCCATCAGTAGCCTGAACAATGTTGTTCTACTAAATTACCTACTACAGAACTACATTTTCACACTAGAAAGTTCCTTGTTATGGGCCCCTTTTCCACAAGCAAATAATATACTACTGGAGCAGTCACCTGGCACTGTCTGTACTAGTGGTATTTTAACCCACCAACATTATCTGAAAAACCTACCTAGGAAGTGTAAGAGAAATTAAAACTAGGAATTTTTGCAACAATTTTCATTTTCTATTTTGGTTGGTTTCTGACTAAATGCATTTTCAGGCACTGTGTTTTGACTCTACCTTACTTCTGCCTAAACTTTCCGTTTGAATCACAAGTCATTACCTGCATGCATAATAGTGAGTAGCAGTTTCTGCCTAGTGGTGATGTTTGTTCCAGTTATGCAGAACAGAGGTAAATTGCAGAAGTATGCTCGTTACCTTGGAAGGAACCCAGGGAGAGTGGACATTGTGGGGATGCCTAGACACCAATAGAAGAACCCAAAAATGTTCAGTTGGCAACATAACATATTCAAGGATACTGCAACACCAGGGGCTTTTATAAAGGGGTTACTTGCCCTTTAAGCCTTGCAGATACTAAAGTCGCCACCTGCCCAGGTTTGACAGCTGGTTTTCCTAATTTAGAAAACTGTCATGACTCCCGTAGAGTGACACAGTGATCGACCAATTGCCATGAACGCAATATTTGGACTGGCCTGGATGGGATTGTAGCTGGGATTGTGTCTTAATAGTGGATAGTTCTTCATAACTGATTTATTGAATTATAACTCATTACTTTTTATTTGCAAGGACACAGACACGTCAGTAGCGCTTGATCATCAATTGCCACAATGGGTTACTTTTTTTTTAGGTAGGAACTTCTATCGATCACATGGCTCTGTCATAAGAGCCAATCAGAAGTTATTAGTATGACTCCAGCAATGAAGCTGCCTACTGGTTCTAATCAGAACGTATTTGTGCAGTTATGGGGCTCAGACCATACACTCACCTTTTTTTTACTGCAGCTGGGATTTTAGTGAATGTATAATTCAGTTTAAATGACTATTAATGCCAATGCTGTCAACTGTTGTCTATTGGACTGTGAAGAGCATCACAGGGTTTTTTTCACAGAGGCTGTTTTGATAACATGTGAAGTGCTAAATTTGCATGCAAGAGTCTCCATTAGGGACTACGATGCCCTCTAAAGAGCCTTATGACCCTGTTCTAACAAATGTGAGGCTATTTGAAATATGTGGAATAACTGCAACCTTTTATACAGCTAAGGTAACCATGGTGAAGCAGACTAGGCAAAACAGATGCAGAAGAATGCATGATCACATCACAAGCAATCATAAGTCAGCTTCATGGAATTGCAGGAATGCAAGGACAGCATGTAGAGTGTGGGAGGTAAAGATGGAGTCTTGGAGCAATAACAGGCACCAAAACAGCACAACAGAAAGTTAGTTCAGGATCCAAATACAAGGCGCTAACCTAATCAAGAATTAAGTGTAGATAAATGATACTGAAAGAGGAAAAAATATTTAATTCTTTCAGAATGCTACATTTTATTTATATTTTTAAGTGGAAAGTTTGGAGCGGCATGTAGGAAAGCTAGCACCAAGGGCTGCAAGGCACAGCTATTGAGCACATTGGTGCAAACACCATTGTCCTGGGCTGAGCTATTCTGTGCATGGGCCCTAAGGTGTGCTCTGTGATCTGTAATGCTCCAAAAATAGCACCTGGAATAATAATCCCCAAGTTTGTTGCCTCTATCACCATAATACCTCTACTCTAGACACTTCGGGCATATTTATCAAAGGTTGAGGTGAATTCCCGAGATATTTTTTGTGCACTTCGACTAGGAAATAGTCCAAATTTGATTCAAATTTGAAAAAAAAATCAAAAATTCGAATATCAAAATTTATAATGTACTATCTCTTTAAAAATTTGACTTCAACCATTCGCCATCTAAAACCTGCCGAATTGCTGTTTTAGCCTATGGGGGACCAACTAGAACCTATTTGGAGTCAATTGGTGGACTTTGAAAAATCAAAGTTTTTTTGGGAAAACTTCGAATCAAATTCGATCGAATGCGCTATTCCTTAGATTCGTACGATTGAAATTCAGCCGAATACAGACATATTCGATCAAAAATAGACCTATTCAACCAAAAAAAAAACTGGCTTAATTTCGGTTGGTCTTTTTGAATTCAAATTTCCCTTGATAAATATGCCCCTTCATATCATTCAATTAAGGTGGAGAAACAGTATTTCAGCCAGTCTTTAAGCTGACTGGAATGAGGGGAAAAGTACCTACATACTGAAATAGTAACAACACCATGTGAAGAAATCATGAAGGAATAAATAAGATGATCTGAAGCTGTCTATAACTGTCTATAACTATTCATCAGGGAGTAGTGGCTCTGGTTGTTCTTGGTTTGATTTCCATCGATAAGACTACTCCTGTACATTTCATGCTGTGTCCTCCTATCTTTAGGGGCAGATTTATCAAGGGTCGAATTTCGGATTTAAAAAACTTCGAAATTCGAATTAAAAAATACCAAGTTTTTTTTTGGCCAAATAGGTCTGGTTTTGATCAAATAGGTCCATTTTGATCGAATTCAAATTGTACAAATCGAAGTAATAGCGCATTCGAATCTTACAAATCAAAGTTTTTCCCAAGAAAAAAATTATTTTTCAAAGTCTACCAATTGAATCCAAATAGGTTCTAGGAGGTCCCCATAGGCTTAAACAGTAATTCAGCAGGTTTTAGATGGCGAATGGTTAAATTTTTAAAGAGACAGCACATGATAAATTTAGAATTTCTTTCAAATTCGAATTGAATTTGTACAATTCCCTAGTCGAAGTAAACAAAAATAAGATAGAAATTTTAATTTTTTAAATTTGAATTTTCACTTAATCCTTTAATAAATCTGTCCCTTCAAGAGTATGGTGAACAATTACATCTATTATTATTTGTCTATATTATCTATTATTCATTGATGAGTAAAACCATCACATAATGGCATGAAATTTCTGCTGAAAAAGTCACTGAGAAAGAAATTGACTTCTATGTGTTTTGCAAATTGTTGGGATAAACCCTCGAATTCGACCCTTGAAGTAATTACCGCAAGGATTTACCGCAAATCCTACGATCGAACAATTGAAGGAAAAATCGTTTGATGAAACAATTAAATCCTTCGAATAAAACGATTCGAAGGATTTTAATTGATCGTTCGAAGGATTTTCCTTCGCTCAAAAAAACCTTAGAAAAGTAATGGAGAAGGTCCCCATAGGCTAACATTGTACCTCGCTAGGCTTAAACTACCGAAGTATGTAGTCAAAGTTTTTTTTAAAGAGACAGTACTTCGACTATTGAATGGTCGAATAGTCGAATGAGTTTTAGTTCGAATCGTTCGAATTGAAGTCGAATGTCGTAGTAGCCTATTCGATGGTCGAAGTACCCAAAGAAATACTTTGAAATTCAAAGTTTTTTTTACTTCGAATCCTTCACTCAAGCTTAGTAAATGTGTGTTTAAATATTTAAACCTAAATCAATCCTGGCATACAACAAACACATGCTTCATACGTCTCGCAATCGTTCCCTTATAAAATACAGTACAGGTATAGGATCCATTATCAGGAAACCCGTTATCCAAAAATCTCAGAATTAAAGAAAGGCCATCTCCCATGGACTTTTTTTTTCTAAATAATCAATTTTTATCTAAATAATCCAAATTTTTTTAAATGATTTCCTTTTTCTCTGTAATAATAAAACAGTACCTTGTACTTGACCCAAACTAAGATATAATTAATCCTTATTGGAATCAAAACCAGCCTATTGGGCTTATTTAATATTTTATATTATATATTATAATTTTCTAGTAGAAATAAGACATGAAGATCCAAATTATGGAAAGATCCATTATCTGGTAGAATGTCCCATACCTGTGCCCTACAGTACCTAGACTGCATAGACTTTTTTTCTTGCACTAGATCACCTAAGTTTGTAAGCAAAGAAAGTGCCCACAAACAATGCATGTGTTACTGTACAGTAATTTAAAGAGATCAAAAGTGTTTTATTCTTCATTGAACGTTTCTGCTTTCAAATGCAGCCCGATACAGACAAAAGTACTTATATACACCTTAAGCTTCTGGCAGCCATGTAAAATGCTGAATTGTTGCATTCAGCAGAAAATCTGTGCAGCATGTCTATGTGTTGTAATGTGCTTCTAAATCTAATTTGCATATAAATATAATTCATTCTGAAAAGAAAAAAAGCATTGAAAATTAAGCCACAGCCCATGCTTTGTGAGCTTTCTCACAATTAAAGAGAAAGTCTATTTGTATGTAAATTTCATTTGGATGAAATAGAAACCTTCAGATACGAATGCTGGTAGATTTTCAAATTTAAATTTCTTCATCTCTTAATCTCATTCCTTTCTCCCAAAAAAACCCTTGATTATGTCTTGATCTGAATTGCCTTGTTTTTTTGTGTTTCTTGGTATGTCATTTGATGTTGGCATATCTTTGTGCTTATGCGAGTGAAATGATGTCATTCATTACACAATTCTTGCAGACAAAAAAAAAAGGACATCAAAAAGAATTCCATGAATGATTTGAAGACAGTGTTCTGTCAAACATCGAGCTTGGAGGATTAGAGACGAAAATAGCTTGTCTGGCAAAATAAGGCCCATTGTGTTATATAGCAATATTATGCCCCAGCAAGGTAACCCTATTAATGAGAGGACAATCTTCTTAAGATCATTTTCTTTTAGCACTATGGGAACTAGTTTTGGTTTAGACTACATTTTGGATTAGGACAATCAAACTGTAGACAGCAACACACGTGCAACTGAAGTCTACTGTGTGAGTACACTCTGTGCAGCACAATACAAAATACATTCAATGTTATGTAATTTTTATTAAGAGGAGAAGGTAAGCCTTAAAATAAGACCAATGTACACCTGAGCTATTTGTAATAGCGAAACAACAGCTACAAATTTTGGACAGCAATGCACGTGCAAAGTGGATTTTGAATGCAACGCCATATTTTACATACAAGAGTGTTTGAAAGATGGCAGAGTAAGGTTTACAGATATATAAACAGAATATGTGTGCACCAACCAGCTGCAATTCTTCTTCTTATCAATCTAAATATACATTAGGGCAGTTAAAAAAGTTTCCATCTTCTACAATATTTAGGGTTTATTGACTACAAAACAATTTGTGATTGGACACATATAGCAGATAGGAAGACATTAAACTTGTGTGGATGATAATATGCTTGATCTGCAGACAGTATAAACCATTTGACAAGGGGACTCCTCAACTGACCCTTTGCCTTCAGCTATCCCATTGAACCCCATTGTTGCATACCATAATGAGCCAGAAATGGTTAAAAATGGCCACAGCATTCACAAATTTCACAGGAAATTTGCAAAATTTTCCGGCGATGCGAACTGCCCCAAATTCGACTATCACTATTCACATTTTATCAAATATATGGGACCTTCACCAGCCTCACCCCAAGGCAATATTCAAAGAATTCCATAAGGGATCGTTCCTATGTTCTGCCGCTCCTTACTTGAGATCAGCACTATATCATTATATCCACCACTGAGTATTAGGCTGCCTCTACCTACAGAGAGGATGGCCCCAAACTCTGCTACGAGCAGGAGCTGCATCTCCCACCATGACAGAAGTCCGGAATTTGCAGTGTTTCGATGATAGGAAATCCAAGCAGGCTGTCACCTAGCACAAGCAGTAGTAGTGTCGGTATCAATCAACCCACTGTGCAGTCACAGGAGAGAACCTCCTTTTCCCACGTTTAGTTGGGTTTGTCCCCACCATAACATTATAACTATTGGTTATTAGTTAATAAAACATAGAAAAAGAATGAAAATGAAATATTCACATAATATCCAAGCATTTCCTTTGCATCGCACATTCTGGAATACAATTAGCCATTAACCTTATGGAATATATATATATATATATATATATATATATATATATATATATATATATATATATATATATATATATATATATTTTAATATCACAGGTATGCAAAACATAACTAAATACATTCCTTCATTTAAATACCTTTAAATAATCTATGACCATGTCCAATTGCCGGCATAGCCAGCTATCCCCCTGTGGATGTATAATTGTTGGACAGATTATAGCAAGGTGGACTTCCTACTAGGTTGCCTGACATATCAGCCCAAATAGTTTACTGCTAAAGAACTAGATGAGCACAAAAAAACAAAACCACTAAAACATTGGCTTGGCCAGGAGACTTGACCTACAAAATCATGGCATTATTTTGTTACAAATTACCATTTACCCATGTGCTTTTTATAACAATGGAGTGCAGGTCAGCCTGCCCATCTGCAATGGGGGCCCTCAGCTGTCCCTGCCCAACTCAAAGGGTAAAGTCAACAACCACTTACCATGCTTCTTTCCATAGCAGTACATCCACTATGTAAAGACCTCCCGCCAGCCATTTTTGCCTGGCTCAGAGGGTAAGGTCAACCAACCACTTACCATGCTGGTCCCATAGCTGCCCATCCATGCTGTAGAGAGCCACTCCGACTGCCCAACCACGCTGTGGAGTGGGAGCTGTTAATGCTATATACTTGCCCAGATACTGTGAAATTGCATCTAACCCCCAATTGTTGTGCTAGCTGAGTGGCGTGAAAGCGATTTTGTGCTAAGTGTATGGTATTATTTATTATTTTTGTTTTTTGCATGCGCTATAGATTTTATGCAAACTTAAAGCATGAAGTGAAATTACCCCTTTTCCCAGAGAGAATGCTTGCCAATAATCAAACACCATCTGCTTTCCTGGACTACCAGACATGCCGGCCACCCAACCACTAGGGGTCAGATGGGCAAATATAACCAGGAAGCCATTTGCCACTACTCCTGCAAGACCACTGCCCATAAAGAGCCTATTTTGCTACCAGTTGGCTACTCAGCCCAATCAACTCTGGCCATAGCCCCCCAAGGCAAGCATCCTGACATTGTTCTAGTTGCAAGCCACAGGCACTGCAAGACCTATTGTGTGTTGGCATTGTCTGCTATAAATAAATGTATATCAATATAAATATAAATAAAACACTGTAACATTAAAAAGATTGCAACAATTAAAAAATATCTACATACATGATATAATTGTAACAAATGTTGCAGTCATTAAAACAGTAGCAAATAGTTTATTAAGTAGAACAATACTTGAAAAAATTTAGACAGTGTTTAATGTTGGGGATATTACATCTCTAAGAGGATAAAACACTTGTTGAATTTGCTGATAAACCTATGAGATTTGGGTTTTAATGCACTTTGCACCTGGATTAAGGAAAGACTTTCCTAATATTTCTGGACCAATTGAAGGGTCTGTGATGTCACTAAAGGAGGAGTTTGTATGGTGGGTTCTGTGTAAAAAGTGTGTTGTGGTTATTTGTATTTTACACTTGAAAAAGGATCCATGTTGATCCGAAACATATCGTGATTAATAAATATTTTGCAGCAAAAGTCTGCTGAACCGTGTGCTCCATCCTATCCTCCTTTTAGGTATGAAATATATGACTAGCCTACAGGCACAATCATGTGTATATATAAATATATATATATATAAAATTAGTGGTGAGCACAACTTTCCCTTGTTTGTTATAGTTATACAGGAGCAGTGACCAGCTCCATGTTGTAGCTCCCACCCTTCCCAGCTATAGTCAGGTGATCCTTCCTTATCTTACAGAAGATAAGGAACTGAACAGCTTCTTCACCTGACATCACTTCCCTGTCTTTCTCTGCCCCCAGCCTGGCATTTCCCTGCCTTAACTCATTCCTTCTCACACTCACAGCTACATCTGATTTTGCCAGTCTTTAAATATAAACCAGTGTAATTTGGCTGCTGGTCATTCGGACCCCTTGTCATGCAGCCCCTGCGCTTATAGCTCCAGGGCTTTTCTGTCTAGCTAGTAAAAGTACTGTGTAGCCATTTATCTTATACATGACTTCCCACTGCCAGAGAATCTCTTACAGTAAAAGTTAGTCAGCTGAAATGATGGCTACCTTGCAATATTCTACAAATTTTGGTACAAATTGGTAGTTATAAGCATTAAAGCTTTTAAATGAACTAAGTATGATGTAGAGAATGTTAGTCTAAGACAATTTGCAATTGGCTTTTGTTTTTTATTATTTGTGGTTTTTGAGTTACCGTATATACTCGCGTATAAGCCGAGTTTTTCAGCACCCAAAATGTGCTGAAAAACTCGACCTCGGCTTATACGCGGGTCATACCGTAGCAACAGTAGCCAATCCCTCACCGGCCGCAGATACGCTCCTTCCGCGGCCCCAACACACCTCCCTCTCCCATAGCGCAGGACTGTCTGTGTGATCGCCGCCCGGAGCAGGTCCAGGAGCTCCGGGGAGCGCCGCTACCCACGTGGCGGCCATGGGCGCCGCCATTTTGAGAGCAAACGCCGGCAGGGAAGGACGCGCCGCCCGGAGCTCCTGGACCTGCTCCGGGCGGCGATCACACAGACAGTCCTGCGCTATGGGAGAGGGAGGTGTGTTGGGGCCGCGGAAGGAGCGTATCTGCTCCTGGACCTGCACAGACAGTCCTGCGCTATGGGAGAGGCACAGACAGTCCTGCGCTATGGGAGAGGGAGGTGTGTTGGGGCCGCGGAAGGAGCGTACGGTACCTTTTTTCTGCTTTCCTAGGTGCAGCACCTCATTGATCTTCTGAGCAGCCATGACAGGTGGGAGGTCACAGGGAAAACAAGTGGCAATTGTCCAGCTAATAGTTCTGACTCTTTTAAATCGTTTTAGATAGATTTCTATGCCATAAAACATGATTACACATTTACACATTCACATTTTGAAATCTGACATTGGGCCCCTAGGCTTATACACGAGTCAATACATTTTTCCAGTTTTCTTAGGTAAATTAGGTACCTCGGCTTATACACGGGTCGGCTTATACACGAGTATATACGGTATTTAATTTTTTTATTCAGCAGCTCTTCAGTTTGCAATTTCAGCAATCTGGTTGCTAGTGTCCAAATTACCCTAGCAAAAATGCATTTATTTCAATAAGGGGTTGGAATATGAATAGGAGAGGCCTGGATAGAAAGACGAGTAATAAAAACTAGCAATAGCAATACATTTGTAACCTTACAGAGCATCTGTTTTTAGATGGTGTCAGTGATCCCCATTTGAAAGCTGGAAAGAGTCAGAAGAATAAGGCAAATAATTCAAAAACTATTAAAAAGAAAAAATGAAGACCAATTGAAAAGTTGCTTAGAATTAACCATTCTATAACATACTAAAAGTTAAAGGGATACTTTTATTGGAAAAAAAATTTATTTTCAAAACGCATCAGTTAATAGCGCTGTTCCAGCAGAATTATGTACTAAAAAGAGCAAACAGATTAATAAAATGATAAACTTCAGTCACTCGTGTTATAGAAATGAAAAGAAGTAAAACCCCTCTCTATTCAATTGACCACCAATTAAAGAAAATTCTTTCTTTATAAACTTCAGTCACTCTTCACTGCTGTACTGCAAGTTGAAGTGAAATCACCCCCTTCCCATTACCTCCCAGCAGCCTAACAGCAGAACAACGGGAAGGTAACCAGATAGCAGCTCCCTAACACAAGATAACAGCTGCTTGGTAGATCTAAGAATAGCACTCAATATTAAATTCCAGGTCCCACTGAGACACATTCAGTTACATTGAGTAGGAAAAACAACAGCCTGTCTGAAAGCAGTTCCATCCTAAAGTGCTGGCTCTTTCTGAAAGCACATGACCAGGTAAAATTACCTGAGATGGTTGACTACACACCAATATTGCAACTAAAAACATACACTTGCTGGTTCAGGAAAACAATTTTATTTTGCAGTGTGAATTATTTGCAGTATAAACAGTGTAATTTAGAAATAAACACTACACCATAAAAATCATGACAGAATTCCTTTAACTTAAAGGTGAACCATACCTTTAAGCAGATACTGTTGGTAAAGTGTGTATTACTTATTATGCTGTGAAAACTTAAAAAGTCAATTATCTTAGACAAAATATCTATCTCAAAAAAGCTGTACAGTGAACTTTAAGCAAATTATATAATGATTGTACAAGTATGTGGGTCCTTCCCTGCTTATTGCTTTCTGCAGTGCAGTCATCTTGTATAGGGATTCTCAATTAACAGAGAACCAAAGATTAAGATCTTTTGTCAGATTAAAGGCATGGTCATGAATGGGTTGTTAAGGGCATTGAACAACTTCTAACTTTTCAGTGTACTGTTGGCCCTATTTCTTGTTTGGTCAGTGCCCTACTAAAAAGCTGGCTTTTATTTGAGTCTTAGGACTATATGTTTAGGCACTCAAACTCCATGTTGCTATCTCCATGTAATATTCAAGATGTATTTTTCTCCCTAATGACAACCTTCCAACTACTCAGCCCCTGCAGAGAAGCTTTTGTGGAGTAACCGGAATGTTGTTGACTCATGAACATTGTTCCATGGACATTGTTCCCATGTCAGTCACTGAACTCTGAAGCTCTTTCAAGTCAAGGCTGGCCTCACAGTAGCTTCCCTAGCACTTTTTCTTATTGTTCTGTTGCTTTGGACTGATATAAAAGTGTTAGGGTGGCGTGCTATGGCTTCCATATGTTAATAATCAACTTTATCATACTCAGCTACATTTTTCATTATGTATTTCAGACATTGTTCGTGAAAGTGAATGGTGTATAGCAATTTCATTCATTCTTATTTAAAAGAGTCAGTTGTCAATGCAGCTAAAACATGCTACAATGATAAAACTATGCATATATAATGTGTCACTCAAATGGGTTCCCATTTGTAAACAATTACTCTAACTGTAAAATATCATACTACAATTAAAAAAGCTCTCTGTTAAATTTTTATGTCAAATACGGTAGGTTTTAAATACGTCTGAAAATCTCAAAGCATGAAAATATAATCTGAGCTTCATTTTAGCAAAATAAGAAACTTTTTCTTAATTGAAAGTAATTAAACATAATTTCTGAAATAATTATGTTACCATTTTCTATTGCCTTCTAGGCAATCTGTCTCTCTTGCAGAGATGGAGTAATAGAGGCCTAGTCATCAGAATTACAATTTTTGAAAGTTTTGAATTGTTTTCCAATTCAAATAAAATAAAAACTCAAATTGTACTAAAATAATCAAATGCAGCAAACGTGATTGCATAAAACCATAAAAAAAACCTCAAAACTCATGTTATACTTGTTTTTTTTGGTGGGTCTACAAACTCTCAAAAACAGTAAAAAAAAACCTTGAAAATTTTAAAATTTATATAAATTTGCCTGGGACAACTCCTGGGGGATACCTTATACATTGATGAAAATGTGTACATATTGATCTCATTTAGCAAGCTGTTAAATTACACTCAGTTGATGACATTATAATTTAGCCTTAGTTAGTAGTTATTCTTTATCAAAGGTTCACTGCAGCCTCTTTAGAAACATGGTAAAGATTAAATACAGGTTGTCTTTTTGTTACCACTTGGAATTGGTCACTTTATAATGTTCACTTAATATAATATACTGGAATTGAAAAGGTTTGCTGGGGGAACTGCAATTAGTGTTGACAAGTTCAGTTTAATTTGGGGCTATTAACAGATTGTCTTGTACTTTTATTAACTACAGTAACTTATAATTAAAGAAGCAAGGTATTTTGATACAGTTCCTTTGAATAATATCACACCCGGTTTGCAGCTTGATACATAATACTAGTAATGGGAAATTTGGATTCAGAACCATTTTTTCAATACACTACTTTAATTTCTTTTTGGGCTTTGTTAATTTTTTTCTGTTTTTATTTTGTCTTTATAATGTTTTTTATGAGCCTCATCAACAATAATCCCCCCCTGCAAATGAAAATAAAGGAACATAGCCATCTTTGCCAGACAGAAATGTAAGGTAACATTGGCAACTGCAGCCTCCAACATTTCTTTAAATCCAGTACTATTTTCTTTGTGACAAGGTAATTGAACTTTTTGCTTCTTTTAAAGGAGCAATATACCCATTTTTCAATATTAGTGCAATGAACATAATGCCTACAAAAATCAAAGTTTTTGTTACTTCCTGAAATAAACAGAGCAGACAAGAAAATTTAAGATGCTCCATATTGGTCCTTGTGATGTAAATAATTCGATTTTTTTTTATGATATAAACAATAGGCTAATAGTATGGTCAGCCTAAGCCCCGTTGATTAAATTTGTGTTGAAAAGGAGTGATACGGTTCTTTAAACACTTCTTGAATGTTTCAAATCATCTACAATACTTCTACTTTGAGCTTCTTGCCAATGAGATTAAACCCATTACTGTCCAGCTGATACTAGACTGCATTGGCCAGTAAGTTGTCAAGGCTTTTTGGGAGTTGTAGTTCAGCATTGACACTTTTCTAAGCTGGACAAGGACAGTGCTATATTTACATGTTATTTGTTCCTATTTTATGCACATTTCATGTTTATTATAATTTAGAACAACTGTATCCATGGATGAGGCATTTGATTGGGCAGCTGTATTGCATTTGGGACTTAAATAATTATTGATTGCATCTGAGGACATTCAGAAATATTTAGACATATTTCAATCATTTAATAAATTCAATCAAAAAATAAGAAAAACCCTTTATTGATTTTAGGGGGAAAAGTACAAAAAGTGCAGAAAACAGAGAAACTTATACGGAACTACTGTATGATTAACTTAAGGACTTTTATTGAGTCTTTCTTTTTAAGTGAATTAAACTGTCTTTTTGACACCTGAAAACCAACAGTAGCAGCTTAGAAAATATAGTTTAATGTTTTTTTCTTCTCTATCATTATAACTTGGAGCCAGGAGCTGTCACTACAGTACAGTAAGATCAAATATTTTGGCTTTGGATGGATGTAGACCAAGAAACATGAGGGTGCACATGGCATTAATCTACAGTGTACTGAGTTTTGTGAATGGTTCCTATCATTTATGACTGTACTGCATTCCATGCAGATTCCTATATGTTTGTAGTTTGCCAGTGTGCATGTGATCATTTGATAATCTGTTGCATATTTATCCGGTTCATGGTTACTTTTTGCTCTAGAATAATGTCTAGACATTCCACATATGCTTCTCATCACTAAATAATGTTACCCTCAAACCACACTGACATCTTCAAAGGAGACTGTAGCTGGGTTTATGGCAATACGGTTGTTTAAAGTCCTAGGAATTATTAGTTGAGATGATTCTACTTCTCAGATGTGATAGCAGAAATTTAATATCATAGTTTATACCATACCGTGGTATAACTACCAGGGGCATAATCTAAATTGCAAACTGTATGCTCCATGCTGGGTCCTTTAGGGTAAGACCTATTGAGAAAGAAGATGTCTCTGTCAAGATGAGACAGTTTCTCAGCAGGGTCTTTAGCTTTATATGTTTCCTGTATATTTTGGTATCTTCTATTTTAGTTCCAAGTGAAGGTTGTGTACTGTGTTAGCCAGTTGAAAAGTTATAAGGTAAAAATCTTGGTGTAAAATTGACACATTTACTGGCAAAGATTCAGAACATTTCAGTAAAGATGCGGGTACTCACGTATAAATGATAAATGTACCTGGGTGCAGTTCATCAAGGATGAGTTATTAATGTTGAAGCAGGAATCTGGTCTTATAGTGGAAACATCAACATTTTTTTTGGAGACTGATGTTTTGACCTGCACGAAGATCTTTTTCTTTGAAAAAGACCTTTGTTGAGATAAAAACGTCACTGGGTTCCTGCTTGAGTGTATATAAAAAAACATACATATATAATTTTATACACAAATCAAACCTTTTTGTTAATACTTGTGCATCAAAAGTGCATCATGGCCAATTGATGGATGACACTTATGGTCTCTGAAGTCTAAGCTGCTTTAAGAGACAAGCTCAGCTGCTTTTTGCTCATGACTCCACACAGATCTTCTAATAGTCAAGTTTGCTATTGCCTTTGTACTATGTAGCAACTCATGCCTGTGATCCATGAGTCTTCATGAAGACTTCATTAGCATAGAGCATGATAGAGGATTAGATTGACATACATATACATATTAAGAAAATCCTAAAATAAACGATAGCAGGGATAATATTTGTACAGATCTGCCTGAATTTGAGGTAGAAAAATTAAGACTATGTAAGAAACTATATTTATCATGCCAATTTAGTAAGTGGTATATGACATCAGCATGCAAATCCCATTTATGGCTAAAATTAGGGATTTCCAACTCGGGATCCTCCACCTGCTGTGAATTCAAACCGAGCACCGCACGATACTTGAAGGCTTTTGAAGGATGCTGGGAATTGTAGCTCCCAACAACTTAAATACTGAGTTTGGATTTCATGGTTTGGAGTTAAATGTTGTAAGCAGTCAGCGATTATTTTCTTCTCCGGATCCTATACTTAACTAAAAGGTTTCTTGTGCAGGTTTCATTGTTAGTAACTGAGCATCATTTGTTTATACATATACTCAAGTAAACATTATGCACGGCATGAATAACTAATAATAATGGTAATAACGCATATCACATGGGCAGATGGTAATGTGTGAATGTAGGTCATGGGAAAAAGTGAGCTGTTTACATTACGAATATACCTAGTTTGGTATAATATAGATTTCTTTAATTGTAGGAATCTCAAACAACTAACTCCAGGACATGAATACTCGTCTTAATGACATATATGTTTCCATCAAGGGTGTATTCCTGGTTAAATAATGTTTGTGGGGTGGGGAAAATATATATTTATAAATAAAACATGGCTGTGTCCTATTGTTTTACAGAAATGAAGTATGTTTAACAAACTGCTTGCTATCATACAGCACATTCACATGCTTTATTTAGAATGTAAATAATGATGCTGTACATTTTTCAGCTAAAGAAGAATATTTGCAAACACCTTTTTATTGTGCTAGTTTATGGTGGCAGGTAACAAGAGACATGACTGTATAAAACCTTTCTATGTTCTAATGTTAATGTCCAATTATTTGTCTTCATTTATATAAAGTAAAAATGTTGGTGAACTTGACTTCATATACAAATCTAGTGGTCCTGGGGCAGACCAAGTCACTCCCCAGGAGGTAGAAACATTTTCATCCCTCTGTTGAAGTGATAATTCATCCAAGAATTGTAAGCGCCAGGCTAGGCTTGGCTAGGCAACGGCACAGTGCCATTCATAAGGGAATCATTGTGTTCTTTGACAGAGATTGCAATTTCTCTTGTCTGGATGAAGGTTCCCTTGGAGCTACTATAAATGGGCAGACTGACACCCATGGGGTCATATGCTGTAGTATATGATGTCAGGAAGGCTAGACAGGTTGGGCTGACAGGGGATTCAATTTTAAGAAAAATGTAGGGTAATTTGTCACCTTGACCGGATTTATATTTGTTGCTTTCTAGGGTCTGAGATGTATTGATAAAAACCTTAACTTATATAAAAATAGAGATATTAAGTTCCATACTGGGAAGGGTCGGGGAAGACTTGGTGCTTAAGGTGTACATAAGTATCAATAGCAATCATTAGGGGAAATCCTTACAAATTATTTCAGAAATCATACACTAAGCTGGCAGGACTTCCTGTGCAATTATCTCAGAGATATCACTTCTGCCTTTTGCTACTGAAGGCTGGTATTGACATATTAAGGTGCATTATCATAATAAAGTGTTTAGAGAATTGGGCTGATTTTACTATTAGCAAAATGAATGATGCATGAAGTAAACAAATAACTGAAATTAGAAATTGCAAATGTCCTTAAACAGTTACAGTGGCGCTTGGAACCCTGAATTTTCAATATTTCTGGATAAATGCAGTATGACCTAAAACGTGATCTGTTTTTTACGCAAGTTTAGTTTCCTATAATTAAATAATGACAATGACAACTTAAATAAAGAAATTACTTGTTTATTTTTTTATTGAAGAGAATGATCCAAAGTTACAGATCTGTGTGTGGCAAAAGTATGTAAACAGAAAAGAGAGGGGGTTGATCAATGCACATTCCCTGGTCCCCTGTCTCATAAGTAATCTAGTATCTATGCAAGTGCATGTGTTTACAAAAACAGGAGTTTTTAGCTACAAAGTTTTGATAAAATTGGTAAGCCAAGTTATGATAAAATTGGTAAACCACCATACCGTGTCAAGGTAAACTCCATATGGTGGTCCCTAGCTATTTACCTTCGGTCATAGTATTCAAGGGCTGGCACCTCCCTGCATGGTAGCATTTCTTGGGATAAGTGTCTCCTGACCTAGGCATTGGTTTCAGTCAGAGAGCTTAGTCCTCCACCGCCATTAGCTTTTAGAAGAGAGAGAGAGATTGCCCAGACCAACACCCATTTGTAAAGGCATGGGACCACCATTTAAAGAGATGGGTAGGGGGTAAATAAAGTATGTAAACCTCTGCATTCAGTAACTGGGTTTCCCCCCACGGCAGCAATAACTACAACTAAGGGATCTAGTTATCTAGTTATCATGCTGTGTAAAAAGTGGAGTGAAACATTACCGGTGATGTGGCTCAACCAATGAGATCTTTGCTGTTGAAATCGAATTGTGATTGATTGCTATGGGACACATCACTGCTAGTGATGGGCGAATTTATTCGCCAAGCGCGAATTCGAAAAACGGACGCCGGTGTCAAAAACGGGCGCCGGCGCCAAAAACGGCGCGCAAATTTTTCGGCGAAGCGAAATGGCGCAATTCGCCCATCACTAATCACTGCCAATGCGTCACTCCACTTTTAACACAGTATGATAAATAGGTCCCTTATGGTTTTGGTAACTGTTGATCAGTCCTACGCATCAATTTGGAGGATATTTTGCCCACTGCTCCTTGCAGAACATCTTCAACACATTGATGTAGGTGGACTTCCTTGCATGAACTGACCACTTCAAGTCCTTTATGATAAAGAAATCACTGGAAATTCCAAAACATTAACTTCTGCCTTAACCTTTCATCGACATACTTAGGGATGTTGTCTTGAGCGTCAGTTCACAGATGGATACCACAGCATTTAAATTTACATCAGCAATTTACTAAGACATTCAGCACAATTCTAGCAAGTGGATTATTGCATGAAAAAAAAAAGTTGTAAATTCATCTTGTTTAAAGTGGGCTAAGTTCAAGATGGGAACATAATATTATTTTCAGTACTTGCTGAGTTCTCTTTATGTATTAATGATTTGGAAGTAGGTTTTGGAAGCAGAGTATTAGTCATTACAGGCCATACTTACTTTTGTGTGATAATCAGGGACCTATTTTTTATGCTGTGTAAAAAAGCATAAAAAAAATAGTGTAAAAAGGCGTATTTTACTCTATGTGAATGCCAGATTTTATATTGATTCAGACCTCTGTAAGTAAGTTCTAGTGTAAGTTGCTAAAAAAAGGCTTTTTTCATACTGTTCTTTTACAACCCGATGCCGGGCGAAATGTGGCGAATTATTCTGTCGATTTTTACATCACATAATAAATAAATAAATAAAGCTCCTATGTTTGGTGACATGTGATTTTGGTAAAATGAGTTAGAGAATGGCAGCCATCTTTAAATGCAGACAAATTTAATTTAATAAGTACGCATCTCCTTTTTTGAAAAGTATCACATCGGCTTGTCTGCTGGAATGCCAAAAGCAGTTCTGGCATTAGCTGACGCTGGATCATAGAACAAAGTATTTTTGCAACAAAAGCAAAATGGAATGGGTGAAAGAAATGGGAGATCTATTGATCTAGGGAAGAAATATGTTTTCCTACATTGTAGTTGTAGTTTTCTTTCTCAAAATATTCAAGTAAATGCTTTTGACAAAGCCATTGGAATAAAAAGTCTAGGATCTCCCAAACTGCACATTTCTTAAAAATAACAATTACATGTAATCAGTGTTCTTCTCTAACCTCCCCAGAGATCAATACTGGGAAGAAAATGCCTTGTATCACAGCCCGAATGATAAAACAGTATGTACGCTGCATTCCATAAGAATTATTTCCTTATAAATACATCAAGTC
Source organism: Xenopus laevis (assembly GCF_017654675.1). NCBI lineage: Eukaryota > Metazoa > Chordata > Amphibia > Anura > Pipidae > Xenopus > Xenopus laevis. The sequence continues at coordinate 94,400,654 of NC_054383.1, forward strand.
ACAACTCATTGTTAAGATAAGTCACCATCCAAATCCAAAGCTCTGCTTTCTTAAACCAGAGATTCAGAGCAGAGGAGGACCATTGAAACGATGATACCCAGCTGCATAAATGTATGGAGTCTTTTGCCCAGATGTAACTTATCATCTCAGTCAGTAATACAAAAGTAGAGGCAGATTGCTTAAACCAAATTAGTAGATGAAAATAAAAAAAAATCTCAAGAATGTCTTTATGTAAACAGAGATGACTGTGCAATGTTGCTTAGATGGCCTACGTTCCCACTGGGCTTTGATGTTATCTACATCATATTTTAAAGAGGGATAAAGATGCAAACTAATGTTGGCTTAGCAATTCTATTGGACAACAGTGAAAGGACCATTTGCTAGAATTCTTTTAAACTGTTCTTGTGTCTAGACTAACAAGTTTTAATGCAATAAATAATTAAGTTAATAGTAAAGGTATGGGAGCTTTTGTCCAAAATGCTCCTCTGGTTTTCTGGATAAGGAGTCTTTCTTTAATATGGATTTCTATATCTTAAGTCTACTAAAAAATCATTTAAAGGGGTTGTTCATCTTTAATTAATATTTAGTATGATGTAGTGTGTGATATTATGCAATTGTTCTTTTGTTTTTTTATTATTTGTGTTTTTTTTAGTTATTTAGCGTTTTATTCAGCAGCTCTCCAGTTTGTAATTTCAGCAATTAGGGTCCAAATTACCCTAGCAACCATGCATTGATTTGAATAAAAGACTGGAATATGAATAGGTGAGGGCCTCAATAGAACGATAAGTAATAAAAAGTAACAATAACAATAAGGGGGTTATTTACTAAAGGTCAAATTTTAGACTTGTGTGAGCTTTTTTAAACCTCGAATGAACTCACAACTCAAATGGTTTCTAATTTAAGAAAAACTTGAATGGAAAAAACTTGAATCAGCGAGTTTAATTAAAATTGAATTGATCGTTTTTTTCAGAGAAAAGAACTTGAATCACTCTTATTGATCGAGTTGTCAAACGAAACCCCTCCGAAAAACTCTAACATCATGAAACATCTTCAAATGGTTCAAGGGACATCTGCCATTGACTCCTACATGAACTTGACAGGTTTTAGATGGTGTATTTTCTGATTTTCGATTTCCAGGGTCAAGGTATGATAAAGCTAGAAAAATTCAAGTTTTTTTTTTTTAAAAAAAACAAAAAATTTGAGGTATTCGTTTTAAGCCAAGAAAATCTATTTTTAACCAAAGAATAACCTCAAAAACTTGAATTTTCTATGGGAAAACACAACTCAGCCTTAATAAATCTGCCCCTAAATGTGTAGCCTTACAGAGCATTTGTTTTTTAGATGAGGTCAGTGACCCCCATTTGAAATCTGGAAACACAACACTAAGGCAAAAAATTCAAAAACTATAGGAAAGAAAAAATGGAGGCCAACTGAAAAGTTGCTTAGAATTAGCGATTTTATAACTTACTAAAAGTTAACTTAAAGGTGAACTACTCCTTTAAACTCTGTAGGATTGTGTGGCCTACAATAATGATTCATTATATCTTAGTACAATGTGCTGTTTTATTATTACAGAGAAAAGAAAAATAATTTTAAAAAATTTGAATTATTATATTAAAATGGAGTCTATGGGAGATGGTCTTTCTGTAATTCTGAGCTTTCTGGATAATGGGTTTATGGATAAAGGATCCCATACTTGTATATTTCAGTTCATTGACCCTTTCCATGTATTATATGATAATTTACACATTTCTGCATTCACAATGAGGAGGCAGAAGCATGGCTACTTTTTGCTACATATTTGAGTTATGGGGGGGCCTGTTTATTCTAATTTGTGATAAAAAGATTTAGAAAATACAATTTTTAACAAGCATTTGCCACTCATTAGATAATTCATAGCCTGGTACCGTGGCAGTCCTTTCTTTATTAAACATTATTAATAGCTCTCCGTTGTGCTGCAGTTAGGAAAAAATCATTATAATGTGTTGCATGTAACAATAAATACATTTATGCATTCCTATATCCAGGCTTTCAGACTCATTTTCTAGGGAAATACTGCAAACTGAACTGAATTTAGATGATTAGTGTACCACTACTAGCCACTGAGCAATACATATACAATATCATGGCACTAGACTTACACACTAAGTTGGAGAGCCTACTAACCTATTCATCCTGTGCTGACCTTAATTTTGTTGACCAATATCAGCTTCAGAAAATCTGTATTTTGTCTGTTTCTGTCCTGCGTCTACACTGACAGTTCTTGTCTGCCACGTGGATTGAATTTTCCTTGGAAACCAAGCCTCCTCCAAAACAACTTGTGACCCTTGTTTGGAATTTTTTTTTCCATGCTGATTCTATCCATACTGAATCCTAACCTGGTGTCCCCATGGGAATGGAGCCTGCTTCAGTCCCGCCAGCCATAGTATTGCATAATAGATATTTACATAAAAGAACAGCATGTACATTGATCATCCAGAGGCTTTTTTGTTTCCATGGAGCATACTGTTTTGAAACCTCTGTACACGCATGATGGCTTAGCTAAGATTTTTTTCTCACTGAAGAGAATCTATAAATAGTGTACCGTGCATCTAATGTAGTATAATTTTTTTAAGGTATTTTTGCTCTTGTAATATGTGCTGTGCTGGTTGGTACAGTATACAAAACAAATACACCAGGGGCAGTATATTCCTAAAGCTATTTAGTAAAATGTAAAACATGATCTGGTTGAATAAGTCATATGCTCTTTCTGAAGGGTTGTCCATGAGATTTTGGGTTACTCAGTGCATTTTATCCATGAGAGATATGAAATACAGTATATATGTGAGAGTTAGAACCTACACCAGAATGTATATATTTTGCATTTTTTGGTACAACCCCAAGGCTCTGGAAGTGGTATAACACAAAGCTATTGTATTGGGGAAATGCATATATACAAACAACAGGATAGTGAACCCCATGGGTGTAAAGTAAGAAATATTGCTTTGTTTGATCTGATTCTTTACCATATATTATTCAAAACTTTTGTTCTCTTTTTGTCCACATTAGTTGATAATACACAACACAGCAAGTTTTTGCGTATCCTGTTGAAGTAAGGTATAAAAATTATTTTGCATCTTGACTAGGAGCCTAGGGTACGTTCTTTTTCAGTGTCTTCCACACATATTAAATGTAATGATTCAAATATAAACGAATAATCATTATAAACTAAGCAAGCACTGTGCTAAAACTGGTGAACTCTCCACATACATTTCTGAAGTTTCTTTCCAAATCTAAAAGTTATTTGGTGGTAGATCTGGGTGTGCAGGCGTTTAGGATTCAGTTACAAATTATGATTTTCATTGTTCATTAATTTAATGGTAAACATATTCCAAAAAGGCAGATAGGCAAAGTATATTCTAAATAAATGCAGCCTATTTAATAAGTAAAAAATAATGGAATGCTACCTTTTGTTCAAATAAAGGTAATCTTTCAGTTATTTCGATTATTATAAAATAAAAAATAGATATGAGCAAGGGGCCATGTGCTGGAGTGAAAGGGGTGAAAAGTTGTGTCCCTTAGAGCCTATACACTTAGGGGCATATTTATAAAGCTATGTGAAACAAAGGGGTGGTTCACCTTTAAGTTAACCTATAGGGGTTACTTATTGAAACTGGATTTTTATTTATGGTAGAGGTTTTTTTGGAGGAAAAGCTTGATTTTTTAGAGATTTATCATACCCCAAAGGTGCTAAAAGTCAGAATCCAAAAATCTGCCATTTCAAACCTGCCGAGGTCATGTTGACAATGGCAGATGTCCCTTTTACAATTTGGAGATATTGTGACCTGAAAACCTGAAAAAATTGTGCAATTTGGATTTTTTCAAAGCTTTTCCCGACCCAACTTTTTGAGCTGATTATTTTAAATTGTGGATGGGAGTTTGGTCAAATTGGTTTTAATAAAAATATGAGATAAATTAGAGTTTTAGTAAATAACCCCCTTAGTGTGTTATAGAATGGTCTGTTCTGAGCAAATTTTCAATTTGTCTTCATAATTTATTTTTAATAGTTTTTGTAATTATTTGCCTTTGTCTTTTGACTCTTTCCAGCCTTCATATGGGGGTCATTGACCCCATCTAAAAGTAAATGCTCTGTAAAGCTACAAATGTATTGTTTTTGCTAATTTTTATTACTCCTCTTTCTATTCGGGTTCTCTCCTATTAATATTATAGTCTCTTATTCAAATAAGTGCATTGTTGGTAGAGTAATTTAGACCCCAGCAATCAGATTGCTAAAATTACAAACTGGAGAGCTGCTGAATAGCTTAAAAACCACAATAAATAAAAAATGAAAACCAATTGCAAATTGTCTCAGAATATCACTCTCTACAATCGTAATGAAGGTTAACTCACGGTGAACAGCACCTTTAAAAATACACCATACATTACTATGGAGTCCTGAGGGTGCAAAATTGCAATGCTTAGAGCACCATGCACTAATCAGTTGGGCACAGAGAACAGAGCTGTCAGATCCTTTGCACCATTCATCCCCCCATTCACATTGTTGCACACACATGAATTTATGCAGCATAGCATATTCATGTGTGTGCAACAATGTGAATGGGGGAAGCATGGTGCTTGGGATCTGACAGCTCTGCTCTCTGTGCCCAACTGATTAGTGCATGGTGCTATAAGCATTGCAATTTTGCACCCTTAGGGTTCCTGCACTTCTTTGTAAATGGGATATTTTGTCACTAATATTTGTGTATTTTTGATATTTCATTAAAACCAGATACATCAGTTGACTGAAAATATCAGTGTATGATTTAACCGGGCAGTGGCATAAAGCACAATTCAACAAATATGTCAAGGTTTTGGTTTAAAAACTTCTTATTATGCAAGCAAATCTGCAAGAGGATTAATGTAAAAAGAACACAGGGAATGATAAGCAAAAGCTCATATACAGTGGTGCAATAGCTAAGCAGATTCATCAAAGGTGGAGGTGAATTTTCGAATGACAAAAATTCTAATTTTGAGCTATTTTTTGTGTACTTCGTCTAGGGAATAGTCCAAATCCGAATTTAGAAAATGTGAATATCGAAATTTATCATGTACTGTCTCTTTAAAAATTCGACGTTGAACATTCGCCATCTAAAACCTGCTTAATTGCTGTTTTAGCCTATGGGGGAATTCCGAGAACCCATATGGAGTCAATTGGTGGACTTTGAAAAATGTAAGTTTTTTTTGGGAATCGAATTTGATCAAATGTGCTATTCCATCAATTCGTACAATTTGAATTGGGCCGAATACGGACTTATTCGATCAAAAACTGACCTATTCGACTAAAAAAAAACTTTGATTTAATTTCTTACTGCAATCTTAGTTTGATTCGTAATATCGAATACAGACTATTCACCTGCAAAAAAAGTAGATTTTTTTAATAAATTTCGGTTGGTCTTTATTTTATTCGAATTTCGAAGTTATGGGAGTTCCTTTGAAATTTGGCCCCTGATAAATCTGCCCCTAAGGCTCTGTTTGGCAGTGCACCTGGTTTGTATCAAACCAAAACATGTCTCCAAGCCTTGAATTCAAAAATAAGCACCTGCTTTGAGGCCACTGGGAGCGACATCCAAGGTGTTGGAGAGCAACATGTTGCTCACAAGCCAATGGTTGGGAATCACCAATCTACAGGTAAACTGTTTATTAAAAGGGTTCTGTCATGGGAAAACACGTTTTTTTCAAAATGCATCAGCAGAATTCTGCACTGAAATCCATTTTTCAAAAGAGCAAACAGATTTTTTTATATTCAATTTTGAAATCTGACATGGGGGTAGATATATTGTCAGTTTCCCAGCTGCCCCCAGTCATGTGACTTGTGCTCTGATAAAGTTTAGTCACTCTTTACTGCTGTACTGCAAGTATGAGTGATATCACCACCTCCCTTACCCCCCCCCCCCCAGCAGCCTAACAAAAGAACAATGGGAAGGTAACCAGATAGCAGCTCCCTAACACAAGATAACAGCTGCCTGTTAAATCTAAAACACGCAATAGTAAAAGCCAAGTCCCACTGAGACTGATTCAGTTAAAGGAGAAGGAAAGCTACCTTGCCACCACTTTACCGCTGAATAGTCCTCCTGTATGCAGTGCAGATCGCATGGTTTTTAATGCATCTGATTGTTAGTTTAACTAGTTATATAAGTCTGCAACTTCCAGCACCTTTTGGAGAACGCTGCGGCCATCTTTGTAAAGTATTCACAGTTCGCTTCTTTCATTACAAACTAATGCGCATGTGTGAAAAATTCCCTCCCCAGACACCAGATGGGTGTCATCGCATACATTACACAAACCTGATGGGCAGAGAAAGATCAGGATCTGTCTTCACAGTGATCTGGATTCTATCAAGATTAAATTACACAGAGGAATGTAGCATCCTCATACCAAAGGGACGCTTTCATTCTTATTGACTGGGGGGCGGGCTAACTGGGGCCAGGAATGACTTGCATGTAAATATGTCTAGGGCACGTCACGAAAGAAGGGCGGAGAGCTTTGGATTTGTAATATGCGCAGAGTAATAAAAAGTATTGTACTGAGTCTCTATGCTGCCCGAGGCAGCGGGGTGGGCGCTATATGATATTTTGCCTACGTCATCCAACCCCCAGACCGACTTTGTGAAGGAAGTGCTTCTACTGCAGACTGACAGCAGGGAGGCAGGATTGACGCTGTGCAGTGAATACTAATTCAGGATACCTTTATTAGCAATCACACTCAGTATTAACCTTTCCTTCTCCTTTAAAGTGGAACCGTCACCCAGACACAAAAATCTGTATAATAAAAGTCCTTTTCAAATTAAACATGAAATCCATTTTCTATTTTTTATTAAAGCATTCATAGCTGTTGTAAACTCATTTAAAAATCTCAGCTGTCAATCAAATATTGTCTGCCCCGCCTCTATGCCTAGGCATAGAGGCGGGGCAGACAATTACTTTCACTTTCCATTCAGTACTTCCTAGATGTCACTGCTCTCCCCACATTCCCCCAGTTCTCTTCACCATTTAATTGTGTAGCCAGGGCATGGGAATGGACATCAGGTCCCCCATTCTGGTGCACAAACAAGATTCTGAGATGATACAAGGCTTATCTTAATAACAATGTCCACAAAATGGCTCCTGCCTGCTTGCTATAATTATGAATTCCCAGACTGATGGAAACAAGATTCAAATAAATTATATAGTGTAATTAAAGTTCATTTTGCTTGACTAATGTGATAAAATAAGATTTTGAATAATTTTTTTCGGTGACGGGTCCACTTTAAGTAGGAGAAATAACAGCCTGACAGAAAGTAGTTCCATCCTAAAGTGCAGGCACAAGTCACATGACTGGGGGCAGCTGGGAAACTGACAATATGTCTAGCCCTATGTCACATTTCAAAATTGAATATAAAAAATCTGTTTTCTCTTTTGAGAATTGGATTTCAGTGCAGAAGTCTGCTCGAGCAGCACTGTTAACTGATGCACTTTGAAAAAACATGTTTTCCCATGACAGTATCCCTTTAAGTATTCATTCTGGGGGTATAGTTTCTCTTTAAGATATATTTTGATTGTTTGTTAAGAGAGAGCTACTGTATCAAAGTCAAAGGAATGAATACTCCAAGAAATAATTATGTTTGCATCTATATTTCATTTTTAGTATCTCTTTAACATTTTCACAAAAGCACCCGAAATTACTGCATTATTAGTTATTTCTCCATAAATATGTATATGTAGTCTGTGTCTGAGCCACATCCACAAAATTAACAAGTGCTTAACACCCAGGTTGCTTCTTTTGAGCGTTACACATATTGTGTTAGTTAGCAATCCTAATTAATTGCAAGCAAAATACTGTATTTATACAAACTATTCACATATTTTTAACTAAATTATGACTGTAGAATAATGAACTGTTGCTTTATGTTCAGCTAGCATTCAGGTTTAAAATACCTCAGGCATAAACATACAGTGTCAGCCAATTTCTTGCTTACCAATATTTTAGCAACTTGTCAGGGGTGTTTATGTTATGAAAATTCCATCCGCACAGCAGCTTACAGCTTTACATAAATTGAAAAGATGGGAGTTGAATATAAACTAAAGCCATAATTGCAGCATTAGAATGCTCTTGCTATAGTTTAAAACTACGTAAAACACAGTGTTATGACCTACCTAAATTTGCTAAATGTTCCTAAAAAGCAAACTACAAAGCAGGGCATAAAGACGGTGCCTATCTTTTATTAAGAAAAATGCTTGTGCTGCAGTTGCACGAATTATGCTGGATGGCTGCAATATATTCTCTGATAAAGACAGTATCAACCTTAGGTGAGTTAAAGGATGCTATAGTTAATAGCACTCACACACAACAAACAACACAAAAAAGCAATAGCGGCTATGAAAATAATCTCAAACAAAATCCAGCCCTGCATCCCCCGAAAATTAAAAGAGCAAATGTCAAAAGAAGTTGTGCACCAAAATATGTAACTGGGGCTACAAAAGTGTGTACAGGTATAGGATCAGTTATCTGGAAACCCATTATCCAGAAAGCTATAAATTATAGACTCCATTATAATCAAATAATCCTATTGGGTTTAAAGGGGCCTGTCACCCAAGAAATAATTCCAATTTTTTCTCTAGTGTGTTAGGTCAAGTAGAATATAATTTACTTATGCTATAAATATGATTTAAATCTCATGTATTTCATTCTTTTGGAATCCACAATTAGAGCACAAAGGCAAGTGCCATTTTGTAATTTACAAAATTTAATTTATAAAGGCAAGTTTTGTATAATCCCAATATCTGTTTTATGCACAGAATAGGGGATCTGATACTCATAGTCATGCCCTAACTACACAATTAGACTGTGAGAAGGGATGGGGAATATGAGGCGTGCAGTGACATTTAGGAAATGCAGCGTTGAAAGTGAAAGTAATTACCCGCTCAACTTTATGACTAAAGCATAGAGGTGTGGCAGGCAATATATGATTGACACCTGAGATTTTTTTTTTTTTTTTAAAAGGTATTTATTTTTCCAACTTCCAGAAGCATACAAAATATAGTGCATACAGGAAAAAAATTGTTACAGGTATATTGCATTTCGCATCTCTGAAAGTCGTATTTTGATTTACAACCTTGGGATCCCCAACAAAGAGGTAAGTGACAAGAGTAAAGAAAGAAAAGGAGAAGTAGAAAAGGAAGAACAGTACAGAGTAGAAGTAGGGGGGGGGGGGTGGACCAATCTGCAAAGGAAACAGAGCAATAAACCAGCAGCACAAGCTTTGAAAGCCTACTTGAGACAAAAGGACATTGCAATAATATATTAACCACATTGAAAACCATATGCAGATTAAGAATTGGTGTTTGGACAATCCAAATAATGCTAGTCAGCCAGGGTCTAAATAGGGGCTTCAAGCCAGTCCATTGGTTGGGTCGGAACATTTGCAGTTCTATTAGTATAAGACTCGTTGCGCAACAGCCAAAGTGTCCAGATTTTATTGAATTTTGTAGGGCACCCCCTTGCATAATAAATCTGTTCCAGAGCGGGCAATGTTTGCTCCACCTGAGCTATCCAGAAGTGTAGGGTAGGAGGACTCTCGTCTTTCCATTTTATGGCTATTGCCCGTTTTGCATGGAACAGGAGAAAGGTGAGCAGAGTCCTTTCTGTTCTTGAAGACGTAGTATCCTGTAGGTAGTTGAGCAGTAAGTCCGTAGGGTGGAACTCCACTGGCATAGCCATAAGTTGAGTTATATAATCAGCTATTTCTGTCCAGAAGTGCTGGATTTGGGCACATTCCCAAACCATGTGAAAAAAATCTGCATTAGGGCTATTACATCTGTTGCACTTGTCTGGGAAAGCTGGATTCATTTTATGCAGAGAGTAGGGGGTATAATAGGCCCGGTGTAAGTATTTGAATTGGATAAGTCGGTCCCTGGATCTGATCAAGGGGGTAAGAGAATTAACCAGTATATAGGACCATTGCTCCATTGTAAGATCCGGAATATTAACAGTCCATTTCTGCAGCAGTTCCTGCCTTGTGGTTTGGTAACTAGTACGCAAGAAAGAGTATATTGCGGATAGTGGTTTTGTTAGATGCTCGTTGCGTACTAGAATCTCTAGTCGGGAAAGTTCAATCCTGGGAGTGTTGGACTGAAATTGTTGAGTGAGAGCATGTCGCAACTGTAGGTAACGAAAAAACATTCCATTAGGCAGACCAAATTTGTCCTTAAGTTGTTGAAAGGAAAAAAGTACATTATCTAAATACAAATCACCGAGATATTTCACATTGTAGTAAGCCCATAGGTGAGGGTCTGGTACAGTAAGAAGTTGCGACAGATTAACGTTAAACCATAATGGGGTGTGAGGAGATAGGGTCCGGGCACCAGTGCCCATTCTCTTACAGCCCAACTGCCAAGCTTTAACCACATTTTTCATCATTGGGGTAATATTGGTAGAGAAAGAAGCCTTTCTATAAATCAGATTACACAACCCTTCAAGCGACCCTGCTATTTGAGCTTCGAGAAGTGTCACTGGGTCTTCAGGCGTTGGGGTTTGCCACCACCTCAAAGGTGTCAATTGGGCTGCTATAAAGTAGTCAAACATGTCAGGGGCAGCTAATCCGCCTTCCTGCAGCAAGGATGTCAGGGCATTGTATTTAACCCTAGTAGCTCCCGGAGACCAGTAAAGTTTGTTAAGTTGCATTCTAAGTAGTTTAAAGAAAGAAGCTGGCAGCCAAACTGGCGATTGTCTAAATACATAGAGGAACTTGGGGCGGAACTTCATTTTGAACAAATTTATCCTGCCAAGTAATGATAAAGGGAGCTTGAGCCATTTTTCAATTGTTTTTTGGAGAGAGTCCATTAGAGGGTCAATATTCAATGACTAGTTATCCAGGTTCGGATGTATATGTATCCCTAAGTATTTCAGCGTGTCTACCTGTGTTAGCGGAAGGGAAGGGTCAATTACCTCAGAAGCCTTCGGATCTAACAGCAATAGGGAGGATTTGGTCCAGTTAATTTTGAGGCCTGAGAAAAGAGTGTGATTATCAGTTAGGGTTAAGGCGTGTTTCAGTGAGGGGCCCGGATCATGTAGATAAAGCAAGGTGTCATCTGCAAATAGGGAAATTTTTTCCCTGAGATTGCCCAATTCAAATCCCCTAATTTCTTCGCTATCCCTAATAAGGCATGCTAGAGGTTCCATGGCAAGCGCAAATAGGCCTGGCGATAAGGGGCAACCCTGTCTGGTACCTCTAGTCAATGTTATCGGTTCAGAGAGTTCCAGATTCGACAGTATCCTAGCAGTAGGATTATTATATAACATCCGCAACCATGTCAAAAAATTTTTGCGAAAACCAAACATTTTCAGAGTCTCCCACAAATAAACCCACTCAACCGAGTCGAATGCCTTCTCGTTGTCAAGAGAGGCAATGACTCTGGTACCTGGATTATCAGATGTCACAACAATGTTAGTGTACAGCCGCCTAAGATTAAGTTCAGCAGCTTTATGAGGTATAAAACCCACTTGGTCAGGGGCAACTAGTGACTGAATAACAAGGTTGAGGCGTCTGGCTAATACCTTTGTTAGGATTTTAGAGTCCGAATTAATAAGTGAGATGGGTCGGTAGGAAGAGTGATGTAACGGGTTTTTACCAGGCTTTAAAATCAGAACTATTGTGGCATCTGCAAAGGATGGTGGGAGAGTTCCCGAAATTAGGGAATGATTAAATAACTCAGTGAGGTGTGGAGCTAGAGTAGAGGCATGCGAAACATACCAAGCGTTTGGTAGACCATCGGGACCCGGGGTTTTGCCAGATGGAAGTGAAGCTATGGCCTCTAGGACTTCTTGTTCCTGTATTGGGAGGTCCAGGAGCTCTCTATATTCTAGAGGGAGATTTGGAAGACCTAGCTGATGAAGGTAAGCTCGAACTTCAGTGGGGTGTTTATTGATTCTAGAAGTATATAGGGCTTGGTAGTAATCTGCTAAGCTTTGATTGATTTGAGTTGGGTCTGTGAGAAGCGTGTCGTCGTCTAGCTGTAGTGCATGAATAGCTGTCCTGGGTTGATCCTCTCTTGCCAACAAAGCTAGCATTTTACCATTTTTGTCGCCTTTCTCATATAGAGCAAATTTATAGTGTAAATGTTTTTTATGGGCGCTCTTCCATTGTATTTGAGCATATAACCTCTGGGCCACAACGTATTGATCTTTTGTTTGCTCAGTAGGGTTCCGAATATATCTCGCCTCTGCCTCCCGCAGTCCATGCTCCGCTTCAGCTAAAGCACAGGCCGATTTCTCCCTAGTAAAGGCTATAGCTGAAATATATTCTCCCCTAATAAAAGCTTTCATTGCATCCCAGACCAAAGGCAGGGAGGCTGTATTAATATTCTCTTGAAAGTAGTTAGTGAGGGAGAGTTGTATAGTTTTTTGTATATCTGGATGGGTGATCCAGTGCGGGCTAAGTCTCCACATTTTATTTTTAGGGTTTGGGTACAGAATCCATGTAATTAGCAGCGGAGCATGGTCAGAGATTCCCCTAGGAAGGAACTCTGCTTTGACTATTTTGGAAGATAGGTCAGGAGAGGCAAAAGCGAGATCAATTCTTGACATTGCTCCCCTAGAGTAACAAGAGAACATCTTTTTGGTGGGATTACATTCCCTCCAGACATCTACAAACCCTGAAGTTTGTGCCCAGCTTCTCAAGCCACCAGGATCAGCCCTGCCTAAAGTAGATAGGGATAAGCGGTCCTGCTCCCCATTCATGACTGCATTAAAATCCCCAAGTATCAATGTCGGGCCAAGAGGCAGGTCCGCAATATGGTGGAGTAAATCGTATAATAGTATATCTTGGAAAGGAGGAGGGACATATACACTAACCAGAATATATGGCATACCAGCTAAGGAAGCATGTATAAGAGTAAACCTACCCTCCGGGTCATTCTTTAAATGGAGGAGTTGAAAAGGGAGTGACTTATTTACCAAAATGGAGGTACCTCTAGAATAATTGGAATAGGCCGTGTGATAGGACTGTGCAATCCAGGGTTTTCTAAGGAAGGTAGAGTTAGCAGTTTGAGATAAGTGAGTCTCCTGAAGACATATAATATGGGGGTTCCTTTTACGTAAAAAGCTAAATACCAAGGATCTCTTTAATGGAGAACTTAGCCCCCTAACATTCCAAGATATAGCAGTTATCTCCGTCATTGCATAAAAACAAACCAATGAACCATCTCCCCCCCAAAGAGAGATGTAGATCGTAAGAGAAATAGCATAGGGAAAAGAGAAGAAAAGAGGAAATAGCGAAGAGGGACAGCAGAGACATGAAATAACCAACACAACCCACCCTACTTCTCCCAAAAGTGGAGAAGTTTTGTACCCTTAACATATTACAAACAAGGAGGGTGTACCCAAATCGTACACCAAGTTAGATTAACCAGCAGACCAAAAGAGCAGTATAAGTATGCATCAATATAACTGAATTGTATCAAATAACAAAAGGTGCGCTATAGCACCGTGTATGTAGCAGGGCATGTATTCCGTTGTAGCTCCGTAGGCCCACTTAAGCCAGGAGGCGTTGAGTGGCAAGCCATGTGGTTTAACCCGGTAAAATGTATGAAGACAAATACATTACCAAACCAAAACTTTGTTGCAGGGCTGCTATAGGAGTGGAACATGAGAACTTAGGATTGCCTATGCGACTGTGGTTGCTGATCCAGCCATTTGGAGACTTCAGTAGGAGTAGTAAAAAAGAGGGTGCGCCCATCCGCTGAGATTCTGAGCTTGGCTGGGTACAACATAGCATATTGGAGGCCCGTTTCTCTGAGATGCCGTTTAACGGCTGTGAATTGTTGCCGTTGCTTACGTAGGTCGTTGGAGAAATCAGGGTATAGGGAGATGACAGCATTCTCAAACCGTAGTTCCCCTTTACGCCGGGCGGCAGCAAGTGCGGCATCCCTGTCTCTGAAATTCAAAAACCGTGCAATAATAGGCCGCGGAGGGGCCCCAGGGGGCGGTGGTCTACCTGGGATACGATGAGCACGTTCAATAACAAAGGCAGTGGAGAAGGCCTCTGGACCAAGTTCCTCCTGGAGCCATCGTTCCAAAAACTTGGTAGCATCTGGGCCTTCAGCTCTTTCGGCAAAGCCTACAATTCTCATATTGTTCCTGCGGAGCCGATTCTCCAAATCATCAGCTTTGGCCTCCGCAGCGTCGAGCCTGTGACGCAGTTGTTCAATGCGATCAGGCATAGGGTTACAGAGATCTTCTAGGCCGCCTACCCTCCTCTCAACCTCAGTAGTGCGTTCTCTCACCTTTTGCACATCCTGCCGAAGTATCGCAAAGTCCACTTTTAATTCCTCAACCATCTCCATTGTGGCAACATGGCAGGTTTGTATAGTAGCCTTTAGAACTGTGACAACTTCCGCCAAAGTTAAATCAGCAGGCTGAGGCAGTTCTGTTACGCCCAAGGGGTCACCTACTTGTGACGAGTTGAAGTTTGGGGCTGATGTTGCCCCCGACTCCGTATCATCAGTTGTCGAGTGGTCCCCTGAAGCATCGAGAGGTAACGGAGAGGAGGGAGCATGTTGTTCCTGCTGTAGAGCGGCACTGCGTAGTTCCGCCATCTTGGCGGGCCTCGCGGCGGTGCGGAGATGTGCTCTGATATCTGAAGATTCAGCGGCTGGTTGCTTTTTCTTGCCCATCTGCTAGGTTCTGTAAAAGTAGTTGAGTCAAAAGGCGGGTTACATACCACCCAAGTCAGGATATCTGGCCGGATTTAGTAGGCTAACTACGGAGCTAAGCAAAAAGACGTCCGCTCACATTGCTAGTTAACCACGCCCCTCATCTGAGATTTTTTAAATACCACTATAACAGGTATGGACATGTTAATAAAAAATTATTTGGGTTTCATGTTTAATTCTAAAAGAACTGTTATTATACAGCTTTTTAGGTCTGGGTGATAGGTCCCTTTTAATTAATATTTAATTAAAGCCCATCTCCCATAATTATTTAATCAAATAATTAAAATTGATTTTCTTTTTCTCTGTAATAATAAAACAGTAGCTTGGACTTGATCCAAACTTAGATACATTTAATCCTTATTGGTTGAAAAAAAACAATCCTATTGGGTTTATTTAATGTTTAAATGATTTCTTAGTAGACTTATAGGAGAAGGAAAGTCGTTTATCACTTGGGGATGCAGAAGAGAAGCGCTCCGTGGTGCTCACTAGAATAACCCCAGGCCGGTGCAGTTTTCTGATGATAGGAGCACCAGCCCGGGGTTTCAGGTAAGTAAATACATTCACTTGAGGGTGCCTAACATTTGGCATTCCCAAGTGCTAACCGAGTTTCCTTCTTCTTTAAAGGTAGGTAATCCAAATTATGTAAAGATCCCTTATCTGGGAAACCCCAGGTCCCAAATATGAGCCAAGTAATCCTGATGCAAATACATCATATGTATGTCAAGTAAAAGCTCAACACCAAAACACAATAGCTGTTCATTCTGTTATTATTTGGGGCATTTCCTGCTGCCCACAGCCAATAAAACCTTAAACATCTTGCACTGCCAGTCAACTGCTTGATTTTTTAGTGAATTACTTCTAGAATATCCTGCATTTCAAGGAGGTACAGTACGCAAGAATCTTCCAAACAGGAAGAAGAAAAAGGAGGACGAGGAAATGCACTCCCATTACTGAGGTAAGTTTGTTTATAGTACAGTATAATGAGCAGAAGATAGAGGTATAGAAGTAGAGATATGGGATCCATTATCCAGAAACCAGGTATCCAGAAAGCTCAGAATTATGAAAAGGCCATTTCCCATAGACTTCATTTTATCAAAATAATCCAAATTTTTAAAAATGATTCCCTTTTTCTGTGTAATTATAAAACAGTACCTTGTACTTGATCCAAACTAAGATATAATTAATCCTTTTGGAAGCAAAACCAGCCTATTGGGTTTATAGGTTACCGTTTCCAAATTATTAATATATAGGGAAATTTGGGATTAACAGAATGAAAGCAGAATGCATCTTCACTTACTTGCACCCTGATGGCCCCCGTAGTAGTTCCCACTGTTAATACCTATAAATGTTCCAGTTGGTAAATAAGTAGACAATTCTAGTGATTTTTTCTTGTGGTGAGAAATATTAATTTAGAATCGAATTCAATTTAAATCTGTCCTATCTCAACACGTGTAGTTGGTGTAAATCTGTTGTAGTGCGTTAAAAAATAAGCACATTTACAAGTATAGTCAGTAGTCGGATTAGTAATGAAAAATGGATGATGGTTTGTGAGTTAAGTAAGAATGAAGGGAACTGAAGGAGCGCAATAAAACTGCGTCCAACTTGCTACACCTTTAATGAAAGCATTATTTCTAAATAAATACCTCATTAGGCTTTTGTCAAGCTGGCATTCGTGGGAAACATCAATCTGCACTTCAGAACTTAAGGCTGTGTTTAAAGGTAAAGAATTATTTTTAAAAATTAATCAGTGATTATTTCCCTCTGAGACATCCATCTGCTGTTCTGTGATATCCAGAGGGGGCTGAAAAATTAATGAACTCACTGTCATTCTTACATACCCTTCACCAAATGAAAATATAGCTTGAAATCTTACACTATATTGTCAAGTAAAATGAATTGAAACTATTGATATTATAAACACATTTTTGTAATAAAATCCCTGAAACGAGGTATATATTGCATGTATTAAAGTCATTGCTTGATTTGTTCTTCTTCATTACACCAACATTTGCTAATTCTAAAAACCGTTACACAAATTTCATACGCAAATACATGTATGGGATATGTTATCCGGGAACCCGTTATCCAGAAAGCTCCAAATGACAGAAAGGCCATCTCCCATAGACTCCATTTTATCCAAATAATCCACATTTTTCAAAATGATTTCCATTTTCTCTGTAATAATAAAACAGTACCTTGTACTTGATCCAAACTAAGATAGAACTAATCCTTATTGGAAGCAAAAGCAGCCTATTGGGTTTATTTAAAGTTTACATGATTTTCTATTAGATTTAAGGTATGAAGATCCAAATTATGGAAAGATCCGTTATCCAGAAAACCCCAGGTCCTGAGCATTCTGGATAATAGGTTCCTGTATTCGGTTGAAGTCATATTTGACCAACAATATCCATGCCACATTCCTGACTTTAGTATTAATATTAGTTTGTGCAACTACAGGAGAAAATAAGTTTGTTGTGCTAATATAGTATAGAGCTTGTGTTTCCACCTGCTTCAAGCTGATGAATAACCATAACACTACAGTTAAAAAAGAATATTGTATATATTGTGAGCCTTTCATAAGGATTATTAAACATGAGCAAGAGAGGATGGTGAGGCTGTGGGATACTTTGCTTGATTGTGCTGCATGGCAGAATCTCTTAGGGGCCGATTCACTAACTTTGAGTGAAGGATTCGAAGTTAAAAAACTTCGAATTTCAAAGTTTTTTTTGGGCTACTTCGACCATCGAATGGGCTACTACGACCTTCGACTACAACTTCGACTTCGAATAGTCGAAGGATTCGAACTAAAAATCGTTCGACTATTCGACCATTCGATAGTCGAAGTACTGTCTCTTTAAAAAAAACTTCGACCCCCTAGTTCGCCATCTAACAGCTACCGAAGTCAAAGTTAGCCTATGGGGAAGGTCCCCATAAGCTTGGCTAACTTTTTTTGATCGGAGGATGTTCCTTCGATCGTTGGATTTAAATCCTTCGATTCGAAGGATTTAATCGTTTGATTCGAAGGATTTAATCGTTCGATCGAAAGAATTATCCTTCGATCGTTCGATCGAACTATCTGCGCTAAATCCTTCGACTTCGATATTCGAAGTCGAAGGATTTTAATTCCTAGTCGAATATCGAGGGTTAATTAACCCTTGTTATTCGACCCTTAGTGAATCGGCCCCTACATGTCTTTAAAAGGGATATGGACAGTCTTCTTGGACAGGTGTCATTCATATCCAGGGCCACAATTAGTCTCGTATATATAAATATATATATATATATATATATCCAGCTAATCTGGAGTACACTCTTGGGCATATTGAGCTTTTTAGATTCAACATTGTTAAAGCATCCTAATTAACGCTGTGCTGGCTCTTTCATGATTTGCTGGTCATGTTGCCTCTTACTGTAAATTTCACTTGGCACTTTATTAACAATTATTTGTAGCTGCCGGGATCTGTTTCGATATAAGTTATATGCCACCATATATTTTAATGTTATAAGAAACGAAAATAGAACATATATTTAAAGGAAAGTGTGAGATTGCAAAGAATATAAAAAGAAAATATGTAGACATGGAAACTAACCTCTGACCCGGGTGTGCCATTTTTTTCTCTAGCTACATGAACTTGCAGATTCCTAAGAGAGTATTATGACTGCTTGGACTATTTTTAACCCAGTTCTTGTTTCCTGCTGGGCAACAACTATATACGTACATCAAAGTTTAGATGCCGGTAGTGGCCACTACATATTTTCTAGAGGCTACATCTTAATTTTTATTTACTTATATAAATAAAAAAAAATGCATACAAAATGTATACAAAAGTATTTTAATGGACTAGGGGTCTATTAAACAAAGCTCAAGTTCTCCTCTGAGCATTTTGTAGTTTATATTATGTTTCTAATATATTAACATCTCTCTTTCAGTTTCAGCACCCTAGAGTTAACAGACTGACTGGCTAATACTCCTTGTTCACTTTTTTTTTAGATTTCTCAGGGAGGCTAGCAACAAAATATAGCAACCTCTGCCTTAATCCCTATCTTCTTACTGCCTATAAATGTTCTCTGTCTTCTGTCTTTGCAATTTTGTCATTTTTAGTGTATTTATGAATGAAACAAATCATTTTTCGCCAAAAATGTTTTGAAACTGCAAATTAATGGGAATCCAAAATTACGTTACAGTTAAGAAGTATTTTTAGCTCTGCAATAGCATAACCATTGCCCTACATTGTTAATGAAGGTGCTTTCCCCTATACTACAGTTGTAAAAAAGGCTCCTGTGGTGCCAATTTCTTCCAAACACAGTGCCCTGACAGTTCCTTATACAGACAAATGGAGGGATGGGAAAAAACTTTTATCACTTTTGTCAAATTCTGTCACAAAAATGACTGGTTACCAATGTTTGCTCATAGAATTTGAGTTCTTGAATACTTAATTTATGCCACAAGATTAAAATTCAGGAATCAACAGAATAGTAAACTTTGAGGTGAACTCTAGTATTTTATTTAAATTTATCTATTTCAGATTTGTAGCTTAGGCTTTCATATAGATTTTCAAATCTCCTAATATCAGGAAATATTTGCAATCACAACCACTATCTTTTGCCTCAAATTTGAGTGAATAACTTCAAAAACTCAATTGATAATGTTATTAAATGTCCTCCACTGATGCAGTGAGTACCTACTTACTGCTAATTAAATTGTTTTGGAAAGGCCATTTACCCCTAACTCAATAGGGGAACAGCACCCCATAAATTCAAGCCTTTTCAACAACATGGAAGCCTATAGCTTATATTGGAGATTGATGGCATGGAAAACATTTGCAACAAGTTAAAAACCTTCTGAAATATTCCACATTCCATACTTTAAAAACAATTTATGTACACAAAGAGCAAAAATAATATAGGAATTGAAGCAATTACTATGACATCAGTATCCTGCCCATTTAATAGTCTGGTGTTACACAAATTCCAAAGAGGTACAACAATGCCAATGGTTTTGTTTTATTGGTCATCTAGACGCATTTAATGAGTAAATAAAAGCATGGCTCCTTATTATTACATGCTTGAATTGATTATTTTTAAAAGGCATTCTATATTGTAACTTCTTGTCATGGAGCATTTGAGTCATATGTGTGGAATGTAAATGGCTGAATGAAATGTGAATAGGAGCAAGTGCAGTGAAATGCCAGAGTGGAGCCAGCGTGGGCATGGTAACAATGTTTTTGAAAATGTGAATGGATGATTGAACTGCCACCAACTCAAATTTCGTAATCACTCTGTGACTATAGAGTTATTTAATTTTTTTGTTTTACATGTATACACACAAGCTCATGCACACTAATATATACATATACAATGGCAACATGCATTTATTAAAGCCCGTATAGTAGTTATACTCAGTGTAAACTTTTATACAGTAAGCAAAGCTTGAAAAACTTAAATTGTCCTCAAAGGAGTCTGTTGGCTTTCCAGTTCTTCATAGAGACTCACCATTCTTTAAATCAGCAGGGTGAGAAATTAAGTAATAGGCAAGGTTTTACAAACTACTCCAAAGGGACATAAATTGCACCCAGACCTGTTTGATTACCTTAATATCATCATTAATAGCAATACTGGGTATCAGCTTATCATCTTTAAACAGTAAATCATCTTTAAAAGTCACAATCCCTCTGCACTTGATGAATGAATTCCATCTCATCTCTAGGCAGCACACTTTTTACTTCAGTTCCACCCAACTAGTCATTGTACCTTTGATAGGATCATTTCTCTTTTACTGCTTGCTAGAGGAATTCTTCTGCCTTCTAACCTTTAACTTCTTTTTATTGTTGTTGGGGGGCAGCTTTTCTTATTCTATTATATAACAGAATTGCTTTCTTTCATTTTTATATATTCGTGTTGGATCATATCCCAAACACAGTACACTGCCCTGACAAAAAAAGAGACTGAATGACTTCAGAAAGTTGATCTAGTAGTAGTAGATCTAGTGCCAACTCAAGACTGGCCACTTTCAAAGACGTGATAAAGATCTCTTCTTCAGTAGTGTAATGGTGTCTTCTACCCTATGTAGTGGGTGTTTTCCATTCTGAAAAGATAAGATTATCATAAGCAACATTTTGTTTTCTACTGCTCAGATGTTAACAAAAGTTGTTTTGTTTTTTTGCTATTTAATAACTATTTCAGGTATACTGGATACTTTCAAATTATATTGCATTTGCTCAAATATACAAATTTCTCACATGATATGAATTAAACAAGCAAGTACAACTTCCTATTCATAGTTAAGTTAAGTTAAGTTCATATTAAAGGAAGTCCTCTAGGTTTTGGAAGTGGGGTAAGTTGGAGTTGCCCCATAGTGGTAGTTGGGGATTAAGACGAATAGGATCTTTCTTGAATAGTTAAAACACTTGGTTCCAAACTCTATGTGGTGTGGAGATGGTGGATGGTAGACTGCCCTCATATGAAAATTTTCAATAGGGTAGATTCTTTAGTCCTTCCAGTGACCCTTTTATATTTGCTTGCAGCGCCATATTGGGGTTATATGGGTCCAGGTGGTACCAACAATGTAGGTAATACACTTGGGCCGCCAAGTAGTACAACTGGAAGTTGGGTAAAGATAGTCCACCATCCTCCCTCTCCACTGTCAATTTCTCCCAGGCAATTCTTGGTAATTTGCGATTCCATAAAAAGGGAAGTATCAGATGGTTGATTTTTTTAAAAACTGATTTGGGTATGTGTATTGGGGCATTGTGTCGAAAGTATAAGAATTTTGGTAGGTAAATCATCTTGATAAGGTTCTCCATTCTTAATTTTTAATACATAGATTTGAGTACAAAGTGCTTAAGGCCTGCACATGTTACTTGTAAGAAAGATATGTATATTTATTCATGTATTATTAATGCTTCTTGACTTATATAAAAGCAGCTATAAGCATTTTGTTTGATTGAATTAATTTCTGTTGTAGGTAGGAGATAGACGGTAAAGGCAAAACAGAAAAAAGAGTGGTGCAAGACCAAAAGTAATAAAAAAGTAAGAGCACCACACTAAATATATATTAAAACAAAAAATTTGAAAAATGAAGATATAATGCGAGATTCCCAAAAGTCAAAAAAATAGGCAGTTAAAAATATGTAATCATTTATTAGGACATGAAAAAAATGGTGCATTTTGTGCCTATTACGCCACTTACTCATAGAGTAGCCTATGAGTAAGTGCCCAATAGGCACAAAGCAGGTTAGGCCTCTGAGTAGCCTATGAGTAAGTTCTCCAATAGGCATAACCATCCTTTGCTTAGTCTAAAAGATCTATATTGATTAAAACTAATTGCTGAATTATCACTGTGATTTGCTGTATTAATGTTGATTTGTCTCTACTACTCTATATTTATCTGCCAGCTTACCCTGACAAAACTAAGGAAATCATCAGATTCATTCCATTGTGTTTATAGTGGAATGCCATTTCTGTAATATAAACTGATTTATGTAAAACATCCATTCTCCAATGCCTACCTGCAGTTGAGAAAGATTTACATTTCCAGTCATACAGAGTGGCAATACAGGAATCTGTATGATTATTTGATACCCCCATGCAGAACCTATCACAAGCTTGTGACACGTATGGTAGCCTGATTCTTCCTTTTATACATCATGCAGAACAGACAAATCTGCCAGTGGTGTCTTCACAGATGATGCTCTTGGCAGTATTATTATTTTGAAAATTATAACCATACTGTAGACATAATAAGAACATTACAAATAAGACTGTTTACATTCTTGTTCTGCAGCAGCATGAGTTTTTGCATCAGTATGGATCTTTCCTCCTCGCAGGAATTTATTCTTCAGCTTTTATTCAGGATATGAAAGGAAAGTTTGATGAATGCTGTCATTGTAAGAAGTCCTGCTCCCGACATTTATAAAAGAATACATGTCCTAAAGTAGAATAAAAAATGTCATCTAAGAAGGTGTATCTTTTCCAGCTCTCTTGGATTTCAGTGTTGATCTACCTTTGTTATAAAAAAAATTGAAGTATAGAAAATACAGACACAGCATCATAAATTCCAGGCTCGCGGGTCTAACACTGCAGACTGGGAATTTCTGAAGTCAGGGTGATGTGAAGTTAGAGAAAATGTAATGAGGCTAGGTATCAAGCACTGCTCAAGAAGCAAGATGCCTTTTGGCTAAAGTATGGCATTAGTTATTGAGTATGGCAGGGATGTCATTGGGATGGTGGGAAACCTTAAAGTAATACTGTCATTTTCATCATCCATTTCTTTAAATAGTATCTGAGGAGGTGCCCTTATTTCTTGTTGAAGATTTTTGCTTAAACAAGCTATAACCACTAAAAATGTTTTGTAACAGACCTCTCAGACCCAGCAGTGTCAACCAACAGATGACACACACATGAAAGGATATACTGTATGAACCCACTAAGGGGTGCAAACATGCCCCCCTTATTGCTCATTCAAAGAACATTTTTGTCTGGTGTGTGGCTGGACCCTACACCTAATGCCAGATTCAAAATCTAAAGTGAGGTTCTCCCTGAAGAACACATGTAATGCAGGATGTGCTGTAACAAGGGTTCCCAGCAGGGAGTGTTGTCAGGGTCATAAAAGGGTGACATCAAGGGGCGGATTAGTGATGTTTAGACACAGGTGAGTGATATCGTAACAACAAGATTTTACAAAAAGCCCAAAAACATCTACTAAATGAACGGGTCAGACAGATCAACTTTACCATTGATGGCCTTAAGAGAACTGCCTGATGGAACTCTGTAAAGGGTGGTTGTGTTTGTTGAACATGCACAGATTGCCCAACACATTAAGAGGAAGGAGCGACAAATAATCAAATTCACCACGTTACTGTCACGAAGCAGCCGTTGGAAAAGGACTGAAGAACTAACCTGGAGGCAGAAAGAGGAGACACCAAAGAACACCAAAGACATGTGGGTTAGGAACCTATCAGATAGGGTAGTAACTCAGCCGGAAAAGGACGTGCTGACTGACTACGACTGCAAGATAACCACTCTACTCAGTGATAGCAATACATATGAACCCTTAAAGAAAGAACCAACCAGCGGTTACAAGAAAAAGGTGATAGGTTGCCTACAATAACTTGAAAAGAAGAAAGCCATTGATCGAGTTTTATATCCAGAGAAGCCACACCATGCTTATACGGACTCCCCAAGATACACAAAGAAGGAGTGCCACTAAGACCCATTGTCAGCAGGCAGAAGAAACAATGGTATCATATGATGTCACTTCATTGTTCCCATGTCTACCTACTACAGACGCAATTGAGACTGTAAGAAATCGACTGCAACAAGACAACGCCCTCAGCAGCAGAACGAAGCTCAGTCCCAACCAAGTATGTTTGTTGCTAGATTTGTGCCTTAACACCACTTACCTCAAGTACAAGAACCTTTTTTATAGACAGAAACATGGCTGTACAATGGGTTCTCCAGTCGCTCCCATTGTAGCAAATTTGTACATGGAGGAAGTGGAAAGGATGGCCTTACTTACTTTCCAGGGAACTACACCGAGTCACTGGTTCAGGTATGTGGATGAAACTTGAGTTCAAATCAGATCCAATGAAGTGGTGGCCTTTACAGAACACATTAACTCTGTGGACAATAACATCAACTTCACAAGAGAAGATGTCCACGAGAACAAACTTGCCTTTTTGGACTGTTTGATATGCATCCAAGAGGGGGGGGGTAACTTGAAGACGGAAGTATACAGGAAACCCACTCATAAGGATCAATATCTGTTGTTTGATTCCCACCATCCACTGGAACACAAACTGGGTGGTATTAGTACTCTGCATCACAAGGCGGAATGTGTGGCAACTGATACAAAGTCTAAAGACAAAGAGCAAAAATATCTTAGAGGAGCTTTGAACACGTGTGGCTACCCAGACTGGGCCTTTGTCAAAACAGCAGCAACCAAGAGCAACAGGAACACCAATAGAAATAACCGGCCGGAAACACATAGTCGGCGAAACATAGTCATCCCATAAGTAGCTGGAGTGTCAGAGAAACTCAGGAGGATTTTTAACAAACACCACATCCCTGTGTTTTTCAAACCTAGCAACACACTGAGACAAAAACTGGTACACCCAAAGGATCCAAGACCAAAAGAAAAACAAAGCAATGTGGTATATGGAGTCCAGTGTAGCGAGGAGTGCACAGATCGATACATTGGGGAGACAAAACAACTGCTCACCAAGTGAAAGGCTCAGCATAGGAGGGCGAACTCTACAGGGCAAAACTTTAATAAGCTTTGAAGATAGCAAGGTCCAAATCTTTGACAAAGAAGACCGCTGGTTTGAACGAGGCGTGGGGTGGGGGCCTTCGACACCACCTGTCTGCTACATACAATGCTGTTCTAACTTCTGTACCCCGGCAGTTTCAGAACACTTCACACATCCATTCATGCAACTCTCACAAGTAACACCTGTATCTAGGAGTTGCATGACACATTGGATAATCCTATCACAACTACACAGAATCAACACCTCTGTGAATTTCTTCAGAGTTCACCTCTTTGAAGAGTTACAATGTGCCATTGTGATTGGATTAGTGGAAGAGTTTATATGCCGAGAATTTCCCACACCAGTCAGTTGAACTGAAGAAGCTGCTCGAATGAGTAATGAAACGTCTTCATTGATTACTCAGCAAGTCAAGTTGTTTTTAGATTTACCTATACTAGAGATATCGTAAGGGGCTATGACAATACAGCTGATAATTGGCTCACCATCGCCTCAGTGTATAGTCCTGTCCATAAAAAATCCGGAATGTGGGATTTCACAAACAACATGGCATGTTACATCCATTTTTTACACCTTGCCCTGCATTTAGTAAATTAACCCGTTAGTAAGGACGAGCGACATTTTTTGCCAAGTTTCGCAATGAAAATGATTTCCATAGACTCTAATGGGTGAAAAAATTAGTTGTGCGTCAAAAATTTTTTGTTTCCCATAGACTTCAATGCAATTCAGCATTTTTTTAGCCGTTTTGAGAATTTTTGGCGAATTGAAACTCAGATTTGCCCATGATTTCCAGTCATGGGGTGCTATAACCCCTTTTAGAGAATGCTATGACAGTTTTTTTGCATGACATTGAGCAAAGCAACAATTCTCCTTTGTTTCCTGTCTTATAATTTCTTATGGATGCATTTTTCCTTCACTAGCACCAGATAATGTAGAAGGTCAAGTATATAGGGCTGTTATTCACCTAATAAAAAACTATTTACATTCATCTTAGCACATCTTAGCATATCTCAATTCTACCTAAATTGTCTAGCATTTTACTACAGTCTTTTATTGTAGACATGTATGAGTTGTGTACCCTATCTTCTAAAATTTAGGTTCTTTTGGTCTAAGCTCTCCCCTTGTTGCATTGTTTATATTATTTATCATACTATAGAATACAGCAGAAACTTTGTTTATAAATGCACTAATATAATAATTACATTGGCTTCATAAATACATTGATAAATTCCACTTCCTTTCCATCATAAAGGTACCATGGAGCAGATATCACTCGTGTTGCTTTAACTCAGAGGGAATAATAAGGCACACGTTTGAAACAAGGGGGTGGGAACTAAAGATGCCAGATGGGTCACTTGGAAGCTCAAGGGTATGTTCATAATTCAATGTTTTATGGTTACCATTTGTTTATTTCTATAGATAGTAACTGAATTACAATTTCAAATGCAAATATGCACACACACACACACATTGAGAAGAATACCATTCCCCTTTATTTTGACAGTACATGTATTGGTCTCCTTGATGTAATTGTGAGGGCTGACTTTGGAGCAAAAGTAACTGATCTTTTTGTTAATCCTACAGAACACAAGAACACATATTTATTAGTGTTTAGCATCCATCTGCCACCAGTAAAAGATGGCCACACCGTAGCCAGATATTGAGGGAACACAAAAAGTGAGTAAGGAAGAATGTTTTGAAGTTCGAGCATCTGGTCTGCCGAATTAAGTTTATACAAAAAGGGCATTCATGCAGTGATTGATATCAAGACAGCAGATAGACAGGGATTGTTTGAAAGAAAAGTAAAGGATAAAAAGCAGATAATGCCATTTACCACATACTGCCAGATGTCAGGCAAGATAAAAGGTATTATTAACAGAAAAATGGAAATATTGCAGGCAGACCCTAAAATAAGTAAAATGGCATTAAAACTCATTGTCCATCTGATCCTTGCTGGAATCAGGATATAATGTATTTCCCCCGTTGAAAAGTTAGCTTATGCTTTAATGCTCTTTCTTCACTTTCTCTAGATGAATATTAATGGGCTCTGTGTAGTTGAACTTGACCGACGTGCGCCTCTTTCAGCCTCTGCTTCTGTGTTACCATATAAATAGTATTAGAGACAAGCTGCTGCAACCATTTTAAAGCCTTTAGGCTAGTTACCAGAATATAGCAGGCACATCGTTTTTTCGAAAAAAATACGAGTATTTCCCTATCTGGAGTGAGGGCTCTATTAATGAGCACCAGTTGGTGAAAAAATTATAAAAATAATTTAGGAATAACCTCTATGAATGTTTTCATTCATCCAAGTGATATACAGTATCGAGTACTATTGAGTAGTCTAAGACAGCCTGTCGAGTAATCAAGCGTTTCTCCACTCACGTTAGTTTAAAAGGGTTGGAACCTTTAAATTAACTTTTAGTATGATGTAGTGATGGAGTGATATTCTGAGACAATTTGCAATTGGTTTTGACGTTTTATTATTTGCGTTTGGTTTTTACTTATTCTCCAATTTTCTATTTCAGCAATCTGGTTGTTAGGGTCCAAATTACTCTAGCAACCGTGCATTGGTTTGAGTAAGAGATAAAAAATGAAGATGGCCTGAATAAGAAAGATATGTAATACAAAGTAGCAATAAAAAAAAAATTTGTAGCCTTACAAAGCATTTGATTTTTAGATGGGGTCAGCAACGCCCATTTGAAAGCTGAAAAGAGAAGAAGAAGGCAAATCATTGTTGCCTTTGATAGGGTGCAGACTGCACACTTTACACAGTGGTCTGTCAATGGGCTTTAAGAGGTGCAATTTTGTGCTCTTGTACTTGCATGCCGGTCAACAGTAAATGAGCCCTTACAATCCTTAGTGCATCCTAAACACTGGGAATTGTAATTTGGGAAAATCTAGACTGATACTACAGTTTAGAAACATCTAGAAGCCTACAGATTCATTCTCAGGAAGGTTTGTCACTCAGGAACAAGAACCAAAAGAAAAAGACAGACACATGGAGATATCTGATAATCAGATTTTGTCCTCGTATTTGATATTAAGGGCATTGGAAGAATACATGGCATATTCAAAATCTACAGTCCGTGATATGGAATATAAGAGATTAGAAACCTCTGCTTTACAGACCTGTACCAAGTCTATAACCTTGTTGTACTCCCAACAAGTAATTTCACTTTGATTGCCTATTGAGTAAGTCTGATTATTCTTTAAGAGTCACTTTGGAATAGAGCCTGAAGGTACAATATAAAATAATTCAATTGAGTTTTAACTCCCAGCTGGTGACCTTGTCTGTAATTCGAACAAAGATCTAGTAAGTAGAATTCAGGCATACTACAGGGAAAATGAGTGCTTCTCTAATATCGACTATTTTTTTTCCACTTTTCTGCCCCCCCACCAACAAAATGCATTTTTATTAACTGATTTGTTATGTGTGGTCCATTTCTTTTGTGACAGTGTTCAAAAGGGATTAATATGCTGGCTGAAGTGATATATTGTTTGAGAGTTTCAGCTGCTTTGTGTTTTCAATAGCATATTTCAGTATGAAAGCAAGGCATAATTTATTACCATATTACACTGAGCACCCTTTGAAATATCCAGGACCTCTACTGTGCTAATTTCACTATGTATTCATAGATTCTGCTTACTTGCAGTACTGTTACTAATCTTTTTATAGATGCTAGTTAACCCTTGGCTGTCAGCAAAGCCAGTAATGCATTCTTGGCCTTAACTAATTATATATTTATTTTCTACTTCCATGGGGTGTTAGTATGTTTTCTCACAATCTGAGACTGGATACATGAATTCAAAAATGAGTTCAAAATTTGAACTTCTCTAAGAAGGGGTGGGAATAACCCAGCGTAAATAAAGGCAATTAAATATGGATGTTTTTTTGTTTTTTTTTTTGCAAGGTGACTTATAAAATCAGGTGCCTATACACCAGTAGCAATAACTGGTCTCCTGTTTGACAGTAAACATCTGATTGGTTGCTATGGGATACAAGACCTGGAGCAAACAATGTTGCCAGTTTACTGTATGTGCCTTGGGAAATACCTTTCTCAGATGCTGTTGTGAGTTGGCATACATTTTATTCCTTTAGAACTTGAATCCCCCAGTTGCTGTGGGTTTTAAAGGGTTAACAAAAAACGAACTAATTTTGCCAGTTTAGTGTATCTGCCTTTGGGAAATACCTTTCTCAGATACTGTTGAGAGTTGGCATACATTTTATTCCTTCAACTTCAATCCCCCAGTTGCTGTGGGTTTTAAAGGGTTAACAAAAAACCAAAAAATTTTTTTCTGCTTCAAGAGTAATGTGCATTGTGCTGATGTACATATTCCCACATTTGTCAATGATACACGTGGGGACAATACATCTCAGTATGAGAGGTGACCTCTCATGGTCTATGCACATCATCCAGAGGACTAGAAGAACAGGGAAAAGAGTAAGAATTATTGGAGTGGTGTTTGTGTCAAACTGTAACTCTGCTGGATATGGAAATTCCACCATAACTATACAATTACACACTGAACTACCTTTTCAGGATAAATCATTCAGATCTTCAATTTAAGACGTATCACTAGAAAAGTTAAGCCATACTACATTTGTTCCATCACCTCTACACCTCTTGTTCCTTTGGGCTTTGAGAGATTTAGTGATCTATCTCCCTTGAGAACAGTCCATTCTTGGTTCTCTTGGGTACAAGGTTTTAAATACATGTTTCTAAAAACATTTGTTTTCAAGTAATTCTATCCTTACAGCATTGGTGTATGTTTTAATGTAGAAAAGTTGCTTAGTACTTATCAGCAGAATGATATGGTATATATAAAAGTACATTTAAAAGTTAGGGAGCCAAAAATAAGTATTCTAGAAAAAAAAATATTCAATTAATGTCTTGTGTCTTGTATTGACAATATATTTAGGACATTCAATGACTACCATGCATGCAAGAAACATACTGAACTATGTATTCATAGAATAAATCACAAAATCACACCTACTATACCATACAATATATATGTAGTCAATCACAGTGGTCATCTTGAGCCCTCCATGTTAATAAACTATTATACATTGCAATTTGGAGGAGGGAAGATTGATACTTCAGTTTATTAGGCTGCGATTTCCTAATTTAACAACTGGCAGAGCACACTGCTTGCAGAAGAACTGAATTACAAGGCATTGTTGATTGGTGTCTAAATGCCTCCTTGTTCACTGACTCTTTTCTCTTCCTATTAGGTTAAAATAAATTTAAAATTATATGGGAACACAGGTTTTGAATATATTGCTTAAATAGGTTTCCTGGTCAAATTATTAAACATATAGCTATGGATAAATACTCTGTCATTACAAAAATCCTCCTTTTAAAGTGCCCTAGAGGGTGTGAGTCATCCAGTGTATGCCGTTTGCTGAATATATCATAGATATGCCATGTTCAATTATACTATTGTAATTGAAAAGTATAGTTTTGAGAAGAAAATTTAGGGTGTGGGATGAGAAGTCTTTCTTTACCAGTTTTACAGTTCTACATAATTTAAAGTTTTTCAATAGCAGCAACATTTCTTTCTTTATTTAGATTTTTTCAAAATAAACATTTATTACAACAAATATTACAGCCTGTCTGCTCTATTTCTGCTCTATTCCAGTCAAGGATAGGAAAATATGTTGCATTTGTCAGAAATGAGAAAATGAGTAAAAGACTGGGATGGACTATAGATGGCAGGAAGGGACAGATACTAGGAAAAATGTTGGAATATACTGTGCGTATCATAATGCACCACCATGTCTCATTAAAGGAAAGATATATGGGATGCCGTATCCTGAAACCTGTTACCCAGAAAGCTCTGAATTGTGGGAAAGCCATCTCCCATAGTCCATGCTTAACAAATAATTCTCGTTTTTAAAAAGGAGTTCCTTTTTCTCTGTTTTAATAAAACAATACCTTGTACTTGATGGTAACTAGCCTGCATAAAACCATATTGGTGGGTAAACAATCATCTTGCATTTATTTCATGTTTAAATGTTTCCAAATTACAAAAAAAGCCCTTATTTGGAAAAAGTCAGATACCAAGGATTCTATACATGATAACTTGTTTATAACTTGAGTCACCCAACACAAGTATTTGTCAGGACTTGCGGGGTTTCGCGCTCTGGACTCTGCCTGTTGTGTCACTGGAGGTCCTTAGTGTTGTTATGCTCTGAACACTTTCTATACCTGTTATACTCCTTCTGCTCCAGCTCTCCACCTATCTTGTTATCTCCATCTGTAGCTCATCACTCAATTCTAAACCTTTGTAAGCTTGCCCCTGACCTTTGGCCAGTGCTTGGTCATTAAAGGAGAATTCAACCATTTTCAAAAAAACCCTACCCCCACCCTACCTAGACCCCCCTTCCTCCACCCCCATCATAGCTGCCCCCGGGGCAATGCTCCTAACTTTATATCTACCCCTCGGCGTAGATTTAGGCATCAGAGTTCCACACAGCAATCTTCCGGGTATTCGTGTCTTCTTCCGGCACTTCGGCAATTTCCGTGAGTTTCGGCGCATGCGCAATTGTCACAAACCGGAAAATTGCTCCAACTGCACATGCGCCACTTCACTGGTCTCCCACTCAGTTTACCGAAGACCCGGAAGATGGCTGCATGGAACTCCGATGCCTGAATCTGCGCCGAGGGGTATAAAGTTAGGGGCATTTCCTTGGGGGGGGTCTACGTGGGGTGGGGTAGGGTTTTTTTTGAAAACCGTTGGATTCTCCTTTAAGCTGTTGTTGTGATCTTGTCTCTGGTTCCTGTGACTCCTGATCTTTTATCCTGGTTCTTGTGACCCCACTCTGGTTTCTTCCTCCTGTTGAAGTTTCTTGCCTTGCCTTGTTCCAGAACTCCCTGTTTCCCTCTGTGCCCTGCTCTTGGATTCCCCAGTTCTATCTCCTGGCCTGTCCCTCGACTTCACTTGTCTGCCATCAGCCTCAATTCTTTGGCCTGATCCTGGATTGTGTCTATGCCTGCCAATATCTGCTGTTACGTTTGTATTGTCATTGTGAGCACCATTACTTTTATCATTTCTCTTAGTTATCAAAGTTCTTTTACACTGTTATCATGGCTTCGGACCTCAGTACGGCTGTGTATGGTAACAACCTGGGTTTCCCAGTCTTTAGGCTCCCAACTTCCTGGTACTCACATTGCGTCTCCCCTGTGAAGACTTGACAGTAATATCAATAAGGCCTGTTCATAGCAAACACTATTATTATATATTTTAAAGGTTATTTGTGTCCTTTGCATAACACTTATATGCCTCTGTTTTATTTACATTTTGCAGAACCACTAGATCCATAGTCTTTGCTTCTATAAATCTGTAAATTAAAATAATTTAATTAAGGGCAGAGAAATGAATTTATAAAGATATATTAGAGGTAGGAATGGGAAGCAATTAAGGTTGGTGGATCATGTGTGTGCCAAAGGTTCCCTATCCTAGTTTACTGCAATGTCTCATTTGGACTAACATACTTTTTTTCTGCTATTGAGGATGAAAGAAGAAATCACTTTGGTTTGCAGCTCTTATCTTCTAAAAAAAAAAATTTACAAAAAACTGTGAAAAATGCTTTTTAGATGGAAAGAATATTAAATAATCAAATCTCTTGGAGATGAGGATAAGTCAAGGCAGAAAGAAAGAGAGAACAAAGGGCAGTATCAAGCAAATCTCAAGATGGTAAATATACCACTAGTCAATTGAATCTGTCAAATAACAACTATTTATTTTTCTTTTCTATGAAATGGATGTATTTTTGTCCACCTTCAGATTGTGATGTGTTTACTACTTCAGTAAGCATGAATTAATTTATAAAGAGACTTTTTTATCATACATATTCTGGACAGATAAATAGACGCTGCAGAAATGTTGGTTTGAAAGGGAATCTACTCTTGGCATTTCGAAACTGACAATTCTCCTGTAGAGGCATAATAAAACTGTTTGTATAAAAGATGGACGGAGCTCTGCAATGGATATCTATTGACAATGTAAAAATAAATGTCATTGTTTCTTAGTTTGTTAGTACCTGAGAAATGTCACAGTGGGAATGAAACTTTTATTTGTAGATACCTGTATATATCTCCATGTGTGGCAGTACCATTTCTTCCTATATAAGACCTCCCGGTGACAGGCTGGTAACCATAAATCTTAAATGCTTAAGAGACCATTTTTAGGGATGTGTAGACTATCTGTAACTGCTACAGGACATAGTGACATTTGGATCATGGCTGTGTCTGAACCTAGTGGAAGGCAAAGCATCTTGTGTAACATAGGTATAAAAACAATATGGAGCTCCTCAAAAAGAAGAGTGAAATAGTAATCAGGTTCTACTTACCTGATCAGGAATGGCAATTACAATAACAATTATGATTACCAATGTGCTCCTTATATAACCATTCAGATATATTATTTCAGTAGCATCTTTGATAAAGAATAGTAACACCAAAAACTGAAAGTGTATCAACATAAATAAAATATAATGTACTGGCGTGTGTGCTCCAAAAAGACTACTATAGTTTATATGAACAAGCTACCGTGTAACAATGGTGGCAGCCATTGAAGCTGAAAAGAAGGAGAAAAGCCACAGGTTACTTAGCAGATAACAAACACCATTGTACTGGATAGTGCTTATTTGTTATGTGCTATATAACCTGTGCCTTTTCTCCTTTTTTCCAGCTTGAATGGCTGCCCCCATGGCTACACAGCAGCTTGTTTATATAAACTATAGTAGTCTTTCTGAAGCAAACACACCCGTTTTAACAGAGCAGAGCAACAGTACATTATATTTAATTACTTTAAAATGCTTTAATTTTTTTGGAGTTACTGTTCCTTTAAAGAAATTTTTTCTCTTTGAAAACGACATACTTGTACCTTTTGGTGAAAGAATTCCAAGTCACTCCACCACCCTTTGTTATATTATTTCTATGGACCATTAGCTCTAGTGTTCTCCTTCATATTATACAGTATAACCTACATTTTATTCCCTATTACAGATGACTGCCGTTATATATAATTTATCAATTTAGATGCTCTTTTACAAAGCTACAAAGTTTACTCTGTAGGATATGGTCTTTTACTGTTACCATTCACCAATATTTATACTTCTATTCCTAGAAAATATTGGTTTACCTATGTCACTAGCACTTTTAAGCTCAACCAAGCATCTTTGTGTTTGAGTCTACATGGAGTTGCTGGCAATACTGGAAAATTGCAAGGATTTCTGTATATTGTGATAGATTTCCAGAGAGTTTAACACTGAACATTGATTTTTCTGAAAATAACTTTCCTTGTTTATTTCCTTGTCCAGTAGCTTTTACTTGCAAGTGCACTGAGTGCAATCATTTATATACAGAATGTCAGATCTATAGTAGTGATGGGCGAATTTATTCCTCAAGCACAAATCCACTGCGATTTCCCCCGATTCGCCGCCGGCGAGAAAATTTGCCAGCGAAAATTCGCCGGCATCAAAAAAAAAAACGGACACCAGCATCAAAAACAGACGCCGGCGTCAAAAAGAGACACCGGCATTGTTTTGCAAATTTTTCAAACATTTTGCGGGGGAATTCGCAATTTTTTTGCCGAAACACCCCAAATTCGCCCATCACTAATCTATAGATCATTTTAAAGGGGACCCGTTACCCAAAAAAATTATTCCAAATCCTATTTTATCATGTTAGTCAAGCAAAATGAACTTTACTTACACTGTTTAAATTATTTGAATCTCGTTTCCATCAGTCTGGGAATTCATTATTATAACAAGCAGGCAGGAACCATTTTGTGGACACTGTTATTAAGGCAAGCGTTGCATCATCATTTGGATTGCATGTTTAATTTGAAAAGGACTTTTATTGTCCAGCTTTTTATGTCTGGGTGATAGGTCCACTTTAAATATTTTTTATCAGCCCTAAGAATTTTTTTTTTTCTGTCAGCTGCAAGCTTTGTGGGTTTTTTTTTTTATTATTAATTTGAAACTCTGTCAACTGGTGCCTCTCTGAATGGCTCTGTACTACATTTGGCATGTAAACTCTGTGAGTCTATTGATCAGTGGATTAAAATACTTTCCTGTCAGTTGATGCAAAGTCATATTTTGTTCAGCTTCAGTTCTTCTCAGTAATGCCTTGACACTGCTTTAAGATGTTTTTTTTTTTACCATCGGTGATCGAAAGTCCAATTATTTTTTCACACATTTGCAAGCTTGACAAAAAAAAATGGAAAAGCCCTCAAAATGATGATGGAAAATGATCATAAGATGGTTGATTTAAAAAAAAAAATCTTGCCATTTACCTTTCATTTTGTATTATAATAGCCTCGTTATTTCCAGGGGTTTGCATCTGGAGGCCAGACACATCTCAGTCTGCTCAGCAGGATTCTAAATATAATCAGTTGGTACCATCTTGTTGTCTCGACAAGGCCATTCATTTTGGCTATTATTTTTTTTCCAAATGAAGTGGTGTCATCTTAATTTTTTTCT
The DNA here is from genome assembly GCF_017654675.1 of Xenopus laevis. Taxonomy (NCBI): domain Eukaryota; kingdom Metazoa; phylum Chordata; class Amphibia; order Anura; family Pipidae; genus Xenopus; species Xenopus laevis. The sequence continues at coordinate 94,436,137 of NC_054383.1, forward strand.
TTTAAACTTCGTATTTGTATGGGGTTGGTAGGTTACCCAATGCAACTGCTCAAAAATCCATCTAACTGCTCAAAAATCAGATAAAAAGTGAGGTGATGCAAGGCTGTAGCTTGGTTTATTTTAAACATACACTATACCAACTAACAATTAGGTTTCAATAAGTAATAACTTTTTATGTTTCCTAAAGCACTGGCCAGCCCACGATAACCCCAGCAAGCCACCTTAAAGGGGTTGTTCACCTTTGAGTTAATGTTTAGTATGATGTAGAGCGTGATATTCTGAGACAATTCGTTTTAATTTTTTAGTATTTGTGGTTTTGAGTTATTTAGCTTTTTGTTCAGCAGCTCTCCAGTTTGCAGTGTCCAAATTACCCTAACAACCATACATTGATTTGAATGAGAATATGGAATATTTATATGGGAGAAACAGAAAGATGAGTAATAAAAAGTAGCAATAACAATAAATGTGTAGCTTTACGGAGCAGTTGTTTTTAGATGGGGTCAGAGACCCCCTTTTGAAAGCTAGAAAGAGCCAGGAGAAGAAAGCAAATATTTCATAAACTATAAATAATGAAGACCAATTGAAAAGTTGCTTGGAATTGGCCATTCTATAACATACTTAAAGTTAACCTGAAGGTGAATCACCCCTTTAAAAATGTATAAAAATAAATACCGCCATTACCAGGCCAGAATTCTCCATAAATACCAATCAAATTTTACCTTCCTCCACGCAAGCTGCCACAACCCAAAAAATGTTTTTGTCTTATTTAAATATTATTATATTGGGTGGGTGGGAAGATCAGATGCTCCTCCTCTACCAGCTTGCAGGACAGAAAGGCAAGCTTGCTCTTCCAACTCTTTGGGTGACGAGCCTCCCCGCCCCAATAATGCAGAGTTACTTTGGATCCCACCTACCCCTTGGGTTGACAGGGAGTATACTGTATACTCCCTGCTCTCTGCAGGACTTGTAGAATAGTTATTTTAACCAGGATGGCCTTGGTATTGTTAATGTCCAGCATCTTGGTCACCAGCCTGATTTTTATGCAGACCAATGCATATTTCTTTGTTTTACAAATAGCCAGACACATTCATTCTAATAGACGTATGTGTCCTTCATTAAAACATGCCTACAAACAAAAACAAATCGTTAAGAATCTAATTACAACTTAAACTGTGCAATGTCAAAAAGAAAAATAACTGGAGACTGATTTGGTTTCTTGCTAAGAGCATGTTGCCTAGAAACAACCTTCAACACACCAAATCAGTCTCTTTCTTGTAAGTATAAACTCAACCCCATGATTACATTGCTCATGAAAATAAGAATATTCATGAGCAATAACACACACATTTAGCTTTATCATGCAGCATCTGTGTTATACAGTATGTTTCTCTTACAGAAATCACCAACAAAATATTTGGTAATATGGGTGATGCATTATTTGATTGTCCATGAAAGAATGACCAACCCAGCCTCCCAGGTCACTGTATGCCCACTACCTTTATAATCCCACCAAGTGAATCCAAGGCCAGTAGGTGTAAGGAAAAAAAAACTTGAAAAGCCTATTGCATTCATGCTTAAAATAAATAATAAGCATGATCAGGCTAGAGTACTGCAGGATAGTCATTACCTCTCTGTGCACTATGAAGCAAGAACTAATATGAGAGCAAATTTAAAACCCCTGAGAAGTGTAATTATATGAATCACAGCAGGAAAGGATCTGAAGCACTGACCCTTAATGTAATTTTGAAGGTCTTCTTTTTGCCACTCCTCTACAGCAATGTAGGTGTGATGTTTGTTTTGTTTTCCATCATTGTTGCTCACTGGCTTTAGAAAATAAATATGAAATCATAGTTCAAATAGATACCTGCCTTTTAATACATCATCCCTACAATCTGTTTGCATTATAATCTGTTAAAGTGCCATCACTCTGACCAATGAAGGTATAGACAATGATATAGCTATTATATCACTTTTTCTATATTTCCCAAGATATTCAATTGTTAAGCAAAGCAATTATTCCAACTTGTTTGTAATTGTCATTATTTTTAGAAACGTAACCAAAAAAAAAAATATACAAGGCTCCCTGTGCAGAATGACCTTCAAATATATTTTAAGAAAGATTCACAGACTTGAATGTTAAGATTTTTTTACAATGTGGGGTTTTCTTTAATCCCGTTTATTAAAATATGTATTCAGATTCAGAGGCAACTTGTGATCTTTCTGCAGCCTTACTGGTCAAAAGTCAATTTTATCCCCCATTCACGTCAGCTGTTATTGGTATAATAACCTGTAGGTTTACAAAACAAATCAGAAAATTGGCGACATGAGAAAATGACAAAAGTGCAACACATATCTAAATCATCTTTTCAGGTTTTTTTTTTGACGCCAGCGACTATTCAGACGCCTGCGACAATTCTGATGCCGGAGACAATTAATCGCATGCCCATTGACTTTAATGTGCGTCAAATTGTCTCTGGCATCGGAATTGTCACCAGCATAGATTTTGATACCCGTGAAATGACGCTGGCGTCAAAACTCGCGTTTCGTGAATTCTTTTGCCGTTTTGCAAATTTTGCGGGAAATGGCGAAGCGAAATGGGACAAATTCACCCATCACTTTTCTTAAAAAAATTTTCAACCCGAAAACTTGGATTTTTGGCCAAAAACTTCGGATTATTGCACGAAAACCAGCGCAGGTCAAAAAATCTTTCGGACTTCTCCCGTTAACTTATATGCAACCTCTGCAAGTCTCAGATGCTGGACTTTCAGATTCAGACTTTTTCCATCCTCAAGGTATAATAAATTCTAAGAAGTTTGTGCAGGCTATCAAAAGGAAAAGACGCCAGCGTTTTTTGGGACTTGGAAACATTTCCACTAAAAATATGATGTAAGTAACAGAAGATTGAGGAAGATCTATGCACTCCATTGCACTTCAACTGGTCTGAGCTGACAAAAGCAAATCTGGCGAAAGAGTTAACGTTCATTAAAATCCAGATCAGTGAATTGCGGAGTGACGTCCATTCGACAGAGTGAAAATTCCCCTGGTGATAGAGTGCGAATGATCACTAGCGTCTGTCTCTTTCGCTTGCGAAGTAACGCCTGCACCCGGCGAAGTGCCTGAAAGTGGCAACGCTAGGGAATCATAGCCAGCGTTTGTCACTTCGCCCTTTAGTAAAGTTGCCCCTAGACTCCATTATAATCAAATTTTTTTTAATTACTCTGTAATAATAAAACAGTAGCTTGTACTTGATCCCAACTAAGATATCATTAATCTTTAAGGGAAGCAGAACCAGCCTATTGGGTTTATTTAATGTTTACTTGATTTTCAAGTAGACTTAAGGTATGAAGACCCAAATTACAGAAAAGATCCATTAACTGGAAAACCCCAGGTCCCGAGCATTCTGAATAACAGGTCCCATACCTGTAAAGGTGTGGGATCTGGAATCCCTCTATCCAGAATGCTCCAAATTATGGAAAGGCCGTCTCCAATAGGCTGTATTTTAACCGAAGTATTAAAAATGATTTCCTTTTTCTCTATAGTAATAATAAGATAGTATCTTGTACTTGATCCCAACTAAGATATTATTCATCCTTATTAGAAGCAAAACCAGCCTATTGGGTTTAGTTAATGTTTTACATAATTTTATAGTAGACTTAGGGGCAGATTTACATATGTTTGAATATTAACCCTCGATATTCGACTGCCGAAAGTAAATCCTTCGACTTCGAATATCAAAGTTGAAGGATTTACCGCAAATAGTAAATAGAATAGAAAAATCGTTCTATTTCTGCAGAAATTGCAGAAATTGCAGAAGTTCCTGTAAGAATACCTGGTGGTCTAGTGGTGGAGCAGGGATGCCCACTGCGCTCACGGGGGGGAGCGATTTCTCTTATTTCACGCTCTGATGAACAATAGGCATGAGCTTGCTCTGGTTCTGGGTTTTGCCGCAATAACTGCGTCTGATGTCATCACGCTCGGCGCAAAATTCCAATATTTAAAGGGCCCATGGCCAATTGTTCTTTGCCCAGCGTAGGTCTATTTCCATAGTTCCTTGGTGTGTTTATATTTGCTGATCTTTGTGTGACCATTATTCGGCTTTTGCATCAGCTACTGTTTGGCGTTGACTACGGCCTGTGACCTCGACTACAATTCTGCTTCCTGATTTGGTACCGATTTGGCATTGACACGACTACCTGCTCCATGTCCATACTGTACATGTTCAGTTCCCTTGTCTGCCCAGATATCTCTCCTTGGTCCTCTCATGTTGAGACCTGGCAGCATCCGAGTAGCGGAGGACTCCTTTCTAAAGAGAAGGGCGGTTGTCATAGGCAGAAGACTGAGCCATGACCGGAACCTTGGTTTTAATACTGAGTTTGGGATACAGTACGTTACAGATCCATTATCCAGAAAACCCCAGGTCTGGAGCATTCTGGATAACAGGCCCTATATCTGTAAAATAAAATATCATCACATTAATATTCAATTACATTCTTGAAAAATCTACATACCAAGCACACATGAGAAAGTACATATTGCTTAATGAAAATACAAACTGTACACATTTCTGTTGTATTTTTTTTCCTGTCTTTAAAGATTAGCGAGTGGCTGCACATTTCAAGGTGAACGTGTTCTGCAAAACAGAGACAGCCTTTCTCAAGATGGCAAGACAGTGGGTGACTGATGTATCAATCTGTTGGAGACGCCTGGGTCAGTAGAAAGTGTAACATGGTAAGTGGAATATGGGACACAGAGGGTTGCTCATTTGGGCCACACTTTCTTTGCTTATGGATCAGTAGAAATTGCTGTGATTGGTATTGTCAGTCGCCTGGTGTGGTTTTTCACCAGTAATAACTGCATCCTCACAAATACAAAAAACCACACATGCCTTCCACATCTTTAATGCGAGCGAAAAATAATGTGTTTCCATGGAAATGTATTGTTTTCCCTCCACTAGAAATATGACATAAGTTGTTATTCTTTTACAAAGAAGAATCTGGAAGCATCCAATTTAACATACTGTTGCCGTATTACGGTGAAATAATGACAGGCCCTTGAAGCGTTTTTAAGTATGAAGAATAGGAACCTGCCTCATCACGTGGGGAACAACGGCATTGGCAAGCGCTGGCAGAATTATGGGGTTAAAGAAAGTATATGAGAAGTCATAGAAAAGAGAGAAGTGAGCTTGATTTTCTATGCAGCTTGCAATCTGAAATGAATATCTTTCAAACAAACAGGTACAGTTCCTGTCAACAGCACGTCCATATTCACAGCTTGTACACAGACAATTTGTACAAAGGCAGAAAAGATGCTCTTAAAAGGAAAAAAAAAATTGTTTGTACCTGTAAGCAGGAATGTTGTTGTGAGCTCAGAGGCAGCAGAAAGTAACAAGAGAACATTAGTTTAATCGGTGACAATTAGTTTGGTCATATGTTTTGCCAGGAATAGAAGAAGAGATATTCTACAGGGGCTGAGTAATTATTTTCACACAACACATCTGAGCTGGTGCCAGAATAAATGTTCATTTTTTCCCTAAATACCATTAAAAAAAATTATATTTTCGAACAAGAAAGAAATTTTTTTTTTTTATTAATCTTTCTGTTGCTTCTTCAACAGTGGAAACATGATATAAGCTTTAAGTTATTCTAGGGTTGGATTAACTATTTAGGATACAATGGTATTAGTAGTTATGTGACACTAAATGGGAGAAATGTCATTGTTAGCTCCTTACACAGCTACAGAATGAAAAACATTCTCATACACAAAACACATGTTCTGTGTTCCAGCCTCAACTACTATGTAACAGGGTATGGATGCAAATAAAACCTTTTGTTGCAGGTGCTTGAAAACATTTACTTTTGTATAAAGTATTTTTGTGTTAATGTCCACGTGGTGTTGGGTCTCTAAAACTATCCCCATCAGTGTAAAAACAGGTCAGGGCGTTTGCTGTACCCCTAGACCTGATGATACTTTGCTTTTCCATTCCGTAACTAATGTATCCGCTAGCTGGGTATGTCAGTGTGCCTACACTATTTTAAAATAGCACTCCTCTTAGTGCCAGCAATCAATAAATATGAATGGAGTTACTGCGGCAACATATTCATGTAACTGGTTTTCAGTGTCCCGTAATCAGTTTCTGAATGTTTTCCCTTACCCCCACCTATTTGGTCCGGAATTCAAACAGAATCTAAATTATTTTCATTTTTAATGATCTCACATCAAGAAACTCATTTTGACATATTAAGGAGAATCAATCTAACAATTTAAAATATTAATTTAAGGAGGATTCAGTAGGAGCTTTATAATGATAACAAAGACTCATCTGGAGCTTTTTTTCATGAAATACAAAAAAGGAAATGTGAATAATGCAGCCCTTTTTGGAGAAGTGTTGGCCAGCATCCATGCTCCTTGGCCAATGACGCCACCAGCTTGATTCATGGTATCCTAGCAGCTCTGTCTCTCATTTCATGAGCACTACAAATTAAATGTGCCAACCACTCCATAATGTTATCAATCCCACATTCAATGTCCCCCCACCCATATATCATCATTCTTCCCTTACCCTCCCTCTTCCAGCTCCATCCGTATGCCCCAGATGGCACTCTTTGGAGTGCTGCCCTTGGTAATCTGCCATTTATTATTCAGAAATGTATTTTCCTTTTCAGATGTCTTGTATTAGAATCTTTTGTTGAACAGAGTGTTAATGGGAATGCAGTACTTCCACATTGCTGCCAGTTTTTCCAACACAGTTTTCAGAGCTGCTTGATAAATTGAAAATACTAGACAGACTGTGTTCTTCTCAGAGACAGTAAGCAGCAAGTGGGGAGAATAATAAGTAAACAGTAAGACAATATATTTTTTTATCTTGTAACTCATGATGAACTTTAATGCTTGTAAAGACTGGACTAACCCGTGAGAAGGATAATTAATCCATTTGCCTTCTTTTCAAAACTTTTTTATTGGTTAGCAATACAATATTCACTAATAACATGACTTATTTTTTCCTTTACTTTCAGATAAAAAATGTGATCCATTTGCCTTCTTTGTTATATGATGATGCTCTTTAAATAGGTGTATATCTTCCTTTCTCTATATGCACTACCAGAGCAAAGCATACTGTGAAATGATGTGCTCTCCTTAAGTAGACTGTAGTAAAATCCAAAGAAGTAGCCCAAAATCTGTTCCAAAATACATGAATAATTATATGAATTAATACTATTGACAAATGAACAAATGCATGTATTTATCAATTGATCAACAGATTAATTCATCATTAAAATGTTTTGACTTGGAGCTACTGCCACCCTTTACCTGCACATGTGAAACTACAATGGAATTCTAGATACAATTGCGGAATTGTGGGTACAAAACTTGGAAGGTAAAACATTTTCATTAGGGATGCACTGAATCCACTATTTTGGATTTGGGCGAACTCCCAAATCCTTTGTGAAAGATTCGGCCAAATAGCGAACCGAATTCGAACGCTAATTTGCATATGCAGATTAGCGGTGGGAAGAGGTAAACATTCTTTACTTCCTTGTTTTCTGACAAAAAGTCACGCAATTTCCCTCCCCATCCCTAATTTGCATATGCAAATTAGGATTTGGATTTGGCCGAATCCCAAACTGAATCCTGGATTTGGTGCATCCCTAATTTTCATCCAAAATTGCTCTTTGGCTTTGCACAATGCACTTGGTTGTAAATGACCCTTTATGTCTTCTGAAACAATTCACACCATCGTTACTCCAGTTTAACTTCTTCCCCAATAGTTTCCTTTGTATCTGTGTATGCTTCCCTTTTGCCAAGTAAACCTACTAACAACCTTCTAACATGCTCCATTGGTGCTTTGTGTCTAAAAGGCTGAGGGATCACCTATTTCTACAGATCTCATTGAAACATATGGCTTTGCTTTGGTTGGGTTTTTGTTTTAGCCTGGAGTCTTTAATGTTTCATATACTTGTTCCAGACTTGTGATGAATCTGAGCATTCTCTATCCTTCAGAATAAGACATGGTTTACTAAATGGCCAGAATACATAGATGAAGATGTTGTGATGCTGTTTAGGAGAGGACCACATTTCTAATAAGGCGGTGCTGTCTAACTGGCGGCCACCCTTATGTGGCCCACCACATGAAAGTCTGCCTGCTGTGACTGCTTACCTTGTATAAACTTTAAAAGGTATCAGTACTAAGATTAACTGGCCCCTGCATTGTTTATGTCTCAAATTCAGACCATAATCACCTGCATTGTTAACACCTGCACCACCTCTATTGTACACATCCCGAAATCCCTGTACAGTTCACACCTCAAACCCAGACTGAAAGTGCCCACATTTTTCACCTGTTCACACATCATACAAACTGCTGGAGGGGCACCAGCACTGTGTCATTGTATGTAGCACAAGAGTGGTCTTCTGCCTTCCCTATGCTTCTTGTGTGTCCCATACTCTGCCTACCCTATGCTCCCTGTGTGTGTCATACTCTGCCTTCCCTATGCTCCTTGTGTGTGTGCCATACTCTGCTTGCCCTATGCTCCTTGTGTGTACCACATTCTGCCTGCCCTATGCTCCTTGTGTGTATCACCCTCTGCTTGCCCTATGCTCCTTGTGTGTGCCATACTCTGCCTTCCCTATGCTCCCTGTGTGTTCCATACTCTGCATGCCCTATCCTACCTTTTGGATTCGAGTCTTGTAGGGTTTGTTAGCATTTGGAAATTGTTGTTAGGGGCCCCTAATGAGTTAAAACATGTGCTGGGGGGCTGTTTTATCTAGAGGGGAAGAGGAGGCTTATGGATTTAAGGGTATGTCTCAATATGACTTTTTCAAATTTTCAAATATGAGTTATGAGTAATATCCCTGCAGCGAACACCAGATTAGATCAAGTGGAATTGTTTAACCCCTAAGGTGGGTGACCATTGGTGTGGACAGAGTGCTAAAAGTAAATGGAAATTGCTGGGGGGCTTGAAGATGGTGGATTAAAAGGGGGACGTTCGAGGACCCCCAGATTGGTGGAGGCAATCCTCTGAGCTAGGGATTTGTTGGTTGTAGTATATCTCGGCTCAGTGTGGTTGTGGAAGGACCGACTGACAATGGGCTTGAGGCTTGGGAGCAGTGTCGGACTGGCGCATTCGGGGCCCACCAGGTGGGCGCACATGCGAGAAATACTGCGCGCATGCGTGAAATCAGACGGGAGCGGGTCTGGTCTGACCCTGCTTGGGAGACAGTTTTTTTGTGTACATTGATTTGTTTGTACTTAATGCATTGTTGTTATGTATTGTTTATCTATGTTTACAAATTGTGTTGATGTTTTTGCACTGTACTATACTATAACTTTTATAAAGCTGGCCATAGGTAACACCAGGGGGTGCAATCATTTATTCAGTGAGGCATAATAACAAAGATGGGGATCTATAGTCACCCAGCAAGCATGTACTTGTCACCTGATTTCAACCAAACATCTTATTGGTGTGTGGTTGGGTCATTTATACAAGAGCACTAAGGGGTAAAAAGCATTTGTGGCCAAAGGGCAGGCAACAAGTATAGGGCTCAGCTTCAGACTGTCCCTGTCCTTGCTCGTCCCTTACTTGCACATCTGAATAAAGCCAACTTTGCCTGCCCCTCATGAATGCAGAGCTGCCTGAGCATAGACACCTCTGTATTCATGGGGCCAAGACTTGTGCAGAAACCAACAGCAATTCTTTAAAATGCAGTATGCAGAAAAATTCCATATTGTGCCCATCTTTTGCACAGTGCACTTAGTGAATGCCCCCTGGTATTTCACCTGTATTTTTTTTTAGAGTTGCTTCACTGGATTAATAATGATATTTTCTTCCAATTCACTTATGTCCTTACACTTTTAGCCGGGTCTTGCTAAATTACCTTTATTATAGTCTGTACCTTGAAATAATCACTGCTGCAAAAACTATTCAGTGTTAGCAAAATGAGAGATATATTTTTCTTATTTTCTGGTACAGTTTTGACAAGATATATCTACTATACATAATATAAATGGTATCATGACTTGATCCCAGGCCAGAGTTACAGCTGCAAAAAGCATTGGGCCAAATTCAAGTCAGTGAGAAAAGGTTATCTCATGGTTTATCACGTGAAAAGTCATGGATGAGATTCAATTCAAAGAGAAAAAACTTTTATCCTAATTCAGTTTCAGTTTTTCCCCATGGACTTTAAACAGTGAGACTTTTCATGTGATAAACCTTTTTCTCACTGAATTGAATCTGGCCCTACTATTTGCTCAAATCTGCGATCAGCCATATTGTGCAGAATTAGAAACAGGTTATTGTGAGTTACTGTGAGTCATTGCTCTATACAAAGCATATTACTGTATATCATTTTCTGATGGTGCTGAGGATAATATGATTTTTAATGCTTCATTTTGTAAATAAAATAGCTTTCTATGACTCAGACTCTCCAGCTCTCCCCTACTCTTATTTTGTATATTCAGACTGCTAATTTGTATGACCTCTCCTTATAAGTTCACAAAGTACTCTATTGATTTCTATTCAGTTTTCTCTGCAGCTTCATTTCAAGCCAAGATGCTGGACATTTTGATGTTGTTCAATGGGTAATATTAATTATAGGATGCTCTTGGTGAGGTGCTGACAGTGTTTGGTGGAACATACCAGGGAAAAATAGATTACTTTCCACTCTAAGTTGAGTTGAAAGTTGGACCAACATTATAGTTAATGACCAACGGTTATACAAAACTGATATCCGGTGTCCCTGGCTCCATCCTGTTATCTCAGAGAGAAACCCCCTTCCTATTGGCTACTATAAGCACACATGTTCAAATACACCTGATATAGCACAATCATACGTAGTTCCCAGAGGATATTGCCCCACTGCTACTATAGGCACTGCTTCACCCTACTATACCTGCTATCCCACAGTCCCTTCCCAGAGGCCAGGGCCGGAACTAGGGGTAGGAAGAGTTGGCGCCCCCCCTAGGGCACAATCATGGGGGTCGCACTTTTAAGGGGAATTAATTTTCTTTTTTTTAACCCTGGTATGCTTGGCCTTTAATAGTTTTTCCATTTTATAAACTGCCTATTCCAACCCCACTTGCACATTATTTGTACTGTGGGCAGAAACACTCCCCACCTCCCTCTTGGCAGCTGCTGACACAGATACATATTTGGGGGCAATATTATGGATTTTTGGCTCCTGTTGGCACAAGTACATATTTGGGGCCATTACTGTGGATTTTCTGGCTGCTGCTGGCATAGGTACAGATTGGGGGTAACAATATGATGGATGTTTTGGGTTATGCTGGCATAGGTACAGATTGGGGGCAATCTGAGGGATTGACTGCCATTGGCACAGGTACAAATGGGGGCAATATGATAGATGCTAGCACAGGTACAGGGGGCAATATGAAAGATAAGGTGGGAAATTGTAATACAGGACTGAGTGGGGGGGCACTCATTGAAGCCCATGCTTAGGGTGCCAAAATACCTTGGCCCAGCCCTGCCAGAAGCTGTTATCCCCACTGCTACTATAGGCAGCACCTCTCCCTACTATACCTGCTATCCCACAGCCACAGTCCCTTCCCAGAGGCTATTATCCTACTGCTACTATAGACATCGTATCTCCTTACTATACCTGTTATCCCACAGTCATAACCCCCTTTCCAGAGACCATTATCCCCACTGCTACTATAGGTACCATCTCTCCCTACTATACTTGATATCCCACAGCCCCTTCCCAGAGACTATTATCCCCACTGCTACTATAGGCACCATCTCTTCCTACTATACTTGCTATCCCACAGCCACAGTCCCTTCCCAGAGACTATTATCCCACTGCTACTCCAGACACAATTTTATCCTATTATACCTGCTACCCCACAGTCACAGTGCCTTCCCATAGGCTATTATCTCCACTGTTACTATACTGTAGGTACCATTTTTCCCTACTATACCTGTTATCCCTTACCAGAGGCTATTATCCCACTGTTACTATAGGTACCATCTCTCCCTACTATACCTGCTGCCTCACAACCACAGTCCTTCCCCAGAGGCTATTATCACATTGCCATTATAGGCACAATGGCTCCCTACTATACCTGCTATCACAGAGTCACAGTCCCTTCACGGACTAACTACTCCCCAATCACCAGATGTTCCTGCAATTCACCCCTGTGAGTATCTCAGATCATAGCCTGATATACCACACCCACTGTTTTAATACTACCTCTGTTAACGTTCAACAGAAAATATCACCACTGGCAATTTTAAACAGCAAATGTGCAAGCTGTAGCTCCTTTGCCATTAAAGGAATTGTTCAGTGTAAAAATAAAAACTGGGTAAATAGATAGGCTGTGCAAAATAAAAACTGTTTCTAATATAGTTAGTTAGCCAAATATGTAATGTATAAAGGCTGGAGTGATTTGAGGTATAACATGTCAGTCAGATCACTACTTCCTGCTTTTCAGCTCTCTTGGTTTACACTGACTGGTTACCCTGGCTACCAGGCAGTAACCAATCAGAGACTTGAGGGGGGGCCACATGGGTAATTTCTGTTGCTTTTGAATCTGAGCTGAATGCTGAGGATCAATTACAAACTCACTGAACAGAAATGTACCATGTGGCCCCTCTTCCAAGTCGCTGACTAGCTCAGAGTTATAGAGCTGAAAAGCAGGAAGTTGGATTCTGGCTGTTTTATTAGACATCTGTTCACTCCAGCCTTTATATATTACATTTTTGGCTAACTAACTACATTAGAAACATTTTTTATTTTGCACAGCCTATTTACACAGTTTTTATTTTCACACTGAACTATTCCTTTAAGGGGTACTTCACTAGATGAGATTTGATACAGGGTTGAAATTATGTCGTGCAAGGAACTCCTTCATATGATCCTATACGGGTTTAAATCTGTTGCTGTTATGATCTGACCATCGACCTGAGGGACAAACGATTGCATCAGCCCAATATGACCCATCCAACATGTGGCCAGAGAGGGCAAAGACCTACTTGCTGTTTTAGCCAAACAAGTGACTCTTTCCATATTTTTCTAACTTTACAGAGTGCTTGTTTAAACCAAAAGATATAAGGCCTCATTAAAAAAATACGACTTGCAATGGGAAATGTGCCCCCATTAGCACACCCCTCATGAATACAGCTCCTGTTTTTTTGCACTTTGCCCCCTGTCCCACTACATAATAAATGGGCCCTATAAACAGGTTGTTGTAACTTATTATATTCCCTTTCCACTTCTTCCCACAAACATACAAATTAAAATATGACAAAGCGTTCCATAGCCTAAACCAGAGGCATTACAACAACCACACTGATGTGTTGATTTGTGTACTAGTTCATGTATATATCACACAGCATACAGATATACAGTGCTGCACTGTCATTTTTATTCAGCCCCAATGCAGAATTGGCTGTTCACGGATAACATCTGCCCTCTCAAATGTTTCTGTATCAATTTATCTGTTCCTTGACCTTTAAATAATCTAAAAAACATGTGCTGAAGAACTATCTTAGACACACTGACAATATTGTTTTGCATTAATACTTCATAAATTAATAAATGTTTATATGCCTTTTGGTGCACAGCGTGTTCTAGGTGTTTATTAGCTGCAGCAAATATTTTTGGATCTTTCCAGCTGAATAGTGCATCGAATGTGAATGAACATGTCTTAGATTAGAGCGTTGCTTGGCAATATGTTTACAAACACTGGCACAGGAGCCAACAGTTTTGAAATAGCTGGGCAGGCTGCACATAGGTTTGGCCTGAATTGCAATCAGATATAAAAAGATTAGATCTTGACTCTCGCTGGGCTATGACATTCTGTTGGTTGACAGTTTCCCAGATACTGTGTCATGCCGAAGCTATGCGCAGGATTCCTAAAACTAGGAGGAGTGTCCAAATATGAATGAAAGCACATGTGGTGGAATTAGCTAAGTTTAAAGGGAATGTGGTGCCTGGAAGCTAAAATGTGATATGCTTTAAAAATATGCCAGTCAATGTTACTATTGTTGCAGAATGATTCTGGAGAGCCACAAATTTATGACTGTAAGCACATGAATCCTTACTGTCTCTGCTGTTTCCTACAGTATACGTGGCTATCTGCTCTGTACGTCTACTCTGTATTTGTCTATCATAATGGAAGATTTTGGTGCTTTGGAGATCAAACAAGATTAAAAAGTTCCAACTGTAATGAGTGGTGAACTTTGTGTTTAGGGTGGACAGTTTGAGATTCACAAAACCCTCAAATAATCTAAGATTACAGTAGAACCCTGATTAAACAGACCTGGATTTTACTGAAAGAATTGGCATTTTTAGCAGTCCCATACAAGCAAGTGGCACCTTTTTTTCCCTGGATTTTACTTTTCCCATAATTTATGCTGTTTTGATGCAGTCCATTGTGAAAATTTAAAACAGGGTTCTACTGTATTACATTCATTTGTATAATATATATATTTACAGTTTCAAGTTAAGTAAGTCAAATGCATGAATTGTGTAACACCACTGCCTACTTTATATTAAATATTTGTGCACATTTACTTTACCTGACAACATAAACATCTACTGTGAAGTTAAACCCTCAAGGACCCCTTTTGCTTGAGGATCTGGCAGATTTAGCAAAGTTCATAGTGTTTTAAAACTTTGCATTTTTCCCACTCACCATTATATTTTACTCAAAAAAGTATTTTTCTAATTTTTTATTTGCATTTGATTGCCAGGGGAAAAAAATAAAAATTTTCCTGTTTAAAAAGCTTTTCCAATCCCCTATTGCATTATTACAGGTAAGGGATCCATTATCTGGAAACCTGTTAGCCATAAAGCTCCAATTAGAAGGCCATCTCCCAAAGACTCCAATTTAATCAAATTCTTACATTTTGTTATAATGATTTTGCTGCAATAATAAATGGTACCCTGTACTTGATCCCAACTAACCTGCATGAATCCAACATTGGAGGCAAAACAATTCTATTGGGTTTATTCAATGTTTAAATGAATATTTAACAGACTTAAGGTATAGAAATCTAAATTACAGAAAGATTAGAGTAAAAGCAAAAATAAAAATGTCCCCCCTGGCCACAAAAAGTTAAATAATTATTTTTTAAATGTTGACAAATTTGTTCCAGGCACTCTGAAAACACTAAGCTGCAGGCAAAACAGAATGCAGCGAACATGATTTCACACTGTACAGCAAGCAAGTTGTGGAAAGTTTAGGGTATGTATCATCTGGAAAGAAGCCATGGGAACATCTGGATAGGACAGGAAACTTAATGCAAGATGCTCAGTGCCATTTGGAACTATACTAAACAAATCACAGCATTAAATTGAAGTAACTTGATCACTTCCTCTGGATTTCCATGGTATTACACTCAGCATAATCCAAGTTATTTAACCCTTATTCTTTGGAATGTAGAGCAAAGCTTCAACCTTAAACCTCTGTTATATTTATGCCATATTCTAAAACTTGTATTCGAGCACCAGAGAATTTATTGTAAATATCAAAATGTACGTTTTTATTTATATATTACTCCTATAAAGATATAAAGGTCTGTTACAATGTGTAATTATGTACATTATGCCCCAACCCCAAAGATCTTCTCATTTAAGCTTTAGGCCAGTTGATAAACAAGGCCATTCAATTACATACTCCTAATGTGTAACCCATGAGATATCACCCATAGCAACCAATCAGCCACTATACTTTGAAATGCTTCAGTTTTGTTTAGCCACAATTATAGGCCTCTGTAACTACCTTGCTAAACAGTCAGTACCCCTTTGTAAAGAAATAAACTTTATTCAACATAGGATTTTTGAGTTAACCAAGCCCTTAGGGGAGCAGAGAACAGTGATTGTTGGACCAAGCCTGAGGTACATGTAAGGTGCAATTTGGAGAAAAAGCCTGTTGGCTACCAAGATACTTCTGTAAGCCAAATTTGAAGGTTAGGAGTGGTGAAATTTGGGGTTAATGCTTATTTACTGCTCTAGGTCATTTTCAGAACTGTGGCTGATTGGCTGCAGAAGTGACTTGTTATATATGTATTTTTTGAAAAGGGTGTTAAACCTCAACCGGGGGGGCTTGAATTTTAAAAAAAAATCAGAAACCTCATTAATATTCATTATATTAAGGGGAAAATTTTTTAAAGATAATGTATTGTGCACCCATTTATTACCTAGCTGTGTATTTGTATGAACACACATTAGGGGGAGATGGTTGCATCTACAGAAATGTTATCCATAGACCCCAATAGTAAATAATCAACTATGTGATCATTATTGGCCCTGTATTTATTACAGGCTTTATGTTATACATGCCATGGCAGGCAAAGGTGTGGAAGAGGTTTCCATAAATATAACTCTTGTTGCTGGGGAAGTGCAGACTCCTGTTAATTCCCTTGCACTTGCCCATGTGAACTAACCACTATATAACCCCATTCTTTACATTTATATAATATAAGGTAAAATAAAATCTAGATTATGTTTTACCAATTAAATAGGGGATGTTGCCCCTTTGAGAAAAAGATGAAACTGGGCACATAAATTACTTGAAGATTTACTCTGCTGCATTTTTAGCCTGCAGCTTCCAGTTTGTAAGCTTTAACAAGAGTCTAACAAACTATCACCCTGACATCAAAGTCTATGCTCGATAGCAGAAATGTATTGTCCCTTATGTGGTATGAGACCTACACATTCTATTTCAACAGACATCAGAGTCAGATCAGATAATATTACAAGCCTTTGTAATGAATAGGGATTGATTTTCCCTCTTTATCGCTGGAAGGATGCTTAACAGAAACTAACCACTTAGAACTAGGTCACAAGCTGCATTTCTATTAAATAATTCTTTTCATTGCAAAGGACAGTTTATGATACAGTTGTAATTGGATGCAGTGATTTGTGCCAGTAAATTATGCCCCAGACATGTCACTAGACTGAGGAACAAAGTCACTAACATAGGAAATATTTAATACTGTAATTGGATTTGAGCAAGGGAAAGTTGTGCTCACCACTAATTTTTAAAACCATTAGGCGGGGGTGCAATGAGGCTGTGACCACAAAATACATAAAGACAAATACAAGAGTCCTCTGCACTCAACCCATTATCAATATATTTAAGACAGAGACATTTTGTGCATACTGCTACTGAAAAATGCCTTACCCTTTAAACAAAACAGGGATTGTTTGTCCATATATTGCAATATATTTAAGCTGGCCAACTACGTCAAAGTCATCCCATATCTGGCCAGTCAACTTCAGCTCAATTTTCATCTGATTCATTAAGAATTCTATTGTTTCATTATACATTTTACAAAGGGACTAATATATATATATATATATATATATATATATATATATATATATATATATATACACACATCTGTGTATATATACTTAACCAATTAAGTCCCCACACGCTCTCCTTCACTCCTTCACTTAATAAACTCCATTCATTCTGGGTGCTGTGCTGAAATTGGAATGTATAGAAGAATTGGAAGTAGCTTGCACTCCAAGTTAATTTATTATTTTATATATATATATATATATATATATATATATATATATATATATATATATATATATATATATATATATATATATATATATTACAGTCCACGAAAGCACTCACCGCAGACGCCATCCAGCGTGAATCAAAAGGTTATTTATTGGTGCATGGTGTATCAACGCGTTTCGGCTCACCTGGAGCCGTCGTCAGGATATATATATATAAAAAAAAAGTCCAAAAGTCTTACCAGCACTCAGCCCAATAAAGAAATGGCCAATTCAAATCCTGGCCTGGCTATATCTCTAGTCTGCCAACCTATTTACCCATTACACCCAAAACACAGTATATTTATTTGCCTAAACTCTACCCCTTCACAGATAAAAGGGCTCAGTTACTTTGGCAGTGCACAAAGTGATGTATGAATTTACTATATACAGTACATGTTATTCTTAATTCTTATGTTGGGGACTATACTATTTTCTTATACCTCAGTTATATTTTTCAGTCATATTTACTGTAGCTGTTGGTCCCCCGCAATACTGAGCTTTACACTGCTGCTTTATGAATAAATAAGAACAAACCTCCTCATGCATTAAAATGCTATTTACAGTGTGGGAAGGAGAGATTGGCCATGTGTGTTTGGATGTACATGTTCTTTTAAAATGCATTTACATCAAAGGATGCCATAAAATAAATATCACATGTTTAAAAAAAAAAAAGCAAGGTGCAAAACCCAAGAGAATTATTAGTTAAAAATATAAATGTACCCTGTCTTTATGTAAGAATTTAATGGATTTCTCCAAAACTACTCTTTATTTTAAATTGCTTGCCAGTAACAAGGTCATCACATGTCATTTTTCATAAAGGCAATGAAAAACCTCGAACCAGCGTTAGTCTCCTGATATATCTTTAATCTGTCATGTGATTATAAAACTCTCATTAAAATGCTTCTGAACATAATACACAACATCTCATTAGCTCCCTGAATGCTATTTAAAGGGAAAGCCTGGAAAAGGAATATTTTTCTAAGAACATTGGTGGCCCAAATATGCCATATTTTCAGGAGAAAACTACCTTCTCCAAATATTACAGAGAACCACAAATACTTATTAAACTGGAAGAAAGGAGTGTTATTAGGTTTATCCAGCCTTTGTCCAATGGGTCTTGGGAACAATTATTTCTTAAGCTTTCCATTTTTGTGTTGAAGCTCTTCTGAAACAGTTTCGAAATATAAGAAAACATTATGTTTATTAATTAGGTATCCCTTAACAATTGACATTGACACAGCAGAACTGGGAATTTGCTAACATCAACAGGGTCTTGATTTTCTTTTAGAGTTGCCAGATATCATCTAAACGAAGCTTTCATGGGTTTGCTCCAAAAGAAATAGAATTTTGATGAGCCTATTGTGAAGAAGTGTGCTTAGTTTATTATACTGTACCTGTTCTGCTATATAGTTTGTATATATGATAGCATATCTTTTCAGAGCTGGGTGTTTACTCTTTTATACCCTTTTATCCCTGATTAAAGTTCTCTTAATGTTCTGTTCCTTTTTTTTTTTTTTTAAATATGTCTTTATTGAAATTTTTTAACAAATAAAATAAACAAATACAAAGGAATTTGGAATCACGAAAAGAAAAGAATGACGGATAAATCCATCGTTAATACGTTACAAACGTACACACGTAATGGCCAGAGCATTAGTCTCCTCTTAGCTATCATTGTGAAACATACTAAGGTAGTATAATACACAACAGTAATTTCTTCATATATAACATTGGAAGTGAAAAGAAAAACAATCAAGAATACCTCGTTCTCAATATCTGATTTATGTGGTGGCTCCTGGGGGGCGTTCTTGACGGATGTTCCTGGGAGCGTATGAGATTTTGAATATACCGGTCTGTGTCTTGGACATTAGTATTATTAAGTAATAGTTCCGTATCATACCACGTAGTGTATCTAAATGCATATATCGTTAGATGTCTAGTATGGGGTGGGAGCGTTTGAATGTAACCCATCAAAGTCGAGAAAAATTTGTCAGTAAATTGTTCTTTGTTTGTAGTGGATTCCACCCAATCCATGTGAAATATATGGTGTAGCTTTTGTTTGACCAGAGATAGGGGGGGTGCAGATGGGGAGAGCCAATGGTGCAATATGGTTTTCCGAGTGGCAGCCATTAACCTTTCTGCCAGCTGCCTTTCAGAGCGGGAAAGCTGCAGGTGAGGAGGAGGTATCCCAAAAATAGCCCAAGTTAGCGTAAAAACGTTAGCTCGTTGAGTCAGAGACTTCCAGTATATTTGGTTCTGTTCCTTTTTAACGTTAACAATGACCATTGTGGAATAGACTTTATTCATAATTTATACAGAATGATGTGATAATAATGTGCAATTGTTGTTTTTATGAGACATCAAGTAATTTATTCTTGCCTATCCCTTTAGTAGCTGACATTTTTCAGTTATAAAGTATATCTTCTGGATCTAAAGATAGGCCAACATCTCTAAATGTTTCACGAAACTTTTATTATGCATTTATTCATGAGATGACAGTTGATAGAATTTCAAAACATTACAACATTCCAAATGGTTTGTTTTATATCCATCTGGCACCTTCCCTCTCTACATTCAGACATGCACATTCATGGAATGAGACTTGAGATCTTTCATTCCTTCTGAGGTACTTCCCTTAAACCTCCAAGATTTTGGGGTCTATTGTATTTTCTTGCCTATTTTGACACTGTAAAATTTAGTCCTCTTGCATTTAGCCAGTTGAACTGAAATGACCCTTATGCAGGCAATTCATGATCTGCAAATAAGTAAGAATGAAGGTATTAATTTGTTTTCATGATGACTTCTTAGAGATGTTTGACATTATAGACTATCCATGAGTGCTATGGATTCTTCCCTTCACTTCACTCCTAAGTAGAGATGTCGCGAACTGTTCGCCGGCGAACTTGTTCGCGCGAACATCGGGTGTTCGCGCTCGCCGGAAGTTCGCGAACGTCGCGCGACGTTCGCCATTTTGGGTTCGCCATTGTTGGCGCTTTTTTTGCCCTCTCACCCCAGACCAGCAGGTACATGGCAGCCAATCAGGAAGCTCTCCCCTGGACCACTCCCCTTCCCTATAAAAACCGAAGCCCTGCAGCGTTTTTTCACTCTGCCTGTGTGTGCTGAAGAGATAGTGTAGGGAGAGAGCTGCTGCCTGTTAGTGATTTCAGGGACAGTTGAAAGTTTGCTGGCTAGTAATCGTTTTGATACTGCTCTGTTATTGGAGGGACAGAAGTCTGCAGGGGTTTGAGGGACATTTAAGCTTAGGTAGCTTTGCTGGCTAGTAATCTACCTTCTACTGCAGTGCTCTGTATGTAGCTGCAGTGGGCAGCTGTCCTGCTTCTGATCTCATCTGCTGACTGCTGCAATAACAGTAGTCCTTGTAAGGACTGCTTTTATTTATTTTTTGTTGTTTTACTACTACTACTACTACTACTACTATAAGAGCCCAGTGCTATTAGTCTAGCAGTGTTGGGGAGTGGGACTGGTGTGCTAATCTGCTGCTCCTAGTAGTTCAGCAGCACCAACTTTAATTTTTTTTTTTAATATTCATTTTTTTTTTATTTTACTACCGCTGTAGTAGTGTATAAGTTGACCTTTTAGGCATTATTTGCCCTGTAGGCATTATTTGCACACTGTTTTCTTCAACCCGCCATCGAGCTGTGTGACCTTGTTCACATTCTGTCTAAATATCCATAATATTACCGTCTCCAGAAAAAACACCGGAGTCACTTTTTTCAAGCAGCCATAATATATTTTACGTAATCCGTATCCACCGCTGTAGTAGTGTATACGTTGGCCTTGTAGGCATTATTTGCACACTGTTTTCTTCAACCCGCCATCGAGCTGTGTGACCTTGTTCCCATTCTGTCTAAATATCCATAATATTACCGTCTCCAGAAAAAACACCGGAGTCACTTTTTTCAAGCAGCATTCATATATTTTACGTAATCCGTATCCACCGCTGTAGTAGTGTATACGTTGGCCTTGTAGGCATTATTTGCACACTGTTTTCTTCAACCCGCCATCGAGCTGTGTGACCTTGTTCACATTCTGTCTAAATATCCATAATATTACCGTCTCCAGAAAAAACACCGGAGTCACTTTTTTCAAGCAGCATTCATATATTTTACGTAATCCGTATCCACCGCTGTAGTAGTGTATACGTTGGCCTTGTAGGCATTATTTGCACAGTGTTTTCTTCAACCCGCCATCGAGCTGTGTGACCTTGTTCACATTTTGTCTAAATATTGATAATATTATCGTCTCTAGAAAAACCACTTGAGTTACTTTTTTTCAAGCAGCATTCATATATTTTACGTAATCCGTATCCACCGCTGTAGTAGTGTATACGTTGACCTTGTAGGCATTATTTGCACACTGTTTTCTTCAACCCGCCATCGAGCTGTGTGACCTTGTTCACATTTTGTCTAAATATTGATAATATTATCGTCTCTAGAAAAACCACTTGAGTTACTTTTTTTCAAGCAGCATTCATATATTTTACGTAATCCGTATCCACCGCTGTAGTAGTGTATACGTTGACTTTGTAGGCATTATTTGCACAGTGTTTTCTTCAACCCGCCATCTAGCTGTGTGTATTATCGTTTCCAGAAAAACCAACTGAGTTTTTGTTGTTGTTGTTGTTTTTTTAAAAATAATGCCAGGCAAAGGCAGGCCGCCACGCAGAGGCCGTGCTAGGGGCCGTGCTGCTATGCAATCCTGTGGCCCTAGCAAATTGCCCAGTTTTAAAAAGCCAATGACCCTGAACTCCCAAAATGCTGAAGAGGTAGTTGACTGGCTTACACAGCACACCCCATCCTCTACCGTTTCTAACTTTACCACAACATCCTCCTCATCCTCCACTGCTATGGCCACCCCACGTAACACTTCCTCCACCACCGGTGCCCCTTCTTCACTGGGGTCAGAGGAGTTATTTTCCAATGAGTTTCTTGAACTGAGTAATGCGCAACCATTATTGCCAGAAGAAGATGAAGGAGATGAGGACCTTACACCAGATTTAATTCTGGCAGAGAACACGATAGAGATGGACATAATGAGTGATGAGGAGGAGGTCCCCGCTGCTGCTTCCTTCTGTGATGTGTCAGAAGAAATTGATGCATCTGAGGAGAATGATGATGAGGAGATTGATGTTTTGTGGGTGCCTAGTAGAAGAGAGCAAGAGGAGGGTAGTTCAGATGGAGAGACGGAGAGTCAGAGAGGCAGTAGGAGAATAAGACTTAGAAGAAGCAGGGAGGACAGCCCGCAGGGATCAGCAGGGCAACAACATGTATCGGCACCTGTGTTCAGCCGGCCAACGCACCCGCCATTGCCGCCAATACCGCCAACTCCGCCAACTTCTACTGTTACCGCCAGATCGCACACTTCCAAAAAGTCAGCAGTGTGGGATTTTTTAATGTGTGTGCCTCTGACAAAAGCATTGTAATTTGCAATGAGTGCAGTCAGAAACTGAGCCTTGGTAAGCCCAACAGCCACATAGGTACAACTTCTATGCGAAGGCACATGAGCGGCAAGCACAAAGCACTTTGGGAGCAACACCTCAAAGGCAACAGGCAAACTAAAAGCCACACTCCTTCTGGTCCAGCATCTTACTGCTCTACCTCTGCTCTCCTTGACCCGTCTGAACCACCCTCCACTCCGCCTTCCACCTTGACCACCTGTTCCCATTCCCAGTCATCTGCCACCAGCCAAGTTTCTGTGAAGGCCATGTTTGAGCGTAAGAAGCCAATGTCTGACTGTCACCCCCTTGCCCGGCGTCTGACAGCTGGCTTGTCTGCACTCTTAGCCCGCCAGCTTTTACCATACCAGCTGGTGGACTCTGAGGCCTTCCGCAAATTTGTAGCAATTGGGACACCGCAGTGGAAGGTACCCAGCCGCAATTTTTTTTCTAAAAAGGGAATACCACACCTGTACCAACATGTGCAGAGCCAAGTTACCGCATCTCTGTCACTTAGTGTTGGGCCAAAGGTCCATATGACTACTGACGCATGGTCCTCCAAGCATGGTCAGGGCAGGTATGTCACCTACACTGCCCACTGGGTGAACTTGGTAATGGCTGGGAAGCAGGGAATGGGTAGCTCAACAACAACAGTGGAGTTGGTGTCACCGCCACGGATTGCACGCGGTTCTGCCACCACCTCTACTCCTCCATCGCTCTCTACCTCGTCTTCTTCTTCTTCTTACTCTGCTGCTGGGTCCTCCTTCTCCTCCTCCACACCTGTGCACCCCCAGCTCCCCCTAGGCTATTCGACGTGCCAGGTACGCCGTTGTCACGCTGTCTTGGGGATGACGTGCCTGGAAAGCAAAAACCATACCGGATCTGTACTCCTGTCATCTCTGCAGTCACAGGCCGATCGGTGGCTGACCCCACACCAACTGCAGATCGGAAAAGTGGTGTGTGACAATGGAAGCAATCTGTTGGCAGCGTTGAGACTAGGCAATTTAACACATGTGCCCTGCATGGCACATGTGTTAAATTTAATAGTCCAACGTTTTGTCTCCAAGTACCCAGGATTCCAGGACGTTCTCACCCAGTCCAGAAAGGTGTCGGCCCATTTCAGACGTTCCTACACAGCCATGGCACGCCTTGCTGACATTCAGCAGCGCTACAACATGCCAGTCAGGCGTTTGATTTCTGACAGCCAGACTCGCTGGAATTCAACGCTCCTTATGTTGGAACGTCTGCTGCAACAACAAAGGGCCGTCAACGAGTACCTTTTTGAACTGGGTGGTAGGACTGGATCTGCACAGCTGGGGATTTTTTTCCCCCGTTACTGGGTGCTTATGCGCGATGCCTGCAGGCTCATGCGACCTTTTGAAGAGGTGACAAATATGGTCAGTCGCACCGAAGGCACCATCAGCGACCTAATACCCTTCGCTTTCTTCCTGGAGCGTGCCGTGCGACGAGTGACAGATGAGGCTGTAGACCAGCGTGACGAGGAGCTGGAAGCGCACGATTTCTGGTCGGAATCACCAGAACGAACCCAGGCACCTGCTGCAACGCAGGGAGAGGTGCCAGAAGTGGAGTCAGAGGAGGAAGGTGGCTTTGTGGAGGAGGAGGAGGAGGAGGACCAACAGGAGCAGGCTTCCCAGGGGGCTAGTGGTGACCTTTTGGGGACCCCTGGTCTTGTACGTGGCTGGGGGGAGGAGACCGTGGATGATGCAGTCCTTGATAATGAGGAAGCGGAGATGGATAGCTCTGCATCCAACCTTGTGAGAATGGGGTCTTTCATGCTGTCATGCCTGTTGAAGGACCCCCGTATCAAGAGGCTTAAGGAGAAGGACCTGTACTGGGTCGCAACGCTACTAGACCCTCGGTACAAGCATAAAGTGTCAGAAATGTTACCAACATACCACAAGTCCGAAAAGATGCGGCATTTACAAACCAGCCTGCAAAACATGTTGTACAATGCTTTTAAGGGTGATGTCACTTCAGGAACTCATCAACATTCCAGGGGCAGAGGTGCCAGTAATCCTGCCACGAGCACACCTGCAAGGACAAAGCCCTTTGGCCAGTCTGTAACGTCAGACATGCAAATGTTTTTCTGTCCAAGGCAGCGCCACAACCCTTCTGGATCCACCCTCAAAGAACGCCTCGACCGGCAGGTAGCGGACTACCTGGCATTAACTGCAGATATCGACACTCTGAGGAGCGATGAACCCCTGGACTACTGGGTGCGCAGGCTTGATCTGTGGCCAGAGCTGTCACAATTTGCCATGAACCTCTTGTCTTGCCCAGCCTCAAGTGTGCTCTCAGAAAGGACCTTCAGTGCAGCAGGAGGGATTGTAACTGAGAAGAGAACTCGCCTAGGTCACAAAAGTGTCGATTACCTGACCTTTATTAAAATGAATGAGGGGTGGATCTCGGAGGGTTACTGCACGCCGGAAGACTTGTTCTGACTTCTATGCAGCTGTCCTTCTCTTCAAGCCTCATGACTCCACACACAGCTGTCCTTTAGCGTCCTCCTCCTCCCTCCGCCACCGTTACAAACTAGGGTGCAAACCCTACTGGTTTAATTTTTTCTGGCCTCTGTGCTTCAGTGGCTGCAACCAAAAAAGTTTATATTTTCAGCATTTATATGGCATAATTTTTCTGTCAACTGTGCTTCAGTGGCTGCGACCAAATAAATGCATATTTTCTGCATTTATATGGCATAATTTTTCTGGCCTCTGTGCTTCAGTGGCTGCAACCAAAAAAATTTATATTTTCAGCATTTATATGGCATAATTTTTCTGGCAACTGTGCTTCAGTGGCTGCGTCCAAAAAAACTGGGCAAACAATGTCTACAAGGTCAACGTATGGCGAAAAATGACTATTTTCAGCATTTATATGGCATATTTTTTCTGGCAACTGTGCTTCAGTGGCTGCGTCCAAAAAAACTGGGCAAACAATGCCTACAAGGTCAACGTATGGCAGTTGTTTAAAGAGAACAGTAGATTACTAGCCAGCAAAGCTACCTAAGCTAAAATGTCCCTCAAATCCCTGCAGACTTCTGTCCCTCCAATACAGAGCAGTATCAAGCAGATTACTAGCCAGCAAACTTACTATCATCTGTCCCTGAAATCACTAACAGCTCTCCCCCTACACTATCTCTTCCAAGCACACACAGGCAGATTTTTCAGATACATTTTTGCCCTTGATCCCCCTCTGGCATGCCACTGTCCAGGTCGTTGCACCCTTTAAACAACTTTAAAATCATTTTTCTGGCCAGAAATGTCTTTTCTAGATGTTAAAGTTCGCCTTCCCATTGAAGTCTATGGGGTTCGCGAACCGTTCGCGAACCGCTCGCGTTTTTGCGCAAGTTCGCGAATATGTTCGCGAACTTTTTTTCCGACGTTCGCTACATCCCTACTCCTAAGGTGCATATTTAACAAAGAGTGAAGTTATGGATCACCACAGTCTACTAGAGTGAAATTCTGCCACGCTCCATTCATTTCTATGGGATATTAAAATAATATCAATGGGTGAAAGTGAAAGTTGCTAGTGAAATGAATGGACAGTGGCAGAATTTCACTCTAGTAGACTGTGGGGATCCATAACTTCACTCTGTGATACATATTCCCCTAGTATCAGGAGCAACCCCATGTAATACATACAGTAGCTAAACATTATTGTATTATTTCTCTCCCAGAAAGCTTTTCGTTTTTGGCTGATTGTGTCAGAGAACCCTAAGATTCTAAATTAAGACTAGTTCTCCTTAATACATTCAGCTCATTGTTTTATTGTAAATGACACCTTGAATGTTCTGTCTTACAATATGTCTGCAATACCATCCTACATGCTCCACTCCTGGTTAATGAACAAATGAAACATGTGCATTGTCTAAAGGTTTATTCCATCTGTCCTTCCCCTATATTAAATCTGTTGCAATTATGTGAAAAGTCCTCCTCATTAACATTTCAAAGCAGCTTTTCTATTGGGCTTCAATATTTTGGTTTTCGATTTAAAGTTACAGCACAACCAGGGGTTTCATGATTTTTGGATCCTCTTTGAACTTTACATAATTTGGTATCATCTGCTTGTGAACTGGAATGAGCTGACTAGTCAAAGTACTGGTATCAGTGAAGGTGAATTATATAATACTGGGAAATAAAGGTTTTGGTTGAATTGTATCCAACCCTGAACCAAATGCTTTGGAGGAGTTTATCATTACTAGTAATGCTTCTTCCAAATTTCCTTTGTTGGTGTAATGTGGCTGTGCCAAGTTACCAGACACAAGACTGAGCAGAACTTAATTTTATCACAGAGCTTCCCTAACATGTGCTCTCCTATGTGGGCATTTACAGGTTCACCATATTACTTCCTATTAAATCACTAGCTAGTACAGTGCTGCTGCTTCAGGTGCTGAAATAGTCAAATATACCCCTTCTTAAAGGAAAACTATACCCCCCAAACAATGTAGGTCTCTATTAAAAGATACTGAGTAAAACAGCTCATGTGTAAAACCCTGCTTCATGTAAATGAACCATTATCATAATAATATACGTTTTTAGTAGTATGTGCCATTGGGTAATCATAAATAAAAAATTGCCATTTTAAAAAATAAGGGCCGCCCCCTGAGATCGTAAGATTCACTGTGCACACATACAAACCACATGTAAGGTCACATGAGCCAATTAACAGACAGAGTTCTGCCTTTTGCTTCCTCACTTCTTCCTGTTACAGTTAGTGTTGTAGTATTTCTGGTCAGGTGATCTCTGAGGCAGCACAGATAGAGTCACGAAATGGTGGTTCAAGGCAAGAGATGTAAAAGGGCAATATTTATGTAAATATATATTCCAGTTTGGTAAGATTCTTTAATATGTCATTCAATTTGATATAAACTATCTGTTGCTTAAGTATTCATTTTGGGGGTATAGTTTTCCTTTAACAAAGAATATCGTTATACACATTCTTCATAGCATAGCATACTTATACTGCTCAGTTATGTATGCAACAAACATAACAACTTTAAGCCACACATGTTACTTCACATTTCAGCTTTTCTTAAATCAATATGAACTTATAACTTTACTGCATCAACCTATCATGTATCAGTACAATTACAGTACTCTCTGTATCTTATGGGAAGTTTAATCTGTCTACCGGATCTGGTTTTGTAGAATTCAGAATGTTTCTGGAATATAAGCACATCAGAATGATTACTGACTTCAGTGCTTTCAGATTGCATAGTGTCTGATGAGTGTTAAACTTGAACTATCTCAGTTCTGTCTATGTATTGTATAATGTGTTGTATCTACCGCTCAACCGCCACTTCACTTTCCTGCAATGGTGGTGCTGGTTCTCCGTCGGCCCCGGCAAGGCCCCTCAACAGT
The DNA here is from genome assembly GCF_017654675.1 of Xenopus laevis. NCBI lineage: Eukaryota > Metazoa > Chordata > Amphibia > Anura > Pipidae > Xenopus > Xenopus laevis. The sequence goes on from NC_054383.1 coordinate 94,464,505, forward strand.
AGTAGCAAAATCATGGGTCTGCACACACTCTATGTATCTGCAGTCGGGGACATGGCCCCTCTTTTTATTAATGTATCACTAAAAGGATCAACGTTTGGATGGGTTCAACCTCCCTTCGTCAGGATGATGAAGGGAGGTTGTACCCCTTCATCATCCTGATGAGGGGAGGTTGAACCCCCCAAAACATTGATCCCAGTGTATAGTTAATGTAAGGAAATGTAGGGGGGAAGCCAGCTACCCTAAAAAAAAATTACTGATCTTTTGCAGCCTATCACCCTGAAAAACTGAAAAGTCGCCAGCGTTTTTTTGGACTTTTTTTTTTGAGGAACTCCTATCTCCTCTATTGCACTTCGCCTGGTCTGAGGTGGTGAAGTCAAGTCTGTCGCAAGAGGTAACGTTCATTAAATCCGCATTTTAGTGAATTGGTGTAGTTACGTCCATTCGCCAGAGCAAAAATTAGACTGGCATTAGAGTGCAAAGTAGTGCTACAGTCTCCTTCGCTAGCGAATTTACACCTGCGCCCATTAGTAAATCGGCAAAGTCCTGAATTTTGCTAACGTTAGTCACTTTGCCCTTTAGTAAATTACCCCCTAGGCCTTTGTGGCCTTCCCACAAATCTGGGCCTGTCTGTGATAAGGTTCATTTTCCTCCGTGTAATCCTTGGGATACATTTTATCATGAGTGGCTCCTACGTTAGAAATGGCGATGCATTTTATTACAGGCTGAAATTGCATTTCAGGGACATAACGCCACTCTTCAATGAACAATGGCATCAGTAGATTTTTCCTGATTTTATAGAAAAAAGTGCTAAGTAATATCACAAACATTGCCTAAGAATCTCATTTGATCTGAAATTAAGATGCAATCAAGTGAATTGGGCAGCCACAGCTCACACAATAACTTCTGGCCAATTCTTTGTTGAGACAGTGTGTCCACATGTAAGGTGTTTTGTTTGAATGGCTTTATATTGATTAGAATTGCCTTCACCCAATAATAGCACAAACAAATCTACAATATGTTTCCATCTGCTTAATCGAACCTATGATGTGAGGAAAAAACACAGACTGAATTACTATTTCATCAAGTCACTGCTCATATTGGCCCCTACGTATTTGTCCCAATTTTAGTTGGAAAATGTATTTATCTACACTGCACTGCTACCCTAAAATATCAATGCTTCATAAAAAAATTTCTTGAATGATACTGCTTGCTCACACACCCTGCCTAGAATAATAATTATTGTAAATGTAATATGAATACATATGTTGCTTCCTATAACAACAGAAGGACTTGCATAACAGCATCCATTCACCCTGTTAAAAATGCCTTTCCTTCACTTTTCCATATTAACTTCAACTTGGCTTCTGTTCCTTGTTGAACACCAAGAACCTTTGTCCCAGGGTTTTATAGAATTCTGATAATCTGGCTTCTCTCAAAAGACTTTGCCACACTTCGCGACACTTTGGCAGGCACAAATTCACTAAAATGCAAAGTTACATCTCTGTAGCCGAACGCTGGTGAAGTTTCTTTAGCGTTAATACATCAGTGCAAGCATTTTATAGAGAACTTTCACGAACGTTAATTTCTGCCTAGCAAAACTTTGTTAGTACACTTGCGCTTAGGTCAATTTTAATAGGGTGGGTACATATAGGTTGTATAGACGTCTTTATTAGAGCTGGTGACAAAACTGACAAAATACATGCTTTTTCAATGGACATTATATTTGCTAGTTCTCAATATATAAACATTTATAAGAGTAAAACAGTCTTTGCACAAGGAACATGATAGTGTTTATTTAGTCCAAGCTACAGAAATATCGATTTAAATGTTAAAAACTTTGTAATTACTGCAGATCTAAAAGCATTAAGAAATGTTAAAATGCATGCACGTTTTCCTATCTCTATCCTGTGGATTATTTGTGATTTAACCATCCATTTTTTTTTCTGCATAGCTGTCGAGGGAAGATGTTGCTCTGCAAGAAAGACTCACTGACCGTAATCTAATATAAATGCAATATGCCATTTTTATTGTTTATTCAGAGAAGGTTAGCTTTTACCCAGTTCCCCCTTCTGTACTTATTTGCATGTGAACTCTCCATACTTTACACCCCCTTTCAAACTGTTTGCTCTTCCTCCTCCACGCCCACCTGCCACATTGTTCACTACATTGTCAACCAGCATTCAGAACAAAATATGAAAGGAACACATAGGGGGGAAATCTGTCCTCTTATTTCATCCAGGAACACTGATATATAAAACAGCAAAGTTGTTTCCGAGCATCTTGTTAGCGGGGATTTTCACAGCTATCATTAGTTGTGACTGGGTTTGAGCATGGTAAACAACATTGCTGATCTTCAGAATATACTGTGTATATATATATATATATATATATATATATATATATATATATATATATATAATGTCAGTCAGGGCCGGAACTAGGGGTAGGCAGAGTAGGCACGTGCCTAGGGCACAAAGCTGGGGGGGCGCCAGGCACGTACCTGCTCTGACGCCTACCCCATTGTCCGGTCCCATCTCTCCCCGACTTGCACGCATATATTTTTGGAATCGCGCATGTGCGCACAAAGTTTCGCGCATGCGCGCCAGAGCGCAGTTTTGCGCATGTGCGCCAGAGAGCACTTTCGCGCATGCGCGCCAGAAATTACGCTCAGCCGGCGCCGTACCCGGCCAGGTTGCCTAGGGCGCCTGGCTGGGTTGGGCCGGCTCTGATGTCAGTACAGTGAACGCACTCCTCCCGAATTTAGATTGTCGATGGTGGTGCGTTGGTCAATTCTTTCATCCTTGAAAAAGGTCCCAGAGAGGAGCGAAACGTTGGAGAGGAATTTGTGAATAAAGTACATTGATTTATTTCACCAAAATGAAAGAGTGCGGGTCCATTTACTGGAATATATATATATATATATATATATATATATATATATATATATATATATATATATATATATATATATATATAGCAAAAATTCGAGAAACGCATTGAAGTCAATGGACACTAAAATAATTTTGATGAGCGACAAATTTTGACACGAGCGTCAATTTTTATGCGCACGACTATTTTGTCCTAATGCATTAAAGTCAATGGGCGTCTAAATAATTTTGATGGGCAGCACTTTTTATGCGCACGACAGTTTCCTTTTTTTTGTCTGGTTTTTTGTCTGCGAATTTGTGATGCAGTGTACACTGCAAATGATGACAGGCAGACTTTGAAACCATAATAACACCTGAATTCTGGGGAAATTCTACATCATGGGCAAAAAACATTGCTTGGTAGGTTAAACACTTATTATGCATCTACTGTAATAATGGTGAGTTCCACAGATAGTTTTGTCTGCTTACTTCGGAGTGATTTGTTATATTGAAATGACATTTGATATGGAATTTATGTCAAAATCAAAGTAACAACAACAGAATCCTTTAGCAAAGCAGCTTGTATAGTATATTTAGAATTTAAAACACATTCTGTTCAGAGAAAATGTCATTGTGATGGTATTTGACTATGGTCCCAGCTTCCTGGATCAAGACGTTGAGACTAAGGGGCACATTGACTAAAGTGTGAATTTTCTTCATCTAACATCACCAAATTTCACCTCATATTGGGGCAGATTTACTAAAGGGTGATGTGGTTAATGCTAGCGACTTTTGGCCAGAAATCACATCCGCAGGGACATCACCAATTCACTAACAGGCACAGATGACAATTCGCTAGCCAAAGAGACCGTCGCTATTGTTTGTTCACACTCTATCACCAGGTGACTTTTCATTGTGGCGAAAGGTCGTTACTCAGCAAATTTAGTAAAGTGCAGATTTTACTGAACGTCACGTCGTGTGCCAGAAAAAAATCGATATGAAATGCTAGCCAAGCCGAGGTAACGCTAGTGAAAATTTGCTAGCATTCAGCTGCTGAGATGCAACTTCGCATTTTAGTGAATTAACCTTGTAGGTAACGAATTTGCACCTGGCGAAGTGGTGCGGAGTGTGGTGAAGTGGTTGATGGCAAAAATTTGCCCTTTAGTGAATTTTCCCCTATGTATTTAGGGCCTACAACTGGGTTGCTCTGCCCTGGTCTATATGAAATTGCTTTGGCTTTTGATATGGCTAGTTTACAACACTTGTTGGATTTGACTATACTATACTATACTGATTATATAGATTTGTAGCTTCCTATGGATATGTGCAGGTTACTTTTGGCCTTATTTCATAACTGTCGTTGTTTAGAATGTTTTAAGTACAAGACAACTGGCTCTGTTTATGAGGTCAGTGGCACAATCTGTAACTTGCCTTCTGTAATTCTCCACACTCTGTTCTTCTCCACTGTAGCAAGTATGAGACATATGTAGTGATGGGCTAATTTATTAGCCAGGTGCAAATTTTGCGATTCGCCGGCGGACGCCTGCATCCAAAAAAGGGCTCCGGTGCCGTTTCGCAAACTTTCCGCAATTTTTTCGAATTTCCCGGGAAATTCGCTAATTTTTTTGTATGTCACTTTACTTGTACTTTCCAGGTTTTCAAAGAAGACCTGCAATCACATCTTTTTTAAATGTTTATTAATGACTTCAAGTTTTGTTTTATATAAAAGTTCATCTTTCTCTTTTTAGATGATTTTGGGATGTATATTTACTAATTTATCTGAAAAATCTGTATGCCACATTTGAAAGACAGATCTTTATAGTATTTATTCAGAGATATGAGAAGGTGGGGATGAGGGTCGTTAATTGCAATAAATGGCATTTTGTGACATTCCATTGGTTCTTTCAAAATGTGTAAACATATTGGTGATGTCCATGGGTGCTAGCATATATGACGTGTAATGGACCTTTTCTTCATCCCTTGATTTGTTTGGTTTTATGTTGTCTTAGCTATCTATTTGCATTCCAGTAATGATGGCTTACTTCAGGTGGAGTCTAGAAGTCATGCAGAAATTAAGACCACCATCAGCAGAGGATGGAACAAGGATGCATGGAGCTTCAGTAAAGATACATGCGGCATCTGAACAAACCCATGCATATGTACACCCGAAAGAAAGTGCCGGTGCATGTGCAGATGGATCTGCTGAAGCCAATGAAGGCCTCGACCATGATCTGTAAATTCCTTTACACTATTCTTTATACATTTATGGTACCTTTCCAGTCTGTTTCCCTTTCCTATGAGATAAAGCATCTTTTGTGAACTGCCCATAGGGTACTATTCCCACATAATCTTATTTTTTAGCTTGTTTATCTCGTATAATGATGCTCTGCTCTTTTTATCTGGAATGTGCAATGTTTGTTTCATGTGGCTGAATCACAGACATGCTCAACCACATCCCCTTTTCCGTGAATCAGGCAAGCAACAAATTGACATTCTGATCATTTTTACCTTTAATGTATCCCTAGCTCTGTAAAAATAAAGCTCTTTTTGAAATCATTCTCTGAAACTCTTGTTTGGAATCGCTATTTCAGTAAGGTTGTTCTGGGTCCTGCTTTAGGTAAAGCATAGCTCCATATAATTTTGTAAAATGGAAACAATTGTGGTTGACCTACAATAAAGTCTTGGGAAGGAATTACTGTGGTCACCATCATCATCATCATCATAACTGCAGGTGCTTTTACACAAAACCATGTGCAAACTGTCAATTACAACATGATTAGAGCAACTGCTCCTACCTCTCTATTCTTCTTCAATTATGGCTGCCTCCTAATTCAAGCTGACCTTCCTTTCTTCTGTGGGTATAATACACTTACAAAAATGAACATTAGTAGCTTGCCATGATAGTCCTGGACCGGCTTGTTTCAGGGACCACACCTTTTTTCAAGTATGGTACTTAAAAAAGAGAGTATATAATCAATTTTGCTGTGAAAGGACTGAATAAAAAGTTTCTGTAGATATGAAGATTCTGGTGTTTGTTTGCGAACTGGTCATTTCCCGTAATAACAATTTTAGTCCTCTATTTTGGTGCTGTTCCCATTTTAAGGAATTCTAGTTACAAGGCTAAATGAAAGAAATACATCGCAAGTTTAGTTTAGATTACATTTTGAGCTTTTAAAAAATTTGGAAGAATGAGGAATTGTTTTTGTCATTCTCTGATTAGAGAAGGTTTTGCTTCCTACACAAGCGAAAGATCAATGATAGACTGTCAGCCTCAGAGAATTTCTTACATTTAACAGGTGGTAAATTCATACATTTCATACCTTGGTTTTTTGTATGACAATTGAAATCAATTAAAATATGCCTAATTTCTAGTGCAATGCTTTATTTTTAGCAAAGTTATCAAATATGTTGAAATCTTTTGTGCAGAATATTAGAACTCAACATGATTAACAAGTTTATTGTTATGAGTCATTTTTTTTCATCTAGCAAAGAAATTTACATTTCACTCCTCTTTCTCACCAGAGGAAAAATAAATTAAAAACTTTCTAGCTCATCCCTACTGAAACAATTGGGTCCAGAGTGTTTGCGCTTTGTTATTGGCCAGCTTTGTGCTACCATCAAGGAGGCATTTGGTAACCTAGAAGAAAAATACTGGGGTTGCACATCTTTAAATGAAGAAATTCTTATCCCGTTCCTTTTCTCTGTATGCTTGGAAGCAGCCAGTGTCAGCTCTCTATGTAGTGAGTGTAATGCGTTGAAGTTTAAGGGGCAGATTCACTAACTTCGAGTGAAGGATTCGAATGAAAAAAATTCGAATTTCGAAGTATTTTTTGGGTACTTCAACCATCGAATTGGTTAAATTCGTTCGAATTCGAACAAAATCGAACGAATCGAAGTAAAAATCGTTCGACTATTCGACCATTCGATAGTCGAAGTACTTTCCCTTTAAAAAAAACTTCGACCCCCTACTTCGGCAGATAAAACCTACCGAAGTCAATGTTAGCCTATGGGGAAGGTCCCCATAGGTTTGCTAACCTTTTTTTGATCGAAGGATTTTCCTTAGATCGTTGGATTAAAATCCTTCGAATCGTTCGATTCGAAGGATTTAATCGTTCGATCGAACGAAAAATCCTTCGATCGATCGATCGCAGGATTAGCGCTAAATCCTTGTAATAAATGATAACTGAGGGTTGGGATTCAAAGTTAGGATAAAGAATCTTTTCGTGCTGGGGTCATGTTTGCAGTCAAATATATTGCTTTTAAGACCTCTGCATTAATCCATCTATGTGTACTTTTGCTTAATTTTAAGATAGCCTGACCCCAATAGTCCTCCCTTTTGCAGTTTTACTATATGGTCTCCCATCATAACAGTGCAGGACACCTTTCTTCATCATGAGACAAAATCCTCCTAAAAGTGTAACTTTGTATCTACTGTATGTATGCATTTATTTATATAGCAGAAACAAGGACATAGTTATATTAAGATAGACACTAAAAAAATATATATGCTTAAGAGTTTAGTGCTTGCAATACAGTTGGGATGAGGTCCCTGCCCCAAACAGCTTACAATCTATTCCCTCCCTTCAACAGGATTGTACAATTAAGAGGCTGATTTATTAATTTTCTAAATTCAGTCCTTCATAAAAATTCACTATTAAACGCAGTCAAGTTGTGAGAGTACCTGGGGCTGAATCGTGGCTGGTACACTCGCTGCAGCATTGTCCTTCGCACGACGATCCTAAGTGACTGATCGCTCGGCGCTTCCAGGTTTACCCTCGTTCGCGTACGACGTCATCTCAAATGGTGCAAAGTTTAACTATTTTAAGGGCTCCTTGACTTATGTGCATTGCTCAATGTTAAGGTTTCTTCCGAGTTCCTGGGTGCATTCTAGTCTGTTCCTTAGTGTATTCCTGTGCTTGACCCTTGCCTATCCCTTACTAGGCTGTCCAGCTGCCTGAACTGACCTCTGCCTGGTTTTGACCACTCTTCTGATATTGTTTTGGTGCTGAGATTCATTTCCATGTATGACCTTGGCCTGTGACCCCAACTTTGATCTTGTTATCCGTATTAGTATTGCATTGCCTGTTTGGTTTGACACGGCCTATACCTTAACTCTGCAAACTGCTCCTCTGTCCTATCCATACACGTTTGGTCCCTGTGCTCGCCCTGAACTATCTCCCTGGTTTCCCAGCAGTTAAGACCTGGTGGCATCTGAGTAGGGGAGAGCTCTACCTGAAGTGAAAGGTGCCTGCTATAGGCAGAAGAGTAGGCTGAGACCAGAACCTTGGAGTTAGTTCTGGGTTTGGGAGACCATACGTTACACAAGGTTTCTTTTGCAAATACCATTTTTTTAACCTCTAGCATATTTACGGAAATACAGTAATTGAATATACTAAGGGGTAAATTTATCAAAGAGTGAAGTTCCGCCACTAGAGTGAAATTCCGCAGCTCTCAATTCATTTCTATGGGATTTTGAAAGGCATATTTATCAATGGGTGAAAGTGAAAGTTCACCCTTTGATAAATACGCCTATAAAAATCCCATAGAAATGAATGGAGAGTGGCGGAATTTCACTCTAGTGGCGGAACTTCACTATTAACTTCACTCTTTGATAAATATACCCCTAAGGGGCTGATTTATTAACAATCGAATTTAGAATTTTTCCATGAGTCTAAAAATTTGTGGTTTCCTATTTTTTCTTAAAAGCTCCAAAAATTCGAGATTTATTAAGTGTAAAAACCATGAAAACTTCTAATTAGAACTTTGCCAGGTAAAAGTTGTCAAGGTCCTACAGTATATAAGTAAATGGAAGCTGCACTGAACCTATTGGACTATTTTAAATAAATTTGGACATTTAGAGGTATTCAGTGTTTTTTTGGATCATTCAGCATTGTTTTCCATTGTACTATTTTTTTCAAATCTTCTAATAAATGTCATGACATTCATGGTTTTCGAGAAAGAGTTTAGTCTTTCTGACCTTTAATAAACAGTCCTCCCTAAGTGTTTATTAACTTGTATTTAAGCTGTCTATATAAAGAGGGAACAATGTACTTAGTATATCTTTTCTGCTAAGGATTGAATCCACAGGGTCGGTGTAGACCTGCCCCCCAATGGGCTGCTCTGATGTGTTCCTGGCAAGTTGGCATTCACGCAGGTGAGTGGCAAGTTGTGTTTGCATATTCTTGTGATGCACCACCGTTCACACATGCACTTGGCGGGGGAGCACTGTGGCGAAAATCAGGAGGTGACCCTGTGACTGCCAGGAGGGCCCTTTGGGTTACTCCCCCAATGTTCAACCAGTATTGTGAATTAAGGTGGTAAATGAAGGCTATGAATTAAAGTGGTGAATTAAGGCTGTAAACTAAGGCTGTGAATTAAGGCTGTAAATTAAGGGCCAGATTTATTAAGGTTTGAATGGTAAATTACTTTTCGGATTTTTCTTTGTGTCGAAACTCACAAATTTGAATTTAAAAGTACCAACTCGAATGTAAATTTGAATGTAAGATTTATCACATCTCAACCATGGAAACAGTTCTAATTCAAATATTCACCACCTTCCAAATTAATTTACAAGTCAATGGCAGAGGTCCGTTGACCCATTTGAAGATGTTAATAGCCATAGAGTTTCATTCAAATTCTATTTGAGTTTTTCGGGTCAGTAACATTTGTTAGAATTTTAGATGTTCAAGTTTTTTCTTAAATAAGATAACATTCGAGTTTTGAGTATATTCAAATTTATTAGAGTTAAATAAAATTCACATAAAATCATAATTTGACCTTTGATAAATCTGCCCCTAAGTGTTTTTTTCCTTGGTAAAATTGTATTTAGTTTTCATCACCATACTGAACATAACTAGCTCTAACAAAATTTCTAAAGGTGCTCCAAGGACAAGCAAAATAGCGCACATATTATGTGTTCTCAGAACAGGGAAAACTGACCACATACCTTGCTATTATTTTTATTTACACCAGGGATTCAAATCACTTTTTTTAAAAAAACTTGGCTCCAATTTGTGCCTTACTGCCAAGGGTGCTATCTATGGCCTTGACTTTCTAATACTGTAAGCTATTTTGGAAGCAAAAATATTGCTGACATTTATATACGATCTTAAGCTATTTTTACGGACACTAAGACAATTTTGCTTCTCTTCGAGGGATGGACATGTAAGGACATGAATTATAGAAATAATGCACCTTTTATAGCTGTCCTGAATTCCCCTCTCATAAAGTAGATGTGGGAAATAGTGGTTAAAGTGTTTGTATGCAATTAATGTGCTTGGATAGTATAGCTCACAGATTTTCCTTTTCAGAGTATGGTTTTCAAATAAAATACTGTATGTCTTTCTTTGCATCTGGGATAGTCAGTCTGTTCTCACTCTAATTGGGGAATGTTAAGATAGTTACTACATTGCAAATCTTTTTATCAAACTAGGAAATATTGTTTTCATAAAGGAACTAAAAGATTCTCTTTGATTATATTTTTCCATTTATACTAAAGATAGATAATTACCACAACGCCTTAGTTACATTAGAGGCAGAGCTGGATAAGTAAGAGCACAAACCATATGCTGGCCCAAAATGGATAAAGTTTGGTTTATGCCAGGAATGGACTGGGCCACTGTCTTTCTCTTTAATTTAACTTCTCCATAGGCAGTTTCCTGTTACAGTCATGGTAGTCACAACCAAAGTGCAGCAACTGCAAAATTGTGAAAAATTAAGTGAACAGAGTGACAATTAATTAAGTTTCAAGTCTGTTATGAGTCCTTAATAAATAGCCACTTAGTCTAGACCTGTGCCAGACTAATTGACCCACATTTCTACCACTATAGACCCATTGCCAAATATTATCCACAGGTGGTTAATATCTAGTAACCTAGAATTTGTGTCACCCCAGGAAATGGACCAGACTATAAAGCTCAAGGCCTAAAGAACAAACAAGTACAGAGTACTTGGCCACATTTTATTGCAGAAAGGTTTGACTAAATGTAAGAACTAGGCAAATTGGCAAATATGGCTCAAGGATGATAAATATCCGGTTACGCACCTGGTAGAGATAACTATATGCTAGCTACGCACTAAATTATAGTGTGTTGGTGGCTACTTTTACTGAAAATGATTTGGGGATTTTTGGGGATTTTTGTGGATAACAAACTCTGTAACTCCAGGTCAGTCAATGGCTACTAAAGCAAATAAAGTGCTGTCTGGCAAGGCATTAACTTGAAGGATGAAACATAATTTTGCCTCTTTGTAGGTCCCTGGTAAGGCCTTATGCAGTTTAATTTTAGGCTTCAGTCCTTAAGAATGGTATTATTGAGTAGGAAAAAGTACAGACATGTGCAACTAGAATGGTGAAACAAATGAAACAAATAAACTATTTGGAAAGACTGTCAAGGTTAGTTGCTTCTTCTAGAGAAAAGGTGTTTATGAGGGGACTCTTTACAAGTACTGTATGTTAGAAGGCATTATATACTAATAGCAGGGGATCTTTGAATACATAGAAATAGAACAAAAACAAGGGCAACCCATTTTGACTTGAGAAAGATAACTTTCATTTGAAGTACAAGCATAATAGACAAGGTTACAGTGATCTTAAGATCTACAGTTAGTTTACCACAGGTAAATTATAGGTATGTTTAACTGCAATTAATAGAGACTAAACTGTATAGACATTTTCTTTAAAATTATTTTATTATTAACATGTATTTCTAAAATGCCAACATATTCCGCAGTGTTGTACCATAAGTGGGTGTATACATTAAACATACAGTAAAGCACACAAAAAACAACAATAACCAATACAATGCAATACAATGCACAAAAGAGCTTACATTCTAAAAGATATACATTGATGTTTGTAAAATTATTACTAAACACTCTGGTAATACTCAGTACATTCTGTATTTCATGCCTTATTTCATGGGTTGGCAGTGCACACAGGATGACAGCAAACTCATAAAAAACAGCAAATAAGTCACCATTAGAGAATCATTTTACTGAGTCTATCAATAGATTTATGCATCCATGGTGGCCAGAGTAAACACATTACAGAAACCACAAAGAATCCTTGATTATTTAAAAAGTATCATTTATTTATACAGTCCTGATGAATAAATATGGTAAACAAAACCAAAACTAGAATTTGTATAAAACCGCACATTTGTGGGTTTAAATATCCTAACTAACCTAACATCGTTGTGTATTCCTTGTCTCTGATTCAGCAGCTGCCATCTCCCATGGACTTTATTTCAGGAATTGTGCATAAACCCAAAAGAAAATTAAAAAGGGCATGTGTATGTGGTAGGAGTTATTACATTTATAAAGGCATCATTTTCCACTGCTAAAAAGTTACTATTATGAAGATAATTATGTGTGCCAAAAAACATCAGGGTTCATGTGCTAACACAGTGCAATGTTCAAAGTTACATTTTCAGATACAAGTCTCCATGAACTGTACCCACGATGCAGCTCCCACCCCCCCCAACAATTCCAATGCATTGCACCCATTTGTGGTCTTTGCACACTGCTCAGGAGGTTGTAAATGAACTTTAAATGTTTACTTAGCATCATTAAAATGGAGATGAAGCTCATTTTAAAACTTGTTTCACATAGCAAGTATATTTCTTTGCTGCAATGTTTTTAGTTGAAGCTGGGCATCTTAAATGCACAGTCATATATTTTGCTATAATTATCCATAATTGTGCCCTTTTGCTTTGGAATGCTTCCCACGGCTACCTTCTCATAATCACATTTAAATTCCTGGATGATCATTTCAGCCTTTATTCTGAAACACTCATCTACTCCTCCAGAGAAACACCTCTCTTCACCTCTTCTCACAATCACATCCAAGACTACCCATTACTATATCATATCTCTGGAATGTGATTTGCTGACCATGTAGTCCATTTCACATCATTTAACTCTTTAATTCTCCTCTGAAAACAACATTCTATCAAAACCCAAACTGCATTGTACTATTAAACCTTTGTCTTCAAACAGAGGCTTCGTTGATTTAGGCTTCATTGATTTATAAGTACAGATATCATCACAATGATCAGCCACCTTTTGTTCCATGTTATTTTTTTAAACTCAGACATATTTTCCATAATGCAAACTGCCATATGATGTGATCTCAAACTGTTCATTTTCTTTATTTTAAGTGAGGAAGAAGGCAATACAATATGGCTCATTATTATTGAATAGGCACAACAGCTGCCAATATTAGCACTTCAGCACTTCACCATACGTCCCAATCAGAAACTGTGGTTGTCTGCTGAGTTACGTGATCTGCTGAGGTCTTGGAGCCTTGCCTTCAGATCAGATGATAAGGCAGCTCTAAGGACGGCAAGCGCAAAACTATCCAAGGCCATCAAGGCAGCCAAACGTGCATATAGTCATAGGATACATAGCCAATTTCAAGACAGCGGGAACACCAGGCGCATGTGGCAAGGCGTTCAGGCTATCACCAACTACAGGATGACAACACCAGTCTGTGATGATGATGCCTCCCTTCCAGATATGCTTAATAAATGTTACGCCTGGTTCAACTAAATGAACAACATGAAGGCGTCGAAGACCATACCCCCACACAACAACCAGGTGCTATGTCTAACCAAGTCTGATGTGTGGAACACTCTCCGCAGAGTCAACCCAAGTAAGGCTTCTGGACCAGACAATATCCCTGGAAGAGTGCTCAGAGAATGTGCAGACCAGCTGGCAGATGTTCTCACCAACATCTTCAACATCTCCCTGAGCACCGCTGTTGTTCTGAGGTGCTTCAAGGAGTCCATCATCATTCCTGTGCCAAAGACGTCCCACATGTCCTGCCTAAATGACTATCATCCTATCGCACTAACATCCACCATAATGAAGTGCTTTGAGAGGCTGGTCATGAGACACATCAAAGACCTGCTCTCCCCATCTCTGGATCCACTGCAATTCGCCTACCGTTCCAATCGCTCAACGGACAATGCCGTCACTACCCTGCACTTGCCACCTAGACAATAAAGACACATATGTGCATATGCTGTTCATAGACTTCAGCTCAGCATTCAATACAATCATTCCTCAGCACTTGAGTGTTAAGCTGAGCATGCTGGGCCTGAACATCTCTATCTGCAACTGGATCCTGGACTTCCTGACCAAGAGACCTCAGGTAGTCCGAATGGGAAAAAACACCTCCAGTACCATCACACTGAGCACGGGCGCTCCCCAAGGTTGTGTGCTTAGTCTGCTGCTGTTCACACTGCTGACTCATGACTGTGTGGCAAGTCATGGATCCAATCACATCATCAAGTTCGCTGATGATACAACCGTAGTAGGTCTCATCAGCAAGAACAACGAGTCAGCATATAGACAAGAGCTGAAATGGCTGACTGGTGCAAAGTCAACAATCTGTCTATGAATCCAAACAAAACAAAGGAAATAGTTCCTGACTTCAGGAGAACACGTGGGGATCATTCTCCACTGTACATTGACGGATCTCCGGTGGAAATTGTCAAGAGCACCAAATTCCTTGGTGGAGTGGAGAACCTCTCCTGGTCCCTTAACACCAGCTCTATAGTGAAGAAAGCACAGCAGCGTCTCTACTTTCTGTGAAAGCTGAAAAAAGCCCACCTTCCATCACCCATTCTCACTATCTTCTACAGAGGGTCTATTGAAAGCATTTTTTGCAACTGCATCACTACCTGGTATGAAAACTGCTCTGTATCAGATCGCAAGATCCTGCAGCGGGTGGCGAGGACAGCTGAAAAGATCTTTGGGGTCTCGCTTCCGGCCATTATGTATATGTACCACACCTGCTGTCTCCAGAAGGCTACCAGCATTGTCAGGGATAGCACCCACCCTACACATGATCTCTTTACCCTCTTGCCGTCCTGTAAAAGATACCGCAGTACTCCAGAATGCGAAACAGTCTATTTCCACACGCCATCAGGTATCTCAACTCCCAAGGACTGAACTGAATATATTCATAAGGAACTGAAATGTCCACTTTGCCCAGCATGAACATGTACTAGAGTTTCTGTATAGCACCGGGGGGTTCTGGAGGAACGCCATTTCATTTCTACTATGTACTGTATTTACTGTATATGGCTGAAATGACAATAAAATCCACTTGACTTGACTTGAAATGAACTTTAGTGCATCTTGTAAATGGGGCACAAGTGGAGTGGAGTGCAGTCCATTACATGATGGGTGTAAGTTGTACCTGCCAGTTCTCTATCTCTGTGAAGTGCATGTTTTTCTCCCCCTTACAGGAAGCATGAAGATTTGTGCCTGTCAGAAAAGAGTTTGAAAAATGGAAAAGCAAGGTGCATCGTGGGAAAAAACATGTGCGTCTGTTATTTGCAATTTTCACCTTGTCCCAGGTACTGTATGTATTATCTTCTTTTCATTGTCTGCTTTTCAGAAGCTTGTAAATTTGAATTTAAAAAAACGGCATTGGTGATCACTATGTACAGAGTTTTATAAAGTAACTGGTCTGTAACTGCAAACTTTAGGCAGCATGTACAACTCTAGCCCTTGATTCTTACAAATAACCATTATGATCTCTCCTAGACTAACCCCAACTTCTAATACTCATGTACATAGAATGTAATATGCAGAAGGCTCCATCTTATCTTAGATACAGTTGGAGTGTTACAATTCTTTATTTTCTAATTAAATAGAGGTATCAGTACAGGTAAAGGACCTGTTATCCAGAATGTCTGGGACCTGGGGTTTTCTAGATAACAGGTCTTTCTGTAATTTGGATCTTCATACTGTAAGTTTACTAAAAAAACATTTAAATATTGGATAAACCCAATAGGATTGTATTGTCTTCAATAAGGATCAATTATATACTAGTTGCAACCGAGTACAAGGTACTGTTTTATTATTACACAGAAAAAAAGGAAATAATTTAAAAAACTTAATTATTTGATTAAAACAGAGTCTATGGGAGAGTCTACTAGAAAATCAATTAAACATTAAATAAACCCAATAAGATTTTTTAGCATTCCATAAAGATTAATTATATCTTAGTTTGGATCACAAGTTTTATTATTACAGAGAAAAAAAAGATAATTTTTTAAAAATTGGATTATTTGGATAAAATAGTGGGAGATGACCTTCTTGTAATTTGGAGCTTTCTGGATAACGGGTTTCCAGATAACAGATCCTATCCCTGTATTAACTTTTTTTAAAGTGTTTATATGGGGTCTGGAAGTCTTGACTTTAGTTACCAGTTTAGTTTATGGCCACATTTGTATACTGGGATATGCATTCTCCATCTTGATAAAGCCACTAGCTTATTATCTCTGAACAACATGGCATTCCAAGCTATCATTTCCAATACATACTTCTGTTCTGTAGCATGTGGTTGGTCAACAGCCTGAGATAAATTTCATGGGAAAATGCATACACATACAGACAAGTATCACAGCATCATTGAAAAACAACAGTTATACTATATGCCTGTATACCTGGAACAGTAACGGTTTGAAGGGTATTAATATAGATGCATACATAAAGTATATTATATTCCATAATATTTTTAAGACCAATATTTGCATTATAAAATACCATTTATAAACCTTAGGTACTAAGAAACTGTAAGGGAAGACCAGTGGAGGGCAAGCCACTGACAGACATGTAAAACAACGTGACAAATTGTATATTTCTACAATATTCACTTGTTTTCTTCAGTAAACTGAGACTGAGACCATCAAAGTGACGCAATCGCAGTTGCAGTAACTTCACAGTTTGCAACAACTGCGAATGCACCGAAATCGACGGAAATTGCCGGAGTGTAGGAAGAAGACACTAGGGGGCAGATTTATCAAAGGTCGAATTTCGAAGTGAAATATACTTCGAAATTCGACCATCAAATGGCTATACTTCGACTATCGAAGTCGAAGTTTTTTTTTACCGAATTTGACCGTTTTGCGGTCAATTAAATTGTTCGAATCGAACGATTTTACTTAGACTACAAAAAAACTTCGAAAAATGTATTAGAAGGTCCCCATAGGCTAACATAACACTTCGGCAGTTTTAATTTGGCAAACTATTGAAGTCTAAGTTTTTTCAAAGAGACAGTTCTTCGATTATCGAATATTCGAACTATTTTACTTCGAATCGAATTTGAAGTAAATTCAAAGTCGTAGTATCCTATTCAATGGTTCAAAAAATTACTTTGAATTTCCAATTTTTTTACTTTGAAAATTCCCTCTAATTCACTTCGACCCTTAAGACCCGGAAGATGGCTGCCGTAAACTGAGATCCCTGAATCTGCACCGAGGGGTAAGTAAAAACTTAGGGGCATTTCCCTGGGGGGGGGGCAGCTAGGCTGGGGAGGGTTTTTTTTAGTCAAGGATTGAACTCTCCTTTAAATGTGATGTAGAGAGGGATATTTGAGACAATTTGCAATTGGTTTTCATTTTTTATCATTTGGAGTTTCTGAATTATTTAGCTTTTTAATCAGCAGTTCTCCAGTTTGCTGTTTCAGCAATCTGGTTGCTAGGGTCCACATTACCCTAGCAACCATGCACTGATTTGAATAAGAGACTGGAATATGAATAGGAGAGGCCTGAATAGAAAGATGAGTAATAAAAAGTAGCAATAACAACACATTTGTAACCTTACAGAGCATTTGATTTTTATATAATTATAATTAAAAAACAATACAAAATAAATAATGCAGACCAATTGAAAAGTTGCTTACAATTGGCCATTGTATAATATACTAAAAGTTAACTTAAAATTGAACCCCCGATGAACTTTCCAGAAAAATGAACTGTGAAAATCTCTATCCCCTAACTCAACTATTTTAGCCTAAATGACTCTGGAAAGAGAAAGGTTCCACTTTTAGCTACTGGAATAACTTAGCTGAAAGTCTTTATAAAAAAAATATTGAAAAAAAAACATGAGAACCTATTATTGTATTAGAATTCCTCTTAAACTATGTAATATATAGCTGTGCGTGTGTGCAAAAGAAATTATACCAGATTATTATCTCAGTGAACACACCACCAGCATTTTCCTTTTTAATGTAATGGCTTTTTCCATATGCCAGCTCACATTAAACCACCTAAAATAATTTCCACAGGCACTAGTTTAAGAAACCAGCTAAATTACCCTCTTAACACATTTCAGAATGTTTCCAGCTCTGTCTTCCATGGGAAATGTGTTGATGATGTCAGAGGATCAGTTGGAGACCCATAAAATGAACATTATTTCTGTGTATGATGACATGGCCATGAGCACAGTATCGTGGCATAATGGACACATTTTTAGTTAAGTATTTCACAAGCAAGAGCTCCCTTGTGATTAGAGACCCTAACACTCTATAATTTTCAGTGGCCTGAGTTATTGGTCCCGAGTTGAGTTAAATCCATGCAGGTCAAGCACTAATTAAGCGAGAGGAAGGCTGTGCTAATTAGAGGAGTAGTGCTCTTAAAATGCTGTGAAGGAATATACATACAAAAATTATTTATGAAGTTTCCCTTTGTTTTTTTCCAACTGGTAATAACATTATAAAACACCCAGTGGGACTTTAACATGGAGAAAATGTTTGGTACCCAGTGATATTTTTTAGTGGTTTTTTTTTTACCGTTTGATTCCACTGATTCCCTTCATTTTTAAAATATCTGCAGATCAGTTTTATTTTAAAGCCACAGTCAACTTAAATATACGTGTTGCCTCCAGTTTTTTTAATATGTTTAATAAAAAAAATAGAGGGTTCCTTTACCAAATTAGAACTTGCAATTTAGAATACAAATAGCAACAAACCATTTTTTAAAGAAGGGATGGAATTTTTTGAGAAAAAAAATCAGAAATTAAATGAGCTATTTACTAGTTTGATTCAGTTATTCTTAGTTGCCACAACATATTTGTATGCTGTTGTTTTGGGCTCAGCCTTTTGCTTTGCTTTCTATACAGGTATAGGATCCCTTATCCAGAAACCCTATATCCAGAAAGCACCAAATTACGGAATGGCTGTCTCCCATAGACTCCATTTTATCCAAATAATCCAATTTTTTAAAAATGATTTGCTTTTTCTCTGTAATAATAAAACAGTAGCTTGTACTTGATCCAAACTAAGATATAATTAATCCTTATTAGAAGCAAAGCCAGCCTATTGAGTTTATTTAATGTTTAATTGAATTTCTAGTAGACTTAAGGCATGAAGACCCAAATTACAGAAAGATCCGTTATCCGGAAAACCCCAGGCCCCGAGCATTCTGGATAACAGGTCCCATACCTGTACTAACGTTCATGGTCACATGTATACGGAAATGCATACATTTAAAAACTAGGACATAGAATTTTAACAATAGGAATTTTCATCCAGCATTACCCAGTTAGAGATACAGATAGATCAGACTTTCAGTTTGCAAACAGCACAACACCGGTTAGAAGGTGGTAACTTCAGCAATGGGACTAACTTCACCAGCTGTGTCCGAGGGGGAATAAAGCTCATTTTTCAGATGATTTTACATAGTGCAGAAGTGTTCTATCAGGCCTGTGTCAATTCATTCAGTATATTCTTCCCTCTTGTTACTGTAAAGCTGCTGGAACACCATTGTTTTGTTGCCTGCCCTATCCCTTCTTTTCTTTATATATAATCACATCTCAGTGTTAAAGTTAAGTTAATATTTTAATTCCAGTGTCTGCCAACTCAGCAGTCATTAGTCTTGCTGGAATTCCTTCCTTGATGCGATAAAGCATTGTGAAATCTCAGAAATCAGTATGAGTGATATTTATTTTAGGTAGAAGATGGTTTCCATTTAAAATACAGATATGGGATCCATTATTCAGAAACCCGTTATCCAGAAAGTTCCGAATTACAGAAAGGCCGTCTCCCATAGACTCCATGATAATCAAATAATCCAAATTTTTAAAAAATGATTTCCTTTTTCGCTGTAATAATAAAAAAATAGCTTGTACTTGATCCCAACTAAGATATAATTAATCCTTAGTGGAAGCCTAACTAGCCTATTGGATTTATTTAATGTTTACATGATTTTCTAGTAGTTTTAAGGAATGAAGATCCAAATTACGGAAAAACCCAGGTCCTGAGCATTCTGGATAATAGGTCCCATGCCTGTAGTTTGCTCTGAAAAGTACGGTCTGTATTAGGCCTATGCAGATGTAAGTGATGTTTCCTTTTCCTGTTTCTTGTTAGCTACCAGGCATTTGACTTTGGCTACTTAATTTGTAGTTGTATCCTCTTTTCTATATATAGTTGGTTGCTACAGGTAACTGCACTGGTGCAAGATGGCACCTTTCTTTGACAATCAGCTTTATGGTCGTTTGTTTTATGCATTTAAACATCCCATGTAAATCAATTAACTGGACCATTGTGAGATAAGCACAACAAAACCATTATAAAACAAATAATAATACTGTGAGAAAGCTCTAAAACCACAATTTCTTATCAAGTATTTTTTATAACATCTGCCTTACAACAATTACAACAACCTGACTGCTCATGATACTGTACATGCTAAATATAATTGAGTTTAATCAGCACATACACATAGGGGCAGATTTATCAATGGTCGAATTTCGAAGTACAAAAAACCAACAAATTAAAAAACTTCGAATTCGAATTCGACGTTTTTTCAACAAACTTGGCAATCCTGCGGTTGAATAAAAATTGAACGATTCGAACGATTTTAGCGATCGATCGAAGGATTTTCCTTCAACCTCTAAAGACTAAGAAAATGGTTGTAGAAGGTCCCCATAGGCAAACATAGCACTTCGGCAGGTTTAATTTGGCGAAGTATTGAAGTCGAAGTTTTTTTAAAGAGACAGTACTTCGTTTATCGAATGGTCGAATATTCGAACGCTTTTTACTTCGAATCGAAGTAAATTCGAAGTCATAATGGGGCACATTTACTAAGCTCGAGTGAAGGATTAGAATGAAAAAAACTTTAAATTTCGACGTTTTTTTCGGCTACTTTGACAATCGAATTGGCTACTTCGATCTTTGACTACGACTTCGAATCGAACGATTCAAACTAAAAATCGTTCGACTATTCGACCATTCGATAGTTGAAGTACTGTGTCTTTAATTAAAAACTTCGACCACCTACTTCGCCACCTAAAATCTACCGAGCACCAATGTTAGCCTATGGGGAAGGTCCCCATAGGCTTTCTAGGCAATTTGTGATCAAAGGAAAATCGCTTGATCGATGGATTAAAATCCTTCTAATTCGAAGTCGAAGGATTTTACTTTGATGGTCGAATATCGAGGGTTAATTAACCCTCGATATTCGACCCTTAGTAAATGTGCCCCATAGTATCCTATTTGATGGTCGAAGTATCCAAAAAATTACTTTGAATTTTGAATTTTTCTACTTAGAAAATTCCCTCGAATTCACTTCGACACTTAGTAAATCTGCCCCATAGATAAAGCAGCATATATAGGGAAACTGAAAAAGGATAGAACATTAAATATTTATTCAGATGTATAATATCAAAATTGCTACAACATACATCAATCAGAGCATGAAAAAAAGAGAGGAAATAGGAAGCAAACTATGAAATATACATGTTGCAGAAAGCCGGGGATAGATAGTTCTTGCCAAGGAACTATGTCAAGAAGAACAAGAGGAAAGTAGGAAAGGATATCATAGGAGTAACGGCCATGATGCGACAGAACAGAATTGCAGTTAGAAAATAAAGGAAGAAAAACAGTATCAGTCTTTTACTCAACTAGAGCTGCTTGTGTTTTAGTGCATGAATATACAGAAATGGTGTGTAACAGACACACACACACACACACAACTGTTATTTAGAATGTTCTTAAAGGCAACAATGTCATTGCCCTCAGTGTATATTATAAATAACCACTTCTTTCTAGGGGGCTTTGCTGTTTGTAAGAGTAATAAAATGCTGTGTAACAGAGGTTTAATCAGCTTCTGCAAAATTCCATGTTGAAATCAAAACAGTAGGACTGGCTGTTTAATAGCTTGGTGTATTCTAGCAGATTTTATGGAAAGAAGACCCCAACTCCCAACAGTTTTTGTATAACAGATTCAAAAACTGACGAGTATCTGTTACAGAAATTAAGCAACAATTAAAAAAAGCTTGCAAATGCACAATTCCTATTCTGATACTAGAATTCTATATGCTCCTGACTGGATTATGCATATTGCATTGTTGTGTCTTTCCGTTTACTTTATTTCATTAAGCAGCTTAATACGGTGTTTGCTCTCAGAATATTCCCTTGTGAATAAGATCTGTACCAAATCTAATTTCATATTTTGTCATTCAAATTGCTTATGACAATTTCATGTGATATTATCAATTGAAAAAGATTTACTAACGCATAATGCGCTATTCTCATTCAAATATAAAGTGTTGAAATAACAAAAAAATCCTGGCGTTTAGATTAAAATGCTATATGTAAATGCATTTTTTACATGACTTTTTCCCCTTACAGGAGAACTAAACCGTAAAAATGAATAGGCATAAAAATGCCATGTTTTATACAGTATACTGAACTTATTGCACCAACCTAAGGTTTCAGCTCCTCAATAGCAGCAATGATCCAGGACTAGTGATGGGCAAATTTATTTGCCAGACGCGAATTCATGGGAAATTTCCACGTTTCGATGCCAGCGAATAAATTAAATTAAATTGGTGCATAAATTCGATGGCGTCAAAATATATTTGATGCCTGCGACAAATCTGACGCCAGTGACAATGCCAGCGACAATTGTAGGCCGCCCATTGACTTTAATAGGCATCAGAATTGTCGCCATCATCAAAATTTGCATTTCGAGAATTTTTCGCCGTTTCGTGAATTTTTCGCCGTTTTGCGAATATTCACAATTTTTGCGCGAAACAGGAGAAATTCGCCCAACACTACCCAGGACTTCAAACTTGTCACAGGGGTTCACCATCTTGGAAAGGGTCTGCGACACTCACATGCTCAGTGGGCTCTGAGCAGCTGTTGAGAAGCTAAGCTTAGGGGTTGTTGTAAATTATCAAGCAGAAAATGAGGTTGGCCTGTCATATAAGCTGATGCTACAGGGCTGATTGCTGATGCTAATTGCACTGGTTTCTGAGCTGCCATGTAGTAATTATCGCAGAAAAGAAGACGGGGAGCTACTGGGGCATCTTCAAAAGCACAGATCTTCCCTGCTAAAGGGCTGTGGTTGCCTTGGGCTGGTACAGAAGCCCAAAACATAATGTACAACATTTCTAGTCTACTTCTTTAGTTAAGCTTTAGTTCTCATTTAAGTCTTCTATATAAGGCCACCATAAACACCCTTATATTTGTCAGTGGCAGAAGTGCTACCTTCTTGTTCTAACTTTAATGGAAACTCTACGGCTACTTGTCTCTTGACCCATGTGTATGCAACATACAGTAATTGCTGCAGGCATTGACCTTTGCTAGATCATAGATTTTCCCCGTATGCAATTTGACCTAGGAATAGTTGGATTTCGACTTGATCTCTTCGTTTAGCAGCACTTCTGCTGTTCCCTACTGCGTGATTTCCCTTACTCATCTTCAGGAAAGGCTTTTATTAGTCAGTAGTGAATTCTCTTCACTGGAAAATTCGCGAATTTCGCGCAAAATTTGCGAAACGGAGAGAAATTTGTAAAACTTTTTCACTTGTCACAGAAGCACCTACTGGAATCCCTTTTTAAAGTCACTGAGTATTTACTCAAAGTCCCTGATTTTATAGCTATTCAGAATATCATACCAATTTAAATATTACCTTCCTTCTCCCCCTTGTTTCCTTGTGTTATTTCCTTTTTTTGGAGGTTAAGTTTTTATTTCTTACACCTTGGGGAACTTAGGAAACTGGATAGCACAAAATATGAGCAGCAGATCATTGTGAATAATGTTTTGTCTATGTTTGCCACTGGTTATTAACTTATAAAAACAATAAAAAAGGAACTCATCTTTCTTGTTGAAATTGACGCATGTCAAAATAATTTGGACGCCTATTGACTTCAATGCGTTTCACGAATTTTTCGCTGTTTCGCGACTTTCACGGGACAAATTCGCCCATCACTAATGGTTATGTATGAAATATGCAAAGGGACTTGAATGACTCCAAAGGATTCATTACAAATGTATTCCTCTTTGTGGCCCTTAATAGTGTCCATTAATACCAGGCTAATGTAGGCTTGTACTATGAATGGATATGGTTAATATAACATATTTGTATTGTCGCTAAATAACACACTGCTGCCAGTGCCTTCCTTAACATTGAATGAAAGAGAAATTATAACTGTGAAAATACAATTAGGATTTGGCAATCCCTATTTACTTTTGCATTACATGCTGTTTTAACTTTCAGTAATGCAATTTTTAATGCTTTGTAAGTAGGTAGAGAACCATTATTTACAGTACTTGTCCTGGAAACAATTCATAACTCAACCAAGTTTTCTTTAAACATGATACCTAGATACCAGATTTAATCTGGCAAGTCATAACAAAGCTCTGGTATTAAGTTTCATTTAGAATGTCTTTACCAGTCTTTCTGTTAGTCAGTCTGTTTCTTCACAGTGAAACAATTCATGCAAATGCGTAAAATCAGATGTAATTTGAATTTTATACCTATGGGCAATTTACTTCCAAGGGGTTTCGGTATGGTACAGAAAATATGTCTTTAACTTGAGTCAATCCCCAGATCAACTGAACAAAATGACATTGAATCTGTTCAGGAAAATAAAAATGGAGGGAATTTCCCTATGTTTTTTCAGCAGCCTTGTTGTTAGAAAATCGAGTGTTATTCGAGGGAGGCAAGAGGATAAATGTTTGAGAGAAAAAGGATGCATTTATTGTAGAGTGTACCCCCGTTAATTCAACACTAAGGAGCAGATTTACTAAGCGTCGAAGTGAATTTTCAATTTCAAAAACTTCGAATTTCGAAATAATTTTTGGATACTTTGACCATCGAATAGGCCAAATTCGACTTCGAAAATCGAAGTACTGGCTCTTTAAAAAAGTTTTACTTCGACACTTCGCCATCTTAAACCTGCCGAATTGCTGTTTAGCCTATGGGGGACCTCCTATAACCTATCTTGAGTGTTTGAGCAAGTTTTGAGAAATCAAAGGATTTTTGGTAAAATCGTACGATCGTACAATTAAATTGTTTGAATCGTTCGAATCGAAGGATTTCATCGTGCAATCATACGATTTTAAAAATCCTCCGACTTCGATTGTCGAACTAACCTATTCGATGGTCGAATTTCGAAGTTTTTTGCACTTCGAAATTTGACCCTTGATAAATCTGCATTCTGAATAAAAGCTCTACTTTAGCTGAAGAACATGGAGATGTGAGCTGCAAGCACTTTTTGAAACTTTTCTTGACATCTCAGTACAGTGTCGGACTGGGATGCCAGGGGACCACCAGAAAACCTTAGATCTTGGGCCCACTGGAAAACCGTAGACTATGAGACCACTTTTCAAACTATTATTCCTCCTCTCCTCTCTCAAACTCTTTATTCTCTTAGTCTTGTATTACTTACTTCTAGGGTAAGTAAGGTTGAACTTGATGGACGTGTGTCTTTTTTCAACCTTACTTACTATGTTACTATGTTACTTCTACACTATAATCTTCCATTATCAAGCATTTTTCCCCATAAAGAAATAGGGAATGACCATGAAATAGGCTAAATGGTTAGAAGCAAGAGGCCCACTGACACCTGGGCCCACCGGGAGTTTTCCTGGTATCCTGGTGAGCCAGACCGACACTGTCTCAGTACACACAATCCCACAAAAAAAATAAAGACATGATACCATTAATTTCTTTATGCTCTAACATGAATGTGAATGGCACCTTATGTCACAGTAAATATAAGAAACCATTGGCTTGTGTCCCTTTTGTTACCTTGTATACAAAGTAGGGTAATGAAAACTGGCAACTGTCCTTCTTTGCTCCCTTCTAATGGTGGGATGGAGAGGTCATGCTTCAGTATTTTAGGGTATTATCATACATATCTGCTAGCTGAGTTTGAAAGACCTTTTAAGAAAGAAAAGGATATGACTCAACTATATCAGAGTCATATTAATTAGAATTTTCAATTTTTTTTATGGTCAAAACTCTCAGATTTAACTAGGGAATTATCCAAACTCAATTCAAGTTTTTTTTTTAAAAAATTCAAATTTAATTTTTGAGATTTATCATACACTGGACCTTTAAGAATTCGACTATTCGACACCTAAAACCTGCTGAATTGCTGTTTAAGTCAATGGCAGAGGTCCAGGGATCAATTTGGAGATGTTTGCAGCCTTTTATCGATTCGAATTTTCAGGTCATTTAAATTTGCTCGAGTGTTAAAAATTCTATTTTATTAGTAAATTTCTGGAAGTCAAATTTCTAATTCATTCAAATTCATTCAAATTTAAGGGAGTTTAAAAAAACTCACATGAATTCGAAATTTGACCCTTGACAAATGTGCCTCCCCGTGTTTATGTCTTCTAATATTCATAGTATAAACATAAAATTAAAAAATTGTATACTGTGAGGCTCATTTATGAAGTGTCAGGCACAAGTGCTGATGCAAAATGGGTTAATATTGAACCCATTAGCGCCACATATACATTTACTGGCACCTGTCATTTGCACAGTGCTAGTCTGCTCTGGTTGCTTCTCCTGAGCACAGGGGGGCTCTGGATGCATTGTGCGTTCACAAGTAAAACAATGACCCACCGGTATGAAATCCATCATCGGGGACTTTGCACTGCACACTCGGGGCAGAAAAAAAACATTTACAAAATAATAACATTCCAGTATCAGGGTGCAGATCTGTAGCACATAGTATGATATGCCTCTTTTAATAAATCGGGCCAAGAACTTTATATATTTAGTCATAAAGAATGGATTGCACATAGGTGTTCTGTGGTTTGTGTAGGAATACAAGAACAAAACTAGAAAACATACATTATAGGTTGATTTTTAGTGATGGGCGAATTTGCGCAGTTTCGCTTCGCCGGAAAATTTGCGAATTTCGAGCGAAATTCGAGAAACGGCGAAAAATTCGCGAAATCGCGCCAGCGTCTCGTTTTTGACACTAATTTTCGCGGGCGTTTTGCGAATTTATTCGCTGGCGGCGAATCGCGCAAATTCTCCGCGAATTCGCGCCTGGCGAATAAATTCGCCCATCACTATTGATTTTAAAACAACTAGTTGTAATAACATGTAGAGCCCCATTAATCAACATTTTAGTGGTTTTAGAAACCATGAATGAACTTCTTTTATCTAAAACCATGAATGCCCTGAATTTTATGAAAATATCCCAATATACAAAGCAGGAATAAAAAAAATAATGCACTAGAAAATAATTTGAGTGTTTTCTAGTGAAAAAAAAAAATCGAAAACCTCTAAAAGTCTGAATGACTATAAAAAAGGTCAAATAGATCAGTGCTTTTACTTCTATAGGACTGTCTTAGAGCTTTACATGGGCTTAACACTTAGATGTTAAATTAAATGAAATCTTGAATTTTTAGAGAAATAAAGAAAGAAATTTTTTTTAGAGAAAAAAATAGAAATTTGAATCTTAGTCACCATCCTAGTGATTCTTAGGGATGTAGCGAACTGTTCTGCGGCGAACTTGTTCGCGCGAACATCGGGTGTTCGCGTCCGCCGCAAGTTCGCCAATAGGCGTTCGCGTCAAAATCGTTCGACCATTCGACCATTCGATCGCTAAAATCGAACGATTTTCGTTCGATTCGAACGAAAATCGTTCGATCGAACGATTAAAAATCCTACGATCGTTCGAATTGAACGATTTTCGGATGTTCGAAGTTCGCGAACAGTTCGCGAACTGTTCGCATTTTTTGCCGGTGTTCGCGAACGGCGTTCGCGAACACATACTCGGCGGTTCGCTACATCCCTAGTGATTCTACCTCACTATTGATTGGCGAATTGACCACTACAACAATGTAATTAACTGATCCACTGCTTTCCATTTTGACATTTTGATTTGTGAAGGGACAATTTACTAGTTATGGTGGACTTTGTTGTTTGTAAAAATAAATCCTTTTCATGATAAAGGGACAGCACTTGACAATAAAATTCTGCTGCACATTACATAATTCTGTTCCTGTGATGGACAAGAATTATTTATATAATGTTATAGGTTTCTATTACATTACAATTTGGTTGGAGTCATGCAATTAATAAACCTTTGTAAACCAAACTCAGTTCCCTAGCAGAGAATTGTTCATCATCATCATTGAACACATTTTTGGGAATGTTCCATAAGACACTGAGCTTCTTCTTTTGCAGAAGAATCTTTGTGGGACTAGATGAAATCAACCAGAGATCAACCAGGGACCAGATGAGACCTCTGGATCAACTAGCAGTTTTACATGAACTTAAAGGACCAGTAACATCAAAAACATTTTTAAAAAAATTTGTTAGTATATCACAAAAAAAACCACCAAGACTAATTAAACTTTAAAATCGCACAGCCTTTATTAAGAAATAACTTACTGAAACTCTGCTTGCGCTCCTCTTCAGAAAAGGGATGGCGATCCATCGTGCAGTGCTCAATTTCTCCTCCCTGGCTATCTCCTATAAGGAAGGCAGGGAGGAGAAATTGAGTGCCGCACGATGGATCACCAGATCCCCTTTTCTGAACAGGAGCACTAGCGGAGTTTCGGTAAGTTGTTTCTTAATAAAGGCTGTACAATTTTAAAACTTAATTCGTCTTGGTGGGGTTTTTTCCGTGGTATACTAACAAATTGTTTAAAAAAAAAATTTGATGTTACTGGTCCTTTTAAAGGTTGAACTTGATGGATGTATCTTTTTTTTCAACCTGACTTACTATGTTAATATGAGAATGAAATGAAGTTTCCTAGCTGTTTCCTAGCTGTGGTGCTAGAACTTGAGTACTCTATTACAAACACCATTTAAAAAATAGAATATAAATGGGAATGTCTTGCTGTTGTTCATCCGGGATAATATTCTGAACCCTTTTTCAACTAGAATGGTAATATTTTTTAACTGCCTACTGAAGTACAGATTTAGTTTATTGCAAGACACAGAGAGTAGTTGGCTGCCAGCCAAGCTGGAGTAACACTAGATTAAAAGCCACTAGGCTTAGTTTAAGGCTACAGCTTGCACAATGTATGGATATGTATTTAATACTGATACTATGGTGAGATGACCACCTGTCTGTGAGAGTCTTATTTGTTATCTGAATGGGCCTACTGGGACTCCAGCAAGCCAGTTGGCAGCCACCCAGAACTCTGGAAATTCTTCTCCCTCCCCCTGATCTGTTGGTTCATGAAAACAGATATCTGGTCTCATCACTACCCAGTCTGATGAGGATTAATTAGGCTTTGCAACAAAGGAAAGAAGGAAAACCACAGGTATGCTTTCTGTTGAAATTAATGCCAAAATTATAAAACAAGACACTTTAGGTTAAACATTGTTTTCCTTTAGTTAATATGCTATGTTCATAAATAAAGAGATTAATGTCAGTGTAATTGAACTTCACTCCGCCATTGATTCTTAGCCTCTTGTCCCTTAGGCTGCACAGTGAGCCAGAATGAAACACAGGATTCTATTTAAGACTCATTCATGCAGCAGCTGGGAGCATTAAGGGGAGAATAAGAGGGAAGTGTCTAAGCATCCTGCAGTTTATTTATTTCTTGAGGATATTTATACAAGACAAATCTCTGAGCACAAGTGTTGATATCTGTTAAGCATGAGGTGGGTTTAGGAAGAGTTTGGCTAAGGCACACACATTGAAATGGCTATCTTCTCTCCTGTCAGGTCATGGAAAAATGTCAGTACATTTAGCTCTCATAATGAACTCCACGCCCAGCCTTAACTGAATAGCATTTCTAATAAGGTTTATTTCCTCATTTGTACATGAAGCCAGGAGTGTGAGAAGGCCCTTAGAGAGTTGATATAAATATATACAGTAAATCCTGAGCTGATATGAATGCAAGCACCGCATGTTCCTTAAGATTTTCTAATAAGATAAAAGATACTGATAAACTCCCGGTTCTGTGCGATCCTTGCCCAGAGCCATTAGCGGCATGCCGTGAAGCTGACCTTTGAGCATATTATTTCATGAGCTATCCATGCCTTGAATATTATCTAATATATATCTTCTTTCGTGCTATGCCGCCTACATAACGTACTGTGGCAACTGCAGCTATTTGTAATGCATATTTCTTCTCTGGAACCTGTAGATTATTATTTTTTATTGGTTTATAGTAATGTTGTAACCCATGTGGTTTTGAAAACTGGTGTTTGAGTTAGCCTGTTTAACTCTCTCTCGTTTTTACGAAAAAATCTTAAAATTCTGAAGTTTTCACTCAAAAATCGTGAAATTCGGAAGTTTTCACTAAAACATCATGAAATTTGAAGAATTTCACTTAAAAATCGTGAAATTTGATGGATTTCACTCAAAAATCTTGAAATTTGAAGGTTTTCACAAAAAATCGTGAAAACCAGACATTTTCACGAAAAAATCGTGAAAATCTGAAATGTAATACTCATCATTGAATTTTCTCAGGAG
Organism: Xenopus laevis; assembly: GCF_017654675.1. Lineage (NCBI taxonomy): Eukaryota > Metazoa > Chordata > Amphibia > Anura > Pipidae > Xenopus > Xenopus laevis. The sequence continues at coordinate 94,494,855 of NC_054383.1, forward strand.
ATTCCCAAATCTATACACTGGTGGCGAAATGCTGGAATTCGCCACGAATTCATGCCAGGCGAATTTATTCACCCATCACTAGTATAGTGCTTTAATCTCTCCATTTTTCGGTAGCTTCCCTGAATACAGATTTCACCCTCCACTCGTAGAACATTGCAAAAAAGTGACCTGTTCTTTTACATATTCAGAATGGGAATAAGAACAAAATTAGTAACCAGCTCCTGTCTAAGACTAAAGGTGACAACTTTATATATTACATATACCATTTGCAAATAAATAATTTTGCTAGGGAAATTCAGAACATAATCCTTAAACTTCAATTGGAGGTATAGGCATGGTCTATACTAGTGATGCCCAACCAGTGGCTCGTGAGTAACATGTTGCTCACCAACCCCTTGGATATTGTTCCCAGTGGCCTCAAAGCAGGTGCTTCTTTTTTTAATTCCAGGCTTGGAGGCAGGTTGTGGTTGCATAAAACCCAGATGTACAGTCAAACAGAGTCTCCTGTAGGCTGCCAGTCCATATAGGGACTACTAAATAGTCAATTACTACCCTTATTTTTGCACCAAACAGGTACATTTTCGATGTGTTGCTCCCCAACTCTTTTTACATTTTAATGTGGCTCACGGGTAAAAAAGGTTGGGGACCCCTGGTCTATATTATACTGTATTCCTCTGGATTCACTGCAGTACTAGTTGTGCCTGGTGTTAGATGGTCCTCACACTGTTGCTGTATAGAGAATACAGTTCTCAGATATTTGTATATGACAGTTAATTATTACACAAATAATTGCATTATACTGATGAGCCAAATGCTATCATTTTCTTGATGCTACATGTGTCTAACTGGGTTTCACAATTTTGTTCTTTGTTCTTACTTAATTATAATGGCTTATTAAATTAAGTGTCATAATCTTCTATAGTAATAAGTATATAAAGTATAGTAAATGCTTTGCTTGACTCTACTGTTGAAGCTTCGGCTAGTTTCCAGCTTTTAATGAATATCAAGGAGTTCTATGCTGTTAAATCACTGTACTGGATCCTAATTTCATGTATTAACAAAGCTATACACCTGAGGTTCAGTATGGAGCATTAGAAAGGAGGCATTGGGGCTCAGGATGGAGAATAATAAGGGATTCATTTAATGGCCAGGATAAATGATGAAACTATTTCTTAGTTAAAAACTTTATCCCATTTCTGCAATTCAAAATTTGGGGCAGTTGGCGGTGTAAACACAGCAGGCACAAATATACTGAAACCTTTTTTTCCACTAGTGTGGAGCTCACCGATAGGTTCCAGACGATCACGTGTCCATTCATCCAACTTCCTGGCAACGGAACCTTTTCAAAATCGCAAATACGGACTTCTATGACACATCAAATCAGGATAAATAAATTCTTCTTTATTTGTTAAAATACAATAAAGAGAATCTGAGGCACTAAAATCCCTTAAGGATAATGAAAAAATTGTGATACGTAAATTAGATAAAGGGGATCAATTGTAGTGCTAGACAGAGTATTATGAGAGAGATATAATGATGCAATTAGGAGACGAAAAACAATATCAATGTCTGGGAAGTAATCCTACTAAGGTATTTAAATTCAAATTAAGAAGAATTTTGGAATATGGGAAAGCTATGCTAATTCTTATTGTAAAGAAATTTGATTATATTAGGTGTGAGAGTCCTAGAATTCCAATTTTCCTCACACTTCCCATGGTCCATAAGGGACTAGATAACCCTAAAGGTAGACCAATAATTGCTGGTATGGTCCCTTAATGAGAAACTAGGGGAGTATGTGGATAAATTACTTCAACCTATAGTTGTGAATATGTAAAAGATAGTGGAGATGTTATTAATAAATTACAATATGTGATATGGGAAGATGATCTATTGTGGGTTACTTTATATGTTACAGTTTTATATTCTATAGAACATCATTTGGGGCTACAAGCCTTATATTTTTGGTTGGTAAATTCTAATTTATATTCCAAAGAGCAAAATTAATTTATTTTGGAGTCAGTTCAATTACTTTATATATGGAGGGCGATTCTATCTCCAAAGGTGTGCTACTAAAATGGAGGCATGATTTGTGCCCTCATATGCCAACTTGTTCATGGGATGGGTTGAAAAGTGCCACATCTTTGGAGATAGATCCATCTTAAATAAATATATAGTGGATTATTATAGATTTATGGATGACCTGATTGTAATTTGGAAGGGGAGTAGAGAGCAAGTACATGAATTTGTGACCTTTTGTAATAATAATGAATGTGATATTGAGTTCTCCTATAAGATTAATGGATATGCAGGATTCCTAGATATTTTATTCTCACATGAGGAAGGTAAAGTGTTGACTGATGTCTATAGAAAACCCGTTAGTAGAAATTCCCTCTTGTTGCAAATTAGCTGTCATCCTGAGGCACTCCTGGAGGGCATCCCGATTGGGCAATTCCTCAAATTATGGAGGGTTTGCTCCACTTGGGATGCTTTCCAGAGGGCGACAATGGATTTATGGGATAGACTAATTAAGAGAGGATATAGTGTAGAAACATTGAAAAGAGCTTATGAACGTGCAGTACTTAGTGACCAGAAATCTTTGCTAGAGGAAACAAAAACGTCAAAAGCAACATAAAGGAAAAATAAAGAAGTGAATAAAAGAGTGTATTTTGTGACAGACTATAGTAGTGAGGAACTTGATATTAAAAAGATAGTTATGAAACATTGGCATTTGATATGTTCTGACCCGTCAATACAAGTGGAGAGACCATGGTTTATATATAAAAAATAGATCAATTGCTAGTTATGTATCCCCAAGTATGCTCCCAGATAAGCGAGAACGTAGGAGGTTCAATTGGTTAAACTATATTGGGACATATAGATGTGGAGCTTAAATTTGTAAGGCATGTAGATATATTAATGTATCCAGAGGATTCAAAAGTATGGTTACAGGTAAAGAATATGAGTGTAGATCGTATATAAATTGTCGAACTAGAAATGTGATATACTTGGCCACATGTAATTGTGGTTGTCAGAACATTGGTCGAACTATGCAGAGAATGAAGGACAGAATCCTAGAACATGTAGCTTGTGTGGGGAGGAAAGATGTATCATCCTCTTAAGCTGAACATATTTTAAATATACATAATGGTGATAATAGATGTATTTCCTTCCAAGGCATAGTCAGTTTGGATAAAAGAAAAGGAGATCTGGAAAAGCTTATGAATAAAAGAGAAGCATGGTGGATGTTTACTTTACAGACCTGTAGGTCTTAACAAAGATTGGGAAATAAAATAATATATTTAATAGGTGAGATATTGAACTGACTAAGTAGGGTATATTATAAACTAGGTATAATGGAAATTGAAAAATAACTTTTCAAAATATAATTTTACAGCTATGTAGAATACCCTTTACTGGAGTAAAAATGCATACGTGGATATACAATGTTTATAGATATCATTGTTTTTATATTATTGGTTTTATAGAACAATGTATGGAATTAAAATTGATATCCCTTTAAGACTAAGTCCTTGAGACTTGTCTGTCATTGTGGATAGCTATAAAGTTGTATCCTGTGAATAAAATGGTACTCTCTGAGGAAGTGTCATGGGGCACGAAATGCGTCAGTAGTAGTTGCTATATGCACTGAGCCAAAGCTGGCATGCCTTTATTGTATTTTCACAAATAAAGAAGAATTTATTTACCTTGATTTGATGTGTCATAGAAGTCTGTATTTACAAATATTACTGAAAGGTAAAAGAGACATACTGATATGTGCTGAAATGGTGGGGGTCTATCACACTGAATTAAACTTAGTGCTTGAAACTATGATGGCAGCAGTTGGGGTGAGTAATAGTCTTATTTCAGGCGAACCAGATCCAGTCTACTAAACCATCTTATTTTAGTCACATTTGCCAACATCTGTATAGATAACATCTGAGCTTGTTGCCACTTTGATGTACGTTCTTGTGTGTGCCTGTAATATCTGACTTTGGAAACGAATTACTCTTTAGACTGCCATGTGTCCATGCCCAGCACGCATAGTAGCAGTCTTGTATAAGAACATCATACTGAAGAAATGCACAATGGATATCATTTGGGAGACAGGGATCTACCAGAAAACAAAGAGAATCCGTGCAGACTTTAAAAAGTCACAAGGCAATAAAAATTCCAAAATTAAAATAGTTCATGGTTTATTAGAATTTTTAAAGTCATAAGAGTTAAATGTGATGTGTTATACAAAAGTAATCAGCACAGTGCTGCTTCAGGGTATTAGAAAGAAAATGCAAAGGTTAGCTGTGCCTTACCATGAAATTCTACTGATGGCGATAGTTTTTGTGGTTTGCACCCTGCCCACTATTGCAAAGGTGCAAACAGGCCCGGATTTGCGGCAAGGCCGCATAGGCCCGGGCCTAGGGCGGCAAAAAATAGGGGCGGCATGCCGCCCAGCCGCATTATGGGGACGTTCGCGTCCCCATTCAACTACACCAGCTGCGTCGGCGTTTTTTCGCCGGCGCGCTAGGAAGGCGGGCGCTAGGACCGCGCGGCCGTCTGGTCGGACCGCGTGGCCTAGGGGCGGCCGGGGAAGAAATCCGGCCCTGGGTGCAAAGCATTACATTTTACACTCCCAAAATGGAACAAAAAGCTTTGCAGAAAGGGGACTCTGTGAACCATTTTCCCAGATGCAGATGTGAATGGGTCCTAAGAGGTGCAGTTTGGCACTCATAGGAGCAGATTTACTAAAAGGTGAAGTGACTGTCGCAAGTGAAAATCCACCAGAAATCCACAGAGACATCACCAATTTACTAACAAGTGTAGAAGACATTAGTGCAGTTTTAAGCCCTATCGCCAGATGACTTTTGGCTCAGGTGAATGATCGTTACTCTGCAAATTCACTAGTGCAAATTTTGCAGAATGTTACCTTGGTCTGTAGAGGTTCCACCACACCTTATAAAGCAAACACACAACAGACAGCAAAAGCACCAGAGTTCTATCTATCCCACATATTGGTGCACAAAAACCGAGACATTTCATCTTACTATTTATTTATCTTTTGCATTTATCAGCAGGATGGCACAATGCTTATATTCTATACACAGATACACAGTTGTGTAAAACAACATACAATACACTATACAATATACTATAACGTTTTCCCATTATCCGGAAACCCGTCATCCAGAAAACTCCAAATTACAGAAAGGCCATTTTAATCAAATAATCTACATTTTTAAAAATTATTTCCTTTTTCTCTGTAATAATAAAACAGTAGCTTGTGCTTGATCCCAACTTAGATATAATTAATACTTATTGGAAGCAAAACCAGCCTATTGGGTTTATTTAAAGTTTACATAATTTTCTAGTAGGCTTAAGGTAGGAAGGTCCCAATTATGGAAAAATCTATTATGCTGAAAACCCCAGGTCTCGAACATTCTGGATAATAGAGGTCCCATACCTGGATATATTTTGATACAACTCCAATGAGCCCATTAATACTTCGGTATTTATTCTTCACGTTGAAGGGCTGTTACAGTAAATTTAGTTGCTAAATTCCCAAAATACAACATATGAAAAAAACAGCAAGAAAGCCCTGCAACTTTTAACAAATGTGAGCAATACAGTTCCTGTATTATAATATACAGGAACTATATACTATAAATATACTTTGGCACAAATATGCTAGAATTCTGGGGAAAACATGTTGCATTTGTAGATTCAAGAAAAAAAACATAGCATATTTGCACTCTATTAAATGAGCCCTTACATTCATTTAAACAGTTAATTACTCTGTATTACAGGGGAAAATAATAAAGATTTGACTTTGATCTTTGTGCGGCCTGAAGCAAATATGTATGAAATGACAGAAGTTGCTTTCAGCGACATAGCCAAAGTGCTGGATAAATCCGAAATTCATCTTGCTCTTTTTAGAATATGACAGCAGTGGTCACAGCACAGCCCTGGTCACTGTTTAAGTCTAAAACAGAGAAGAACTATCCCCTCCAGTCACACAGGCTTTTCTACAGCTGTCTAAGTGCTTAATGTTCTATCTTTGCTATTTAGCAACAGCTTGTAACTACCCTGAAGTGTTGTGCCATAATTATATGTCCAGGCAGATCTGTCTTGCTAGACCTTGGTCTCTAGAGGTTCCACCACACCTTATAAAGCAAACACACAACTGACAGCAAAAGCAGCAGAATTCCATCTATCCCACATATTGGTACACAAAAACCCAGACATTTCATCTCACTATTTATTTATCTTCTGCATTTACGACATTTTTTTTATATCATGAGGGGATAAAACCTAATAATAAATTAACAGAAAGCTATTGGTTTTAAAGATTTACATCTATGGTGCCATGTGATTATCTGCCATGACATAAATGGCTTGTCTAACATAAATGTAGGGTTTCTAAAATATATATTTCTGTAAACAGCAGAAAATGAATCAGTATAATATTACATTGATTATAAAAATGCATTACTATTATTATATAGCTTTTTTCTATAAATAATATTGGGATTTGCTATATTTCTCAAGCACAGTAAGTAATCCTTTAGAGCAAAGTTAAAAAGGAAATATAACCAAAATTACATATAAAATTCAGGTATGGGGGCTGTTATCTAGAATGCTCAGGACTTGGGCAGGGCCAGAACTAGGGGTAGGCAGAAGAGGCACCTGCTAGGGCACAATGAAAGGGGGGTGCTGGGCAGGTACCTGTCTTCTGCCTACCCCTAGTCCATGTTCGCTGTTCTCCCTCCCTTCCGGCTCTTTCCCCTCCCTGTCCCTTCCCCTCTGGCACTCTCCCCCCTCTCTCTGGCGCTTTCCCCTCCGTCTCACCTCCGGCGCTCTCCCCTGCCCTCCCCTCCGGCCTCTACAAGTTTTTTTAAAAAAAAACAATTGGCCAGGGTCCCTACAATTTATTTAAAAAAAAAAAATTGGCCAGGGTCCCTACAAGTTAAAAGAAAAAAGAAAACTGCGCTTACCTTAGCCAGGGAGTTCAGATGCCGGTATCCTAAGTTTCCTGTACTCTGATTTGCTAGTAAAATGTAAGTCCAGGTAAAGCTGCATGGTGATTGGATAAAGTAGAGGGTTGGTTCAAACTTCACCCATCCAATCCCCATGCTGCTTTACCGGGACTTACACTTCATGGCGAATCACAGCACAGGAAGCAAGATGCAGTCATCTGAGCTCCAGCCTGCCCTCCCTTCCGACGGCTGCAGCTCACTGATGGCAGGGGCCCGGCAATGCAAGTAAGTGCAGCACGGCCGGGCCCCCTGCAACTCCCCAAACCGTCCGGGCCCAGTACAACAGTACCCCCTGTTCCCGCCTGATGGCGGCCCTGGCAGACACCATATTCATACAGCTTTAAAATTGCTGAGCTTTGGCAGTGATAAAATGCCTTGTATGTTGTGTACTTAACTTCTTTCAATCAACATTAGTTGGAGTCGGAGTGGGAGTTGGAGGTACCTTAAACTGCTGGGTCAGAGTTGGAGGAGAGTCAAAGGATTTACGTCATGGCCACACAGTCCTGCTGTTGATGTCCCCACACTTTATCCTATCTTCTCTAGATAAGCCCTGCTTATCTCTGACACCACCAGAATGTGCAGGCTCTCGTATTAATAGTGTTGCCAAATGTCGGGCTATGTTGGGAGCAGGTTGATGCATCACAGGTTAGGGTCGGTGTGTTAAAGGATTTCTTACCTGTACATCTATGAAATAAGAAAACAAGAAGAATGACAGGGAAGATGGCTATTAAATCTGTGTTTTACATACTGAATTTACTGTATTAAGTCAGAGATTATGTGGCCCTGTAACAGCAATAGTCCATGCCTTTAGTTTTGTCCACAACACCTTCCCATGTTAAATCTTGTTAGGCCATCTTATGAGTATCAGTGATGCTGTACATGCTCAGTGTGCTCAGGGATGCTGTTGAGAAGCAAAACATAAAGCAAGGTTACACTTTTCATAAAAGCTGATGCTACAGGGCTTATTATTAATTAATATTATAGTAAAATGTGCTTCTTTCTATGCTATTGAGTAATATAAATCTGTATGAATTACTATTCAGGACCTTGAATTTTGCAAGGTATGTAAATGTATGACAGATTGGGTTAATGTAACACCTGAGCCATTAAAGAAATGTATGAAGCATTAGTCAATATGGATTGCCTTTGGTACATTGTGTTATGTTTTGTGCTTATTTTTATAGTTGTATTAAAACAGAGAATGGGACCTGTTATTTTATTCTTTACCATAGTGCTTACAACTTGAAACACGTTACTATTTTTGAGTGGAAACACGCATCCCAGGGTCCCACAGTGGGTTGCATCAGTCTTGGGCCAAAACTATCACATGCTAATGCCATTTTAACAATGTGCCCTGAAAGTGATCTAATCCCTAAAATGTTAGCAGCAACTTGACTCCTATTTGCAAAAATAGGAATGTACAATTGTATTCTTCTCAATGTTAGCAGGGACACAATTGTACTGTATAATATCAAAGAGATTGACAATGGCCTCTCTTCCCTACAAAAAAAAAACAGATTCAGTAAAACCTAGTAAAGTGTTACATTTCAATGTGTTTAGTCCCATTCTTTTCTTTTGCTAATCTAATTATAAGATATTCTTGGGTGGTCTTCCAGGTTTTAGATCTACCAACAGATTTTTAATGCTTACGTCTATGGACTATGAGGGCAATTTTAGAACGTTAAGCTTGTTTTTCTTCAAGAACGTCATGGTGGCTTTTGAGGTATATTTAGGATCATTGCGTCATCATTCCTCGGTACTTGTTTACAAAAGTCATATGGCTTGTGTAGATGCTGTTTTGTCTTTGATGTTTGTGATGAGGGTTCAAGGTATGGCTTCCTCGCTTTTCTGGCCAGCATAGAAGTTCTACCTAAAAGTTTCTTGGACATCCAGATCTTGCCTTCTACAGTTCCCATTAACTGCCATTTCCTGATGACATTACTGACAGTGGAAAATGCAAGCTGGAAGCATTTTGCAATCTTTCCCTGTTTTGTAGGTATCAACTACATTTGCTACATTTCCTCATTTAGTTGCTTAGATGAGCCTGTGGTTGTCGAGTGACAGTCCAAAGTTTAGACTGTCAGAGGTTTTATTAATAAACTCTGTGAATGTCAACAGGTGATAACTCCTAATGGCTATTATGCCTGGTGTTCTAATGAGGTATTTTGGATCAAGGATCTTGCAAAAGCAATGTTTCTCACTGAACAAGTGGAAGAGTGTCCAGACTTTTGCACATGTCCCAATTACTACTTTCTTTTGTTTTAAATTTGGCGAAAAAAAATGCAACTGTGCTATTAACATATACGAATATGTTTTAACACCCTGACCCCTGCAGTGGCTGTTTACTACTTTCCACTTATAAAATTAACTAAATATTTAATTTGGCAAGGGGTGCCCAGACGTTTGCATTCAGCTGTAGATGTCTTCTTCTAAAGGTGCCAGTTAGATATACAGCGAAACAATAAAGTATGCCTATTCCCCAATATCCTAAAACCACTAACGTATGTTCTTCACATAGCTTACCCTCCACATTGTAAAAACATTTTATTTTTGCTTCTGTTTTAAAGACAGTTGCATCTCAAAAACCCAATGAGAAAAGCCCTTTTCAGCCGACTGGAGGACATTCACGTGTTTATTCCTATTCCCTTTTAATGTTTGGAGTAATGTTAATGCATGGACTTTATTCATTCTGTAATAAAGTGCCCCCTGGGTTTATGTGAAAACAATTACCCATTTATTTAATTTCTTAAATGTTATCTTCCATAATTACACCCCTCAGCAGTCCTCCACAATATACAGCTATTCCGTTTATTCCAAACATTTGATTTCCTCTGGGAAATCTATTCTATCTCTGATACAGAAATTTTAGGATTGTTTACTTTCAAGACTTTCTCTTTTATTAGAGGTTCAACATTAGGTCAGTCCCCCCTCAACTGCCAACAGTTACAGACTTATAAAAACACTGCCATATTGGTCATCCTGCCATAGTTCCATGCATATTTACACCAACACTTTTCTGTGCCTCCACCAAAAGGGGACCAGCCCCATAGTTTGGAAACAATTGCTTTAGTGACTGGACATGAGCAAGTCACCCGTGGTTTGTTTCATAATAACATTAGGTGAGTATTTATATTTATAGAGAATTAGGCACGCAGGGTACAGACATAATCCATACTCACTCTATACAGTTACATAGTTAATTTGGTTTGAAAATAGACTACGGTTCATCAAGTACAACCTTTCCAAATGAACCCCAATACGTACAGTATATATGCATGCCTATAGTCCATCAAGTCAAGTTCTGTAGAGTCTCAAGGTCTTCAGAATGAGATATTTTTGTTATTTTTTCACAACAGTGCATGCTAATACTATCCCAAGTCAAGCAGTACTATTTGTTGGTACATCAGAAGTAGTGATGGGCGAATTTGCGCCGAAAAATTCGCGAAACGGCGCCGGCGTCTCGTTTTTGACGCCGGCGTCCGTTTTTTCGAAAAAAAAAATTTGACGCCGGCGAATTTTTTCCGCGAATTTTCGCGGGCGTTTCGCGAATTTATTCGCCTGCCGCGAATCGCGCAAATTCGCCGCGAATTCGCGCCTGGCGAATAAATTCGCCCATCACTAATCAGAAGCAATCTCACTGTTGCACACAGGAGAATTAAAATCCCAAACTAATGAAAACCCCTACCCTCCATATTTAGAACATATTTAGAACAATATGGAAGATGGCGCCCATGAGCTCCGCTGTGCTGGCTCTGCATCGAGGGGTAATTAAAGACAGGTTTTACATTAAGGGGCCGATTCACTAACTTCGAGTGAAGGATTCGAAGTTAAAAAACTTCGAATTTCGAAGTTTTTTTTTGGGCTACTTCGACCATCGAATGGGCTACTTCGACCTTCGACTACGACTATCGAAGGATTCGAAGTAAAAATCATTCGACTATTCGACCATTCGATAGTCGAAGTACTGTCTCTTTAAAAAAAACTTCGACCCCCTAGTTCGCCATCTAAAAGCTACCGAAGTCAATGTTAGCCTATGGGGAAGGTCCCCATGGGCTTGGGTAACTTTTTTTGATTGAAGGATATTCCTTTGATCGTTGAATTAAAATCCTTCGAATCGTTCGATTCGAAGGATTTTATCGTTCAATCGAAGGAATTATCCTTCGATCGTTCGATCGAACTATCTGCGCTAAATCCTTCGACTTCGATATTCGAAGTCGAAGGATTTTAATTCCTAGTCGAATATCGAGGGTTAATTAACCCTCGATATTCGACCCTTAGTGAATCGGCCCCTAACTGTGCGGGGGGGGAACAGGGACTATGGAGGGTAGGGGTTTTCATTAGTTTGGGGGGTTAGTTCTACTTTAAGGGCATAATAGCAGTTATTGTTAGTCTTTAAGTAATATAACAGTATTTTCTTTCTCAGAGAGGTTTCAGTAAAGATACTAGCATTAGATTTATAAGCCCTTAGAGTGGATTACTTGGTTTCGAATTCCTGAAGTACAATGTAATGTTTTTATAGAGCTTACTCTTACAGGCCGAATACACTGTTAATAAGAAACTCTTGAAAAATTAATTGTTAGCAAAGACAAACATTACAAGCCCCAGTTGTACGTATGAGATACATTATCAATTAAAAAAACTCTGGAGGTCACTCTGCAAAGTAAGGAAATACTTTTTAGCAGTCATGCAGATTGAGGGATCTGTAACACTTATTAAAAGCTTTAACTGTATCATAGTCCAGGAGGTTCATGGAAAGACCTTGTCACCAATGCTTTAGAAACACAGCTGTTTTTTCTGGACTGGCTTAACTTAACTGTGAGCTACAGCAAGGCTACATTAAAAAGGCAACTGTGGCTCATCAAATTGCTGACACATAACCAGTTGAGAAATGTAAAAAAAACGATTTATGTCATTAAATAAATGTTATGAGCCACAGATCCATGATGGACATGGTATTATAGATTAACTTACAATAGTGTCATCTGAAAAACCTTTATACTTCTAACATCGTATTGATTTCTGCAGTAGACTTTAGGAGCTCTAAATAACACCTAAGGCCATGGTAGAACCGGGGATAAATGAATGGATGTACATACATAACCAAGGCCAGAACTTCCAGGTGAAAAAATGAATGCACAAAAACTCAAGTTTTTATCAGATATGGCGACAAAACGATAGTTTAACCCAAAGTATGCTCCATATTGTATTGGTATAACAAACAAGGGAAAGTTGTGCTCACCACTATTTTTTAAAATCATTAGGCGGGGGTGCAATGAGGTTGTGACCACAAAATACATATAGTCAAATACAAGAGTCCTCTGCATTCAACCCATTATCAATATATTTAAGACAGAGACATTTTGTGCATACTGCTACTGAAAAATGCCTTACCCTTTAAACAAAACAGGGATTGTTTGTCCATATATTGCAATATATTTAAGCTGGCCAACTACGTCAAAGTCATCCCATATCTGGCCAGTCCTACACTTAATTTTCATCTGATTCATTAAGAATTCAATTGCTTAATTATACATTTTACAAAGGGACTAAGTTTTACCTGCAACTTACTAGCTGCTTTCAAAGTAAAACTCCCAAACTTGGCTGCCCTTTTATTAGACACCAGTGGGATCACCTGACTATAGCTGGGAAGGGTGTGAGCTACAACATCTTAATGAATCAGATGAAAATTGAGTGTAGGACTGGCCATATGGGATGACTTTGACGTAGTTGGCCAGCTTAAATATATTGCAATATATGGACAAACAATCCCTGTGTTGTTTAAAGGGTAAGGCATTTTTCAGTAGCAGTATGCACAAAATGTCTCTGTCTTAAATATATTGATAATGGGTTGAGTGCAGAGGACTCTTGTATTTGACTATATGTATTTTGTGGTCACACCCTCATTGCACCCCCACCTAATGATTTTAAAAAATAGTGGTGAGCACAACTTTCCCTTGTTTGTTATAGTTATACAGGAGCAGTGGCCAGCTCTATGTTGTAGCTCCCACCCTTCCCAGCTATAGTCAGGTGATCCCACTGGTGTCTAATAAAAGGGCAGCCAAGTTTGGGAGGTTTACTTTGAAAGCAGCTAGTAAGTTGCAGGTAAAACTTAGTCCCTTTGTAAAATGTATAATTAAGCAATAGAATTCTTAATGAATCAGATGAAAATTGAGCATAGGACTGGCCAGATATGGGATGACTTTGACGTAGTTGGCCAGTTTAAATATATTGCAATATATGGACAAACAATCCCTGTTTTGTTTAAAGGGTAAGGCATTTTTCAGTAGCAGTATGCACAAAATGTCTCTGTCTTAAATATATTGATAATGGGTTGAGTGCAGAGGACCTCTTGTATTTGACCATATTGTATTGGGACATTGTAAGTAAAGTACAAATTTTCAACAGCAAAAAAGGCCTAACGCTGACGTCTTTCGGCAATAAACAGTTGTAAGGGGGTGAAATGTATAATGGTAAGTTAATGGATAATGTCTAATTAGGTTGGCCTCTAGAGAGAGTTAGTGAGTGAAAACAATTACACAAACGTTAAAGAAAAAGTCTAAAGTGGGTGGAGACTAGAAGATTATAAAAAGGGGACGTTCTGTAGGAAATGTTCTTTGTTGTGGCATGGAAAGATTGGCATGCAGGGAGTCACGAAAGCTGTAGAGGCAGCCCATGAGGAGAGGTACTGAATCTGGTTAGCAAGAGGCCTAGCTTGTGTCATAGCACACTTTAGAAGTGTAAGGGGAAGCAGCTATAGCCACAACCAGGAGTAAGAAGGTATAGTGACCCAGCGGGTATCCCGTCAGTCAGGGTATAAGTGAATAGGCAGGGCACCGGAAGAGAGACTGGCGGAGAGTCCCATTGGAGCACCTGGCAAGACTATGGGCAAAGCCCTGGTAGTAGGAGAAGTACTTATTTAACCCCTAAGAGGACACTAGGGGCTGAGGGTAACAGTGGAAGAGGACACTAGAAGAGCCGGAGAATTTATGTATCCTGTGTATCCTGTTGTGTGTGCAACTATTCATGAACTGTGTATAGGGAAATTTTGTCCTGTGGAAAATAATCACGTTAGTAAGTAAGTTATGTTCAACTGCATCTCCCGGAATCCCGTGTTTCTAATGTCAGTTACATTCACTGTCTCAGCTTACACAGTCATGGTTTGATATGTAATATATGCTGAGTTCCCCCATGTCCATTGCACACTTGGAACAAACTGTGCAAGGAAGTAATGATAGAACATAGGGACCTGCTGTAAATCTACAGATGACTCTTCTAGCACTTCCAGCACAGCTGCATTTTACATTGCAGGTTAAGAGGGCAAAGCAATTACAAAGTCACAAAACCTCTGCAAGACCCCATAACTGTTCCTGCATCCAAGTGATTCTCACCTGAATATTCTTTGTGAGGCTGAACTGACAATCTGTACATCAATGTATACTATGATGGTGTATATCATGCAAAAACAGATTCTATCTAGTTTTCAGTATGAATTACTGTTTCAAGAATATCCAAGTTATACAAATGTTTGCTCAGGGAATTCGGGTTTACGCGCACGGTCTGAAAACATTCAGGCAGGTTAATTGGCTCATGATGAAATTGACAAGGTGTTTATGCATAGTATCAGTGTCCCTGCATAGGTCAGTGTCCCTACAGAGCTTTCTCTATAAGGCAATGCATAACATATCAGTGCTATGTAAATAAATATAATCACTTGCACGCCATGATTCCTTAAGTTGTTTCCAACTAGTGGTAAACTGGGTTTTTATTGAAGAGTTCCTGGTGCCTACACTTGAACCACTTGCTTCAAGCAGGAACTCACACACATACTGTATTCCAATGAGTTGTCTTTCAAAGTTCTTTCCGGAGATGTAGAAATAATCTACTGTGGAAGCATTCCTGCGTAGTGTAAATATTTTCAAAAAACAGAGTTTGCAAAAGCGCTAAACACAATGAAACAGCAATTTCTACTGACCTGCACAATCGGAAAATTTGAAGCTATGGCCTTGATACGATATTCTGTGCTAAGTGTATTTTGGTCAAAGCATGACATTCTTGACCTGTAATACCCTGTGGCAGAATAATGGATTCCTCTGAGTCCATCTTTAATAATTCAGCCATTGAAACACAGGGTAGTAAATATTTTAGTTAGTGAGGAAACTTTTTATATCTGGAATCTCAAAATTTAGATATCATGTATTTACCGGTCTGCTTTCACAGTGTTTCTGATTCAATAAATATTTTATTCTGCAAAATCAGTTTTTGAAAAAAACAAAACCAGGGAAACGTATACAAAGGTTGCTAAGATGTTGTCCACCTACAAATTTTTTAACTCATACACAAAAAGGCTTCTGGCTGATTCTGCAAATGCATACATTTTCAAACACAAGGGTTTCTAGTTACAGGTCTATAATAAAAAGTTGCAAAGCCACCATACCACATCAAGGCAAACCCCATATTGATCATATTTTTATAGGCTGCCATCTCCCTGATTAGTTATCAAAGAATTATCCTCCCTTACTGTGGCTTTCTTTTGAGGACTATTAAAGGGATTTGTTTTGGGGTGCTGCAGCCAAGTGAAGTCGGTCCTGCCTTTCTGCAGAATAACTTGTGTTGATGTCCAGAGGTAAAAAGTTAAAGCCACCATATGGGACTGTACCTTGATGTGGCATGGTGGCTTGCGCAACTTTATGATCATACACTCGAAACCAAAAACTCTTGCTTTTGAAAATGTAAAAATTAGTGAAAGAGTGTACAACTGATAAAATAAAGGACCACTGAATATTCACTGCCCAATCCCTTTTTGCATGCTTGATCCAATTGTGGCCAGATCAGTTGCACTTTATAGCATCAGAGTTACTTAAACCTGCGTTACTGCCCCCACAATTCTTTTTTATTCTAAAAAATGTTTAGCCAAAAAAATGTTTAGTCTGTCTGTCATGGGAAAACATGTTTTTTTTTTGTTTGTTTTTTACAAAATGCATCAGTTAATGGTGCTCATCCAGTAGAATCCTGCATTGAAATTCATTTTTAAAAAGAGCAAACATATTTTTTATATTTCATTTTCAAACCTGAAGTGAGGCTAGACATGTTCTTCATAGGCGGATGGTGATTTTTTTGTTTGGGTAGGCTAAAAAATGGTAAGTATGTACAGTCATATGAAAAAGTTTTGGAACCACTATCAGCCTGCATAATAATTTACTCCACTTTCAACAAAAAAGATAACAGAGGTATGTCTTTCATTTCCCAGAAACTGGGGTGTTTTCTTTAGTGAAGCAGTATTCAGTTGTTTGAAATTAAATCAAATGTGAAAAACTGGCTCTGCAAAAATGTGGGTACCCTTGTAATTTTGCTAATTTGAATGCATGTAACTTCTCAATTCTGATTACTGGCAACACCAAATTGGTTGGGTTAGCTCCTTAAATGAACAGTAACACCAAAAAATGTAAGTGTTTCAAAGTAATGCAAATATCACGTACTGTTGCCCTGCACTGGTAAAACTGATCTGTTTGCTTCAGAAACACTACTATAGTTCATATAAACAAGCTGCTGTGGAGCAATGGCGGAAATTGAAAAACGGCTATATGTTACATTTTAACTAATGGATAACAGATAACACCATTATGTTCTACAGAGCTTATCTGCTGTGTAACCTGAGCCCTTTCTCCTTTGAATGGCTGCCCCCATTGTACACAGCAGCTTATTTATATAAACAATAGTCGTGTTAACACAGCAGTTTTACCAGTGCAGGGCAACACATAATATTGCATTATATTTTCATTACTTTAAAACACTTTTATTTTTTGATGTTACTATTCCTTTAAGCTTTGAACTTCCTAGGCAGGAGTGTCCAATCAAAAGAAAAGTGACCAATTGCAAGTTGTGCTTCTGTTTGACTCTCCTCTGAAGGAAAGGAAAGTGCTTTGGACTGCTGAGACAACAATGGAGTTATTTGGCTAAAACAAAAAGAGCTTTGCATGGCGGAAGAAGAACACGGCATTCCATGAAAAACACCTGCTACCGACTGTCACATTTGGTGGAGGTCCCATCATTCTGTGGGGCTGTGTGGCAATTTCAGGGACTACTGGGGCCCTTTTTAAAGTCCAAGGTCGGATGAATTCAAGGAAAAATCAACAAATTCTTCACAATTATTCTTTAGAATAATGTTCAAGCATCAGTCACAAAGTTGAAGTTATGATGCAGCGGTTGGATATTCCAACAAGACAATGACCCTAAACACACTTGGAATTCTACAAAGACATTTATGTGGAGGGACAAGTACAATATTCTGGAGTCCCCCGACTTGAATATCATGGAAAATCTATGGGATGATTTGAAGCAGACTGTCCATGCTCGGCAGCCATCAAATTTAACTGAACTGGAGAGATTTTGTATGGACGAATGGTCAAAAATAGCCACATCCAGAATCATCAAAGGCTATAGGAGGCGTCTAGAGGCTGTTACATTTGTAACTAAGTATTCATGTAATATCTCTGTTGGGGTGCCCAAATTTAAGCACCTGTCTCATTTTGTTATGATGTATATTGCATATTTTCTGTTAATCCAATAAATGTTATGTCACTGCTGAAATACTACTGTTTCCATAAGGCATTATTAAGGAGGAAGGAAGTTGCTATGACAAAACAAAAAAATGACAAACAAAACTCCAAAGAATTAAGAGGGGTTCCCAAACTTTTTCATATGACTGTATCTGCAATGACCATCAATACAATACAACTTACCCCAACAATGTTTTTTTGTCACACACATGTTGATAACTCTGTAGTTCTAATGCAAAAATGTTGTTTGTAGCAGTGCAGGGTAACAGAAAAAAAGATTTTTTTAAAACAAATGATGTTGGTCTTTTAAGGTTGGATTTTTTTCCACTCTATTCAGTCATGTTAGATGGATTCTATATCTTTTCGTACATTCAACTCCCAATATGTAATTTTTTGTCCCCGCACTTTTGTTTTTTTTCTATTAGATGCCAGTATGCCCAGCCCTTGGCAGCATTAGCCCCAGCAAAAACCTATCCAGCAAGGCAGTTCTCCTTACGCCCCAGCAGAATTATATATCTTGCACACTAAACACAAACTATCATTCCCTGGTAATATAAACCCATACAGTCCCAAAGGATCTTGATCCCAGACTTTTTACACACCTTCACTTCTCTACATGGGATCCCCAGTTCAGTGATTTCTCCGTGTAGCTCCGCCCACTGCTGGCTGGTCTAAACTTTCACTGGGAAGCAGGGCAGGCATGAGCAGCAGAGTCTGAGAGTAAGGATTTAACTCATCTACCAGCAAGGTGGAGTACATTATGGATAGATTATTACAGTCTAACCCTTGCATCTGTTCACATGTTAACGCTGCTTATTGAAGATGACAGTGCCACGATAATGTAAGTTTTCCACCTGCTGACTCCCTGAGTTTTTTAGTAGGTTACTTGTGTAGCATAATGCTTAGGTTTGGGGAGGCTTAGCCTTCCCCAGCCTTCATTAAAATCCACCTATGATGTTCTTCTCTCTCAGGTGCCCTCAGCCATGTGATTTCAACTTCAGTCATTCCCCCAGCACCAGCAGTCCATCAACAGTACAATGAGAAGGTAACTTACACCCTGACAAGTTACTAAAAATGTATCAAAGCCTGATCTAGTGGTAGATATGAGAATAACACTCAATAGTAAGACTTTCAAGTCTGGCTCACCTGGCCAAGTCCGGCCATGATGCCTAGTTACATTGAGTAAGATAAACAACAGCTTATCTAAAAGCAGTTCCATTGTGCAGTGCTTGCTCTTTCTGAAAGGCACAATGTTCTGAGATGGCTGCCAACACACCAATATTACATTTAAAGAAAATACATTTATTTGTCCAATAATAAAATTGAAATGGTAGAATGAATTGTTATTAGCAATAAAACTACACTATAAAATCATAACAGAATATTTTCAAATAAAATAGCAACTGCCAACCAAAAGCATGTTTACTAAAAGGCAAGACTGTGTGACGGTACCCTGTGTTCGGCAACTTTAAAAATGTTTCAAGACTTGCCACTGCGATTTTACTAGAAGTTTTTTTTTTTTGCAGCCATGCCTCTTTATTGGAAAATCAAATATATCCAATACTATCTATTAATCTATGGTTCATTTACACAAGGCTGTTTTCCATGCGTACTATGTCATGGAGAATTATCTCTTCATCCCTAGATGACTATGCCTCTATATTTGCTTGGGTCACTACGTATTTCACTGGACATCGTCATCAAGCTTCACATTTTCTTCTTTCATTACAGCCTATTACCCATCATTACAAGAGTTCTTGCATGCTGCAATTACATAATGGAATTTTTAGCCAAATCCCTTCTGGGTTGCCTCTAAGCTCCAACATCTCACAAATATCAGACAGAAGTTATTTTAAGCAGGAACATAAATCATTTTTTCTTTGACCATTGACTTACAATATTACACGTTTTCTGTTGGTAATTTAATGAAAATGGAACTTTAAAGTTAGCAAATGGGTCTAGCCTGGATTGTTCTTCCAATGGGGACTACCACATGTTTTCTTTCTTGTCCTTGCCATGAGGGGGACTTATTTTCTCTCACTCATAAGAGGTCCCGATAAAGTGACAGCTAATATGTCAATGCTGCTTGTGGTGGACAGGGGATGTGCAAGCAGCCAACCATCAAAATTACAGCTAGTGACCTCCAGGATCGGCATATAGCCATTGGTTGTTTCAGATAAGGAGCAGCCTAAATCTTCATAAACCACACAAAGCCATGCTTCAGTTCCCAAATAGTAATTATTTTCACAGAAAAAGAAACAGAACAGAACAAAGAAAGGGCAAGGGATAAGGTATGGGATCCCTTATCCAGAAACCCAGAAAGCTCTGAATTACGCCCATAGACTCCATTTCATCCAAATAATCCCCATTTTTAAAAATGATTTCCTTTTTCTCTGTAATAATAAAACAGTACATTGTACTTGATCCAAACTAAGATATAATGAATCCTTATTGGAAGCAAAACCAGCCTATTGGGTTCATATAATATTTACATGATTTTCTAGTAAACTAGTGTGAAGATCCAAATATATAGAAAACCCCCAAGTCCTGAGCGTTATGGATGACAGGTCCCATACCTGTACCTTGCACTTAAAGCTAGATAAAAACCATATGGGGTTTATTGTTCAAAAAAATTATTTTAGTAGATGTAACCCTATCTTCACACAATTTTCCTTCCCACTAGTGATTGGCAAATTTATTCTCCAGGTGCGAATTAGCGGCTAATTCCCATAATTCGCTGCCGGCAATTAAATTTGTGAAACCGCAGCGAAAATTCGCCCGCGCCATTTTGCAAGAAATTTGCAAATTTTTCGGTGAAGTGAAACGTGCCAAATTTGCCCATCACTACTCCCCACCTCTAATTTGCATATGAAAATTATGATTCGGTTCGGCCGGGCAGAAGGATTCTATGAAAAAGTCTTAGGCACACACACATAGGAAAACTACCTGGGCGCTATTCAGAAAAATGTTCTATCTATAGTAAAATGCTGAAGCACACCAGGAATTTCCAATCAAAAAATGTATGTATTGGATCATATATATATATATATATATATATATATATATATATATATATATATATATATATATATATATATATATATAAATATATATATATATATATATATATTTACTATAACAGGTATTTATTTCTTACTATTTCCAACTTTTTATTTTTGGGAGGAAGATTACATTGATCAGGAAGAATGACTGAACTGAAGCTACAATAATAATAAAAACAAGGCAAAATCAGCATTTGCACAGTTTAACTTGTAAAGGAATCAAACAGACTTTTATTTTTTGGCAGAGGGATTTGCCAAAAAAGCAAATGTGTATTGAAACTTTTTTCTCAAGCTGAGACTGCAGGTTGCTTCTTTGAAGATGCCTTACAATTTGATTAAAAAATATCTATATGCCAGAGGGCTTGATATGTCCCGTGTGTCCTATTCAGCATCTGCTGTGCATCCCTGCGCAGCCAGCAGTGGAAAACAAGTCACAAGAGAATCGATTTGATTGGAAAAAAACAAAGCTATTGATGCACTAAAGCTGAGAGCCATAAGAAAAGTCTTCAAAAAGAGTTCTTGCTGACTCAAGGCAACATCATATAATTTATTTTATTACAGCTTTTTTATTCCATGGATAGCTGTTGTTTAAAAGAATCTGCATAATAGCAGCCTTTTTTTATCCAATCCCTATACCCACTTGTTCTTTTTGAGGATTTTGTAGAATAATTCTCCATAGGTGCAGATCTCATAAAGTCAAATTTACTATTAATAATACAAAAGAACAGGAAGTTAAACTGAAATCTTCTACTTTAGTGCACAAACAATACAACAGAAATTTCAATAGAACAAACTGTACCCCATAAATATATGCAGCCAGCTAAGGAAAGCTACATTTAGCAAACAGTCGTCATGACAATCTTTCTATTGTTCTCCATTCTCGGCCAAAGAAACCATTTATTAAGAAGGTGTATTTTTGTAAACTGCCTGCCTCTTTCAATAAAATTGGTGCTGGCAGCTTATAAAGAGGCAGCAATGTTGTTCTAAAGCTATTTTTTTTTTTTTGCATTTTTATTCCCTGTGTTTTATATTGTATAATAATATATAATAGAATTATTTTTGGTATAGTCACGGAATTGTGGAAGTCATAAGCAGTTCCTTTCCTGCCTTACAAATCATTTTTTTAGAAATATTTTAAGAAATGTTTTATACCAGAGCAAAAGTTATTTAAGAAACCTTCCCCGCTTGTTGTTCTTACTGCATTGTTTCCTTAGACCAGCTATCAAGTTATTTTAGTACAAGGTCCGCATGGTATGTATTAGAATCTAGGTTTGTCTTTCTGTAAAAATCCCACTGATGACTCCTCATTTTGCTGTGCTGGTGCAGGAAGACCAATATGCGTTACTGTTTA
Organism: Xenopus laevis; assembly: GCF_017654675.1. Classification (NCBI taxonomy): domain Eukaryota; kingdom Metazoa; phylum Chordata; class Amphibia; order Anura; family Pipidae; genus Xenopus; species Xenopus laevis. The sequence goes on from NC_054383.1 coordinate 94,516,852, forward strand.
GGTTAAGCCTCTGGTGCTGGACCCAGAAGAACCACCAGTGAGATTTTAGGTGTGGAATCATTTTAAAAATTAATTTGTAGACATTGTGGTTTATGTGTATAGAGGACCAAAGAGTTCCTGAGATGAGGCACAGCATAAAGGGTTTTACGTGACTGTTAACATACTGTAGATGTGAAAACAGCCCTTGCTGAGAAATTCTGCATTTAGCTTCATATCAACAACTGCAACAACCAAGGCCTACATATAAAATTTACACAGACTAGGGTGGAATCTACACATAAATAGTATTTGCAGTGACCCCATAAACAACCCCCTATGACTTAACAATAAGTACTCCCCGGAAGACTCTGTTAAACGGAATGAATTGGGGAAAACAAATGGGAATAAAAGGAAAGAGACTTATTTTGAATACTAAGTGAATGGAGTGTGTGAAGTAGAAGTAGGTACTGCACTGAAAGGTCAAACTGAATGAACAGATAATAGGATCCATGAGATTTGGCAAGGTGAAGGTCAGTATTCACTGGAGCAGTCTTGCTTGTGCTTTTTGCTAGATAATCATCGACTGTCAGACAACATTTTTGTTATTATAGTTTTATTATTAAATGTATAAACTAAAATTATTAAGCATCCACTACACTGCCCCCTTTAACTTATTATCATTAATTATGACCAACTCTTTACATTAACTTTTTTACTGGTAGCCCCTGCTTATTTTTTCTCTGTAATAATAAAACAGTCGCTTGTACTTTATCCAAATTAAGATATAATTAATCCTTATTAGAAGCAAAACCAGCCTCTTGGGTTTATTTAATATTTACATGATTTTCTAGTAGACTTCAGGTATGAAGTTCCAAATTACTGAAATATCCATTACCCGGAAAACCCCAAGTCCCGAGGATTCTGGATAACAGGTCCCATACCTGTATATGAATGGAGGCTCAAGTATAGAAAAAGACTGAACTCATAAATCTTAATGGGAGATTTAAAAGGTGCTTTTCTTTTATACAAAAAGCTTGTGATGCCTTATAACTATTGATGGGCGAACACATTCGCCAGCCGCAAATTTTATTGCCGGTCGAATAAATTAATGACACTGCCGCAGAAATTCACTGGCATAAAAAATTTTTGGACGTGTGTCGGAAAAGTCGCTCTCGTCAAAACTGTTGCGCATCAACATTATTCAGACGCCCATTGACTTTAACGCCAGCATCAAAATTGACACGAGTGTCACAATTGACGCAGTCGTCAAAATTTGCGTTTCGCTAAGCCGGGCAAATTCAACCATCACTACTTATAACTTCCCTATCTTACATCCGTGTTTCATTTAACACAAGTTTACCCCAGCCTTCAGGGTATGTATAATCTGTTATTTTCATAGTTAACCTGTCCACAATTTCTGAGGTATGCACAGTATGCAAACAAAGTACCTGCAGCTTAGTGAGACAAACCAGTTTTATTGAGTTTAGTGGTACACTCTCCTGTAGGAGATTCATAGAGGAGAGTGCAGCTTAAGGTGACTGTCGGGGCCTATTTATCATGCTGTGTAAAAAGTGGAAGGAAGCATCACCAGTGATGTTGCCATCAGCAATTAGATTTCAATAGTTAGAAAACAAAAGCAAAGGTCTGATTGGTTGCTATGAGCAACATCACCGATAATGTTTCACTCCACTTTTTACACAGCATGATAATTAGACCCCTAGATTTTTGTCAACTTTTAAAATCAGATGCCCATTTCAGTTGAGTGTTATTTCTACGCCTCAGCGTTTTACAAGTATAACATTTACAGGTTTTGAACCAAGCTTGAATATTCTTTTAGCCATAGGTAAATGTAACCAAATATTTGACAATGATCAAAAATGAACATGTGTCCGAACAAAAAGGCAGTGTATCCAAATTAATCCTGTCTGTTAAAGTCACTTTTCCACCTGTAATGTCAGACACTAGATACCGTTAGACACAGTTTTAGTTGTCAGTGATAGTAATGTATGACTCAGATTTGAGGATGTCTTAAAAGAACATTGTCAGGACATGATGGTCATCCATTTTATATGTCAGGCTTGCACTAAGGCATAAGCCTACAATAACAGTTATGGGATTCATTTAGGACACATTTTTAAACACCATGAAGCTGAACAGTTTAGTCAGATTATAAGAACATACTCCACCAAGACAAAGTCAAGTAACCATAAAACAATAAGAAGGTAGATGATTTAGGCTTTTACGTGTAACAAAGCTGGTAATAACAATTAATTGCATATATTACTAATGTTATAAACAGTACCAGCTAACCAAAATGAACTGCCTGCCATGCCAGCCACCTTCTGCAGCCATATTAGGTGGGCAAGTAAAAGCTGGTAACCATTATGAGTGCCCAACTCCTGGAGAACCCTTGCATGAGGAGACCACTAAACATCAGCACCTTTGTTCTCTTTAAGGCTAGTGGCGTGACAGTGGTGTAACTACTTGGGATGTAATTGCATCCGTGCCCGCACCCTCTTAGGGTAGCCAAAGCCGGAAAAAGCACATCATAGATGGCAGGGCCGAGGACTTTTTCAACTGAACATGTTGGTGAGCAACGAGTCCAGGGTGCTGGGGGGTCTGGGTGCACCTATGCCCTGACATGGCTAGTTTACTAATGACTCCCAACCTTGGATAATGGAGAATTAGGAAGTATTTGACCCTTTATCTTCCTGAACTTCTCCCTGACCCTTCATACATCTACCCCACCTCTCTATCTTGCAGGACTCCTTTCACCTCCAAGCTATCAGCCCAATTAACATTCCAAACCAGTGGCATAAAAAGAGTGTGCTGGGACCTCCCTCCAAAAGAATCTTCAGAGGCCTGGTGTGCATAAAACTGCCCCCCTCTCCTCTCCTCCACCATATGCTTGCAAGAATCGAATCACAATTTAACAAAGAAGAGTAGAGGGGTCAGGGGACCCTGTGGTCCGGGCCCCCCTGTTCCCCAGTTCCACCTGCGACTTCTATAGTTACACCACTGTGCCAGACATCTATAACTGATCTGCCCCTACCCAGTTAAGGTTTCATCACCTAGCTTTCTCTGCAACCGGGCCCCATTCTTCTGCACTTATCCAAATGAGTGCATGAAGGAACCAGCCTGGTACTATACAAACTGTCATGGTACTGTAACCAAACGAAACATGCATTGGAGAAGATGTGGAACATGTATAAATAACCCAAGTGTATGAATTGCACAGAAATGTAGATATATTGTTAAACAAATTTATAACCAGCCAAATGTATTGTCTGTTGTAAAGTGAAGAGCAAGTGAAACACAAAGAATTGCCCACTGGTAGCCTGTGCTTCATATCATTATAAGCTAACAAGGTGGCATGAAGATGTGCAATGTTGTTCAAACCATTTTCATGACTCAAATAATTGTATGTATCCACTTGGTCTCATGTAGTTACTGACAGTAACTTGCCAGCAACCAGATAACAATTTGGGTTTGAAGTATTAATTTGTATGTAGCTGCTTGTTTGCTTTCAGGTGCTGATATTTAATTGCTATTCTAATGGGAATGGAGGGACTAATGAGGATACAGAATCTAAAGCTCAAAGCCTGAGGCAGCCTTGGAAACCAAGACACGAAATTAATAATAATAGAAAAAAAAATGCAATAGCTTGAAGGCAGCAGTCTGGAAAGCTGACATTCCATTACACCGTCTGTCTGTTGAATTCATTGAGCATCTGCACTCTAAATGGGCTAATTTTAAAGGTACATGTTCCAGTTAATAATCTGAGTCTGAACCAATCGAGAGGTGTGAAGGTTCCTTGAAAAAGCCGCAGAGCAGTAACACACCTGTAATACAGATTTATAATCCTCTTTCACATCTGCCATATACTCAACAAATGGCAGAACAGATCCACTCAAAACGCTCATAGAATGAAACAGATTTAAGAGGAAAAACACAAGTTGTTCTGCATGAATTATGAACATGGATTTGTGTGATGGGTAGGAGAAGCCACTTAATCATGTAAAGCCTTTGAGCGCTGGCATACTGTGTAACACACTGCAGAGCTGCTTCCAACATACGGCACACACACACCCCTACAGACATTATTCTCCTTGGTGTATATACATGCTGCACATATTAATGCATTTGCACTTATGAGAATACCTCTATGAAGATTCTTCTTCTTTAGGGTAAAGTTCTTGGTAACATTTAGTTAACTGCGCTACAGTTAATAGAATTATTATGGAAATAAAGCCACACCCAGGCAACATGTCAAAATAATTTCTAACTGTCCTTACAAATGTTATATATGTGTGTGTATGTGTGCTTCTATATAAAGTATATATATAATTATAAATCAAAAGCCAGCACCAAGGGTCTTGCAGTGTCAAAAAAAAGATATATTATTGCAAAATATATACAACTGACGTTTTAGTCCCCATTGGGACCTCTTGAAAAAGAATGCAAGACCCTTGGTGCTGGCTTTTGATTTATAACTATATCTATTGGTCATCTGTGCACAGAGGCAGCTACAAGGTAGCTTAATGGAAAGTGGTCTATGAATTTATATATATATATATATTGAATATATATATATATATATATAATTTATTTACATATATATTTAACTATACAATATAGTAATAAACATATAGTAATAAACATTAAATGTAAATATCGTCCTTTTTCCCATGTCCTCAATTTTTCTTAATGACAGATACGGCATTCAATTTATTATGTAAAGAGGTCACTGCATGTTTAATATTTATAAGTGAATGATTTCTGAGATGCAAACATGTAATACATATATAAAGGTTTTAATACTTTAAACCTCTATTGTATTGACCAATGGAGCAATGGACAAAAATACTGAACCTGTACTTTCATTAAATAGTATAACGTGTATAATGTACATCTAAAATGTAGAATCGGATCTCACCTATTTTTGGGTTTGAGGAAGCAAACTGAATGGTTCTACAGTATCTGCCATCTTATAAAAGGCAAGCTTATGTCTGATAAAAAGTCTTTCATTATATCTTGCCTGAGAAAGCTGCTTTATACAGTAGCAATACCGTGGACCATTATTCTTTTTTTTATGATTCTTTCACCAATATATTGGTAATTTATGGCCTGTGGAATGTGCATGCAGAATGGTTTAGTTATGTAGTGCATGTGGAAGACATCAGGAAGGCATATTATCAACGCAACTCCCTATATTCAATAAAGTGACGGGTTCTGTGCAATGTTCCCTCTAATTCCTTCTTGGCACAAAAAAATTATTTGTGTGTACATTTTAAGCTTGTGTGCGCATTTTTAAAAAGTGTGTGCCCAGGTCAAAATAAATGTAAAATATTGTGTTTTCACTCAAAATTCTTTATGCGTACCACAATTTGTTATGCGTGCTGACCTCAAAACTTGTGTGCTGCCAAATAGTCAATTACCTCCCATATTTGGCTCCCCAGGAACTTTTTTATGCTTTCTCCAACTATTTTTACATTTGAATGTGGCTCACAGGTAAAAAAGGTTGGGGATCTCTGGCTTAGAGAGAACATTGGTTTTGTGGATATCAGGTGCAATGGTGTAAGCAAGACGAACAGAGATAAATGGCTGATTATTGAGCATCTGTGCCCAGACAGTGCTGGGGAGGTTCAGATGCTACTCAACTTTTTTGGGAATATATCTCGTTGATAATATGTGGCCACTTTTTTAGAATTCAAAGATCTACTACATTGTAGCACCCAGGCAAATATGTACATATGAACTTGTTTTATACCCCTACTCATTGGTGGCCCCAAGCTTTTTTTTTCTACGCAAGCAATTCTAGCATTATTTTTGCAACTGCCTTTACATGTTACTTCCATGCATCCATTATATACTGTAACAGCAGATTATTACCTAAGAACTGACCTGATTGTCCAAGGGAGAGATAATTACATGTATATAGAAGGTGTCAAGGATTTAATCTTCTTTGCAAAATATATTGTATTCCCATTTCCATCACACTCTCCTTTGAAGAAGTGTCCACATAGATGGGTGCAAGTACCTCTGTAATTACTGCATGTCTTAAGACTATGCTCTTTAGCCAGGGTTGGACTGGTCCTGCAGGACACAGGGAAAAAACCCAGGGGGGCCCAGTCTGACCAGATCCTCTCCCCCCTTCTTGATACTCTGCGCTTCATGACCTCTCCCTGTCCCTGATTGATAGCAAACAAACAGGTATGTCGTGTGCAGGGGGAGGCAGAAGTTGGCAGAGGGGGGAGGGGGCTGGGGCCAGTAAATGCAGGCAACACTGTATCCATGAAAGTGCTACATTCTCAAGCCAGGGACTTGTTTTTTTTTATTTTTTGTACTTTGCACCCTGTCCAACATTTATAAACAATCTTTAAATTTTTTTAAAACATTTAGCCAATTGAAATGTTAAGTCCATAGAGGGATGATTTGCCCCCTTTATTGCACAAGTTTCTAAAAAAAATGCAGTATTTAAAGGACTCAAAAAAAACACAAGATTCTATGCTCCATTATTAATATTGATGCTGAAAAGGCATTTGATAATATAATTTGGCAAAACCAAACTTTGGTAATTTGTAAACCAAACTTGTATATAAAAGTTTGGTTTCGGTGGTCCGTTCTAGCAATACATACAAAGTGCTAGCATATTGTGATGATTTACTCTCAATAATCAAGAATCCCAATCATATAATCATAGGCTGTTTTTGGTCTTCTCAAGGATTTTCAGTCTTTATCTGGATATAATCTCCCCGAAACTGCCTTCCCACCGGCTAGAACGTAAATTACCGGCAGGATGGCAGTTGGATTGTTTTGGCTTTCTGAAGTCGTCACCCGAAGTTTCCTAGTGGGGCAACTTCGGGCGTCTTTGGAAAATCAAGTGCTCCGAGTGCCATCCCACCATCGATTTCGATTCTAGCTGGCGGGAAGGCAGTTCGGGGAGATTAGTCATTTGAAGAAGAAGCAATTTGTTGCTGGATGACTAATCTCCCGAAATAGCAACCTGTGCCCTTACCCTTAGTTTGCTTTCTCCAAATTGAGAGCACCAATAAGGAGGATTAAAAGTACCCAATTTTAGAACTTTTATATGTAGGCTAACTAGATAACTGATTGAATGGATTGTTCAAGATAATAAATTTACAAATCCAGATATTTAAATTTTCCAACAACCCAATTCAGATATTCTTTCGATATTACAGTAATAGTAATTGAAGAAGAATGTTCCATATGATTTTAAAAATAAACCTTTATATCATTCTATTTTTGTTTTAAAATATTTATTGTCTAGTCACTGCTTTAATTATTCACTAACTCCTTTTATGCCAGTAAAACTTTTACTGAAAGCCTCAGATTTACAAAAGTACTCTTCTATCTTTTTGCCCCATGATGATAAAGAAGTTATAGTAATGAAATATATATTTGATGCCTCTGTTAAATCCTTAATTTCACAGTCATAATGTCAAAAAAATTCTAAATACTTGATATTGATAAATATTATTATTTAGCATGTCTATGTGGTATTTCATTGACTGAGAATAAAACAAACTCGTGGTAACAAATCACTGGTTGGCTGAGGCTATTCTAGAAATTGAACAACATCATTATATAAAAATTGCTACCCTTTCTGGTAAATTTTGGGATGTGTTTTTGACATGTAACTATCCGTAAGAGCATCTTCTAAATGGACGGACTATCTACAACAGACTGTGTCTCCTTCAGTTCTTGTTCATTTTATACATATTAATAATAAAATGATTATTTATTAAAGTTAGAGGGGTCAGCAATTTCAACTTGATCATCTGGGTTATGGGAAAATGTTTATTAGAGACTATTCCTCTAAATCAGTGCTGTCCAACCTCTGTGGTGCCGAGGGCCAAAATTGTACTGGTCTATGTGGTGGAGGGCAGATAATGGAGGTTAGTGTTGGCCACTCCCCCTTATAAACCACACCCACTGTAAACCACATGAATATTACCACAAGAACTTTTAAGATCATATCCACATTAACGGTGGTAGCACACCAAAAAACCAAATGGTTGGTGCTCACTGCAGGGAAATCCCTCATCACTCATATGTGAAAAATTGAAGTCATGTTAAAAACATACCCTTAAATCCATATGCCTCATCCTCCCCTGTGGATAATACAACAACCCCCATGATTAAACACCTTAGGGGCCCTTAACAACAATTTCCAAATGCTAATAACCCCAATAACAAACCCCTAACAGGCTTACATCCCACAGGTAGCATTGGGCAAGAAGAGAATGGCACACCCAAGCAGCACTGGGCAAGCATAGAATGGCACACACAAGCAGCACTGGGCAAGAAGAGAATGGCACACACAAGTAGCACTGAGCAAGCAGAGAATGGCACACCCAAGCAGCACTGGGCAAGCAGAGAATGGCACACACAAGCAGCACTGGGCAAGCAGAGAATGGCACACACAAGCAGCACTGGGCAAGCAGAGAATGGCACACACAAGCAGCACTGGGCAAGCAGAGAATGGCACACACAAGCAGCACTGGGCAAGCAGAGAATGGCACACAAAAGCAGCACTGGGTAAGCAGAGAATGGCACACACAAGCAGCACTGGGCAAGTAGAGAATGGCACAAACATGGAGGGAAGGCAGAACAGAGCAGGAGACAGGGAAAGATATCATTCTAAGATTTCCCAAATACAGTGACACAGTGCTGGTGCCCCATTAGCATTTTGAATAAAGTGTGAACAATGTGGGCAGTTTCAGTCTGGGTCTCAGGTATGAACAGTACAGGGCTTTAGGATATAAACAATAGAGGTGTCACAAGTGTGAACAATACAGGGGGATCACAGGTGTGAACAGTACAGGGGATTAGAGTCTGAATTTGAGGTTTAAACAATGCAGGGGCCAGTAAATCTCTGTAGTGATACCTTTTAAATTTTACATATGGTAAACAGACACGGCATGTGGGGGGCAACAGAAGGGGGGGTCTCCAGTTGGAGAGCCCTGCTCTAAATCGTATTTTTATTGTCCTAAATGTGAAAAAAACTGATATCTTATTTCACTATTTCCGGCCCTGTTATTATATAGGTAATTTCTGGAAAGATTTAGAAAGTTTTTTGAATTTTAAGATAAAAGCAAATGTCAAGCTCCACGTTTTGCTTTGCTGCAAATTAACAATGGTGAGTTATTTTCTAAACTCCTGTCAGTTGCTTCAGCAAATCAAATGAACACATTGTTGTTTTTATGTATGGCTGCCTCCAAAAAAGCTTTATTTTACAACTGATTAAAAAAGATTGTTCCTCGGGAACTGATATAATTTCATAACTTGATCAGTTAAACTGGCAGGAAACTGTTAAAGCTAGAATCTAAATCTCCGGTGGGATGGCACTCGGAGCGCTTTGTTTTCCAAAGTCAACCCGAAGTTTTCTCGTGAGGCAACTTTGGGTAACTTCAGAAAACAAAGCGACCTGAGTGCCATCCAGCCGGCAATTTAGATTCTAGCCGGCGGGAAGGCTTTTTTGGGGAGATCAGTCGCCCGAAGAAGAAGCGCTTTGTTGATGGGCGACAAAATCTCCCAAAATCTTTGCTTGTATCACCACCCTAAAGCATAAATAAGCAAAGCAAAAAAGATACAGTGACTATTTTATTGACTCCACAAATAAAGTCCAGATTTTTCAAATACTTCATATTTAAACAGATATGCTTGACTTTATCTTATCTAATCCAACCAAGCTAGTGTTCTTCGTGAACCAATGGTTCATTATTTTCATTTTATCTTCATCCACAGGGCTTAACTTTGTTTAATTTGTTTATTTTGTTAACCTACCTGTTTGTTTATTTGTTAATGTTTTGTATAATCTTCTTTTGCTCTGTCCTCAATTCTTGAGGGCAAGGTTGCTATTTTGGACATTTGTTCTTACTCTTGCATCTGAAAAACTTATAACTTTGCATTTTCATTTTAAAACTTAACTGATCACCCAATATAGTCATGTGTGAGATCAATTGAGCAAAAAAAATGGCCGTTTTTAACGCAGCACATTAGTGGTTCCCAACTGTCAGTCAGCGGTGAATGCTGATATATTTCTATGGTTATTCTTGGAACATCACAGCAGGACGTATTTCATATTTTAAGTATTTGCTACTTTGTTATAAACGAATGAAGCGAACAACATTTTACTATAAAGGGGGTCATTGACCTACAAAGTCAGGAAACCACTGCACCATTGGAAAAAATAAATGAAAAATAATTCAAATATGTATTTTGTAAATAAATAATACAAAGTAATACAACATCAAGAGGCCAGAATTACAATCAGATTCCTTGGTTTAAAAATATTAATTGTTTTGTGTTATCCACAAGCACTTTCTTACCTGCCTTATAATATATTTAATAGAAGTTAAACAATGTACTTCTATATGTAGAAGGAAAACTGATCTCCTCTAAATACAGAAACATGATGATGTAAATGGCTTGTCAGATTCATTCAAAGAGAGAGTTTGTCTTATTTACTTATGAAAGAATGTACTAAGATATAATTAAAATCATATGAATGAGTTTACCTCCTCCTTTGAAGAAGAATTGTCCATAGTCTGCCCCTGTGAACAACTCTTATCTTCTGAGCTATAGAAAATTGGTTCTAGATCTTTTTTAAGGAAGTCGTTGACTCTTTAAGTCCTTGTGTCTCTACCTCCATAATCCAATTTATTATGTCAGATGAGGGTGTATTTTGATTGTTTCCACCTGTCGACTGCCCTATTACATCAAGATTATTCATCAGCAAAATCAAGCTCCAGAAGGACTTTAAGGCAGCCCTTGAAACCATTTATTTAATATGCAGGCCCATAGCACCAAAGCAAGCACAAAACATTCTTCTCTTTGTCCATGCCCCTCTTTACTTTCCTTTCTTTTTATTCTGATTACTGACCATAGTACAGTTAAGATCTGTGCTTCAAAAAGTAACCCCAGAATTCTACCGTATTCCCAGCACCACGGTCCTTAATAGTAGTAGGCTACATGACAACAGTTTAGAGTGACTGAGCACTCATTTTAGAGAGTTCATTCATATGATTGCAGTTTTGCCATCATGCAGTAGTTTGCCAGACAGCTTTTACAGATGAAAGTCAGACAGTCAATGACAGACAGTAGGACCCAGCTTGAGTAATAACTACACCCTAACAAGCTAAAAATTGCATTTTACTTTTGCCCAGTTTGCCAAACAGCTTTTACAGATGACAGCCAGACTGATAGCCAGGGACAGCCAGGGACAGCCAGTAGGAACCTTGACAGGCCCCACCATACCAATTGCTGACAATTCTGTAGCAGTAGTAGCAACAGGATATATATCAGTCAGGGGAGTAGGCAAAACTAGTGAGGAGGAGTCTATCAGAGCAGAGTGCAGGCATGTATTTTGGTCTGGTGCTACCGAAAGCAAAAGTGACATCTCAACACAACACACATGAACATGACAACACTTCTGCTCCATTCAGCACCAGGTAGCCCCTACCCCTCTCCTCTGCTGCCGGATTCAGTTGGAAAGTAACCAGCAACAGGGGAAGAGGGGTTTTTTTTTTTGTTTTTTTTTAAATAAAAGGCCTGATTGCCTACTTTGTAAATATACCCATGGAACAGTATAGAGGAGGATGATATTGAGGAGAGGAGGATATTTCTGGAGAGAAGGGTATTGGCAATGTCCACTTCAACTGTGATTTAGGTATATACTATATATTTTGTACCAACCTCTGAATAATGTGTTATGATATATGTATTGTACCAAATTCTGGTATATTTAAACACGCAAATATTCCAATAGAATGAATGACTATGGTTCAGGTACCAAGCAGCTGCAGACTTTATTTAAGCAAATTTAGGACACAACATAGCCTTACAAATTTCCTGTACAAGGCACCTAATCATAGGCTCTATATAGGGGAGTTGCACTTTTTTCATGCAAACCTGACCATATGATGGTTTCATAAAAATGTTCTCCGGGAGTGAAAAGCTGAAATTCATGGCAAAACCATGCCTGCCAAAAAATTTGCTCATGGCATTGACTAGGGAGAGAGAGAATTTCCTTACCAGTTACAGGCAGTAACCAATCAGTGACTTGAGGGGGGGCACATGGGTCATACCTTTTGGCTTTTGAATCTGAGCTGAATGCTAGGGATCAATTGCAAACTCACTGAATAGATATGTTCCATGTGGCCCCCCTTAAAGCCACTGATTTGTTCCATGTGGCCCCCCTTAAAGCCACTGATTAACTCAGAGTTAGAGAGTTGAAAAGCAGGAAGTTGGGTTCTGGTTATTATGTTGGACATCTGCTCACTCCAGGCTTTATACATTACATTTTTGCCTGACTAACTATATTAGATTTTATTTTGCACATACTATCTATTTTTTATGTTTACACTGAACTGTGGGAAAAGACCCATGTGTTTTCAGATGTTACTTGAAGATTTCCAGAATAAGAAATGCAATTCAATTATTCATGTAAAATGCTGACCCGTTTTCCCCAAACTGGACTCTACATAATTAAAATGTAATAAATAAAGCTCTAGAACATGCCTATTAATTAATACATGCAGGGAATTGTTATGCAGAACTATAGCACAATGTATAACAAATGGAAAAATTGTACTAGCGAAACACTTAAAGGGTTATGTAATAGAAGACACAGAACAGATGTTTGACCAGATGCAGTAACCCATAGCAACCGATCAGGAAGCATCTTATTGGTTGCTATGAGTTACTGCACCTGCACAAACTTAGTTACTTTTATTATATATAGAGAATGAATTATAAAGGATGGATGTGTGACTACATACAAATACAGATGAATGATACTAAATGACTCATTTATGGTGGTGTGTAAATTTTGGGGGGTCACAAAGTTTTTTTACAGACAATGCAGCATGTTCCCGCCACAGTTCCAGCATATACTGTAGTAGCTGCAGCAATGAGGCAATTGCAGCTGACACTTTAAAGGTGAACAATTGTGTGTATACTTTGGGTGCCATTACAAAACCTTCAGTGTTAAAATGTTGTAGTTAGTGATGGGCGAATTTGCGCCGCTTCTCGCATTGCCGAAAAATTAGCGAATTTCCTGTGAAATTCACGAAACGATGAAAAATTCGCAAAACGGCGCCGACGTCTCGTTTTTGATGCCGGCGTCCGTTCTTTACGCCGGTGTCTGTTTTTTTGACGCCTACAAATATTTGCGGCTGTTTCGCAAATTTATTCGCCATGGCGAATCATGCGAATTTGCGCCTGGCAAATAAATTCGCCCATCACTAGTTGTAGTTTCTAATTTTCTTTTGGCACAAGTGTGCCACATCAATCAACATGGGCCTCTGTGGGAAAGCTAGAGCTACAGGGTCCCCTGCATCAATAGGTGCACTGTCTGCTGTAATGGGTGGATTTAGGCGCCAGGGGCAAATGAATGGGGTCTTGCAGTACACAACACAGCCATCTATGTCAACAAAATCACCCCTCATTCCTGTTTCATATAGAGGCTGCTTTCATCTAAGGTGGTTGTAAGGGAGCTGGGTGGAGGCCGATGCTGCTTTCAATTTTGGGTGGCAACACTCAGCCAGTTGTTTCAGGGTGGTGATAAGATTTGTAGGTTTGTCCCACGCATCCTACTTATTCCATTTCTATGTTCTTATTGATTTTTTAATTTCATATAATTTAAACCGTTCTTTTGTTATAAGATCTCAATCTCATATGGGGTTTGGATCAGGGGCGTAACTATAGAGGAAGCAGACCCTGCGGCTGCTGGGGGCCCCAGGAGGTATAGGGGCCCCATGAGGCCCTAATTCGTATACAATTTCAATAAATGTTGGTAAAATATGTCAATCTCTAGAGATTTTGGGGGCCTGAAAAATAATTTGCTGTGGGGCCCAGTAACATCTAGTTACACCACTGGTTTGGATTTTATACAGCTGGAACCAATGGTGAGTGTAATGGCAAGGGTCCAGACTCCTGGAGGTTGGCATATTGATTTGAGCCTGGTATAATGCGTAAGCTTATGTTACACAGCTCCATCCCTTCCTTTTTTATTGTTTAACACCATCCCTTGCAGTTGATGCTGTCACGGAGGTTTACTTGGACTCTCTTTACTTCACTGTCATTTTTGTACATGCAATGTTGCTAGGGGGCAGTGTATGTTAAGCTCAAACATGTAGTAAACATAGTAGGGATCGCACAGACTTACTAATGAGTTTAAAATGAATACCATCCACAAAGGGCCCACATTCTGCAGATTAATGGCCATATCCATTGAAATTGTGCTTAAATTCCTCTTTTGTGCTGTTATTAAAGGGAGTGTGCGTCTATAGGATTTGTGTGAGATTTAATATCCTTGTCACTTGGGATTGCAGTGATGACTTAAAGTGATCTGTCCTTTGATCAGCCGACAGTGCCATTAATGCGAGAATTTGTCTTTGTATGTTGTATTATACTATAATTATGCATAAAACTACATCATTTGTTATTTGCATTTCATATGTATAGTTTTTACTGTTGGGAAGAAGACCAGTTCTAGTATTTACTTATGAGGAGTCCATTTACAAAAGCACAAAAGAGAATCTACTGTATAAAAAAACAGAACCATATGATGTATATTGAGTAATATGTTGTGAGCATCACTATCAGTCATGTTTGTCATATTATTATCTTGAAGCATCAAAGAACTTATTGCTGCTACCTAAATAATTTATGACAATGATGATGTATATCTTGAAAATTTTAAGTGTGAGGTTTATTTTATAACAAAATGATTCCAGAAGATTGGTGTAACTTGGTTGTGTCTTTGATCACCACTTCTTTTACTTTTATAATAATGACAATTATCAGCTGCAGCACCCACCCCCATTACTCCTAGGGGTGCCACGTGGCTAGTTTTTTCCCAGTCCTAGTAGCAAGATACCTAGGGGTCAAATTCACTAAGCGCCGAAGCGCCGAGCGCTATCGTTACTTCGCTAGCGTTTGGCATTTTCGTTACTGCGCAAATTCACTAACGAACGCTGGCATAGTTTCGCTAGTGTTACTTCGCACCCTTATGCCTGGCGAAGTTTCGCTAGCGACGTAACTATGCAAATTCACTAACGCGCGCAGTGTACTGAACGCTACCTTTTACGCTAGACTTCCTTCGCCACCTCAGACCAGGCGAAGCGCAATAGAGTAGATAGGGATTGCTTCAAAAAAAGTCAAAATTTTTTCTAAGTCACAAAAAACGCTGGCGTGTTTTCTACATTATGGGTGATAGGCTGAAAAATGGGGCTCCCCTCCTTCCCCCCTACATCTCCTGACTCATGGCAACTTACCTAGACAGTGGGCACATGTGTAGGGCAAAATAAAAATTTTATTTGATGTTTTGAAGCTTTTCTAGCCATTTGTAGTGCTGATACGTATTCCTCCATTGAATTTTGAATTTGGTGCCGTATGCAAATTAGCCTTCGCTAGCGTAACTTCGCTTTACTTAGCGAATCAACGCTAGCGCAACTTCGCAACCTTATGCTACCCCTGAGCGCAACTTCGGATTTTAGTGAATTTGAGAAGCGCTGGCGAAACTACGCCTGGTGAAGTGTGGCGAAGTGCGGCGAAGTTCGGCGAAGTTACGCCTGCCGCAACTACGAATCTTAGTGAATTTGCCCTCTAATATCTCATGCCAAATATATCGAATATTAAAAGGCCTCAGTAGAGTCCTGCAGCAGGTCAAAATACTAAAAGTTGTTATTATGCGGAGGCCCTCTGGTACCCATCTGGGAGGTTGCGTGCAGCTTTAAAAACTAAAAAAAATGGAGCTCCCCAGTGTTTGTGCCGCTTTGGGACTTTACTTACAGTCCCTAGGCTTTCTGTCCTGAAATACTCATGTCACTTCTGGCTTACTGATGTGTTTAGCAAGGAATGGACTTCTTCAGGGCTTCTGGTAGGCAATGCAGGTTTGTGGGTCCACATCACATTGTGGAAGTGCTGGTCAGGGTCAAGTGTGGGTCTGTAAAAACAAACCCACACAGGACTATATATGCCTGAGGGGTCATTTACTTTATCCAGGGGAAGTTGCACTCTGCTCTTCACTCTGGGTTTTCAATGCGGTGCAAGGAGTAAAACACAGTTACCCTGGGGTGCAAATGCAGGCACAGTGAGTGCAGTGGTGGCAGCTAGCCAGTTATGTCAGTAGCCACTCCCAGGCCTGAGTGCAGGATGTCTCTTCCCCTGGGCATGTGCGCTGAAAACTTTCCTCTGTCCTGTCTTCTGCAATAAGCTTTATTGTGCCTCAAGCAGGCTCCAAGGGGCATGGGCATAATAACCCAGTGCACCCTCATTAGTTAGGATACTGCAGCTAGCCCTGCCTTAAGACACCTCCTACCACACCCTAAGTTGTGCATCTGATAGATTTTTTGATAGAAAAACAGTAGGGAGTAAAAAGTGAAAATAGGAAAAAGATAAATGGATGGTTAAATAGAGCGATGGAAAACATATTATACACCCATTTACATCATTATTATACATTTTACACCCATTTATTGTACAATGGTGTTGGATATTTTATAAATACATGTTACTATTATTCATAATAATAAGATAGCAATCCTCCTGTAGAACTTTATTCATTTATGAAAAATAAGAACATTGCCAAGAATATTATAGCTATTTCATGTAGAGCTGTCTTGCATTTTAGCTGTAATTTGCTTTTTAGCACAACTCAAAGGTCATGGTGGCTGTCTCGCCATTACTTAATAACGTAGATGTCATGAGTCAAGGATGCTTGAAACTGCATAATTAGAAGCTCTTATATAACCAGAGGTGACATACCAGCTGGAAGGCAAGCAGAACAATATGTGCCTTACTTTCTTCTGATTTGTGCTTACTATTCCTTCAGCTTTACTGATTTCTGCTGTTTCTACACTCAGAAAAAAATGCTCTGATTTGCTTCCTAGCAATAATATATGTACAATATCTTTATTTGTATATAATGAACACTGCTGTGAATTTACAGTCTATCTTTCTATATCCATCTATCTCTATATAAATATCTCTCTCTCCCTCTCTCTTTCAATCTATCTATCTCTATATAATTTCTTTCTATCCTATATGAATTATTGTTCATGTCAAAATAAAATAATTGATAGCCTAGTTTCTGATATCGGAATTAAAGGGTTTCAAAACAGAATGTTATCCATATAAATATTTTCATACCAGCATATGGAGTTCTACAAGTTCGGGGAGTTCTACGAGTTCAGGGAGTTCTACAACCATTTATATTTATACAGGTCATGGGACTCCAAAGTGACAAGAAAGGGTAAACATGGATTTATAATATCTTAGTTTGGATGAAGTACAAGGTACTGTTTTATTATTACAGATGAAAAGGAAATATTTAAAAAAATTTTGAATTCATGGATTAAAATGGAGTTGATAGGAGATGGCCTAATTTGGAATCTGGATATCATGTTTCTGGATAACAAATCTTTTACCTGTACACAGAAAAGCACCCAACAGAATGAACAGAAAAACTGTTGATAAACAAAATTCCCAACAAAACAATTTTAAAACATTGGAACTCTCAGAATTCTCAGAGATCTGTCTTTTAAGAACAAATTGAAGAAATCTAAAGTTAAGGGTTTCAAACAGGAGTCCTCCTCCAAAAAATAATTCATATACCAGTCAAGAGTTTCAAAACAGTATATATATATATACTGTAGATACAGGTATGGGATCTGCTATCCAGAAACCCAAAACTCCGAACTACAGTAATTTTGTCTCCATTTTATCCAAATAATCCAAATTTGAAAAAATGATTCCTTTTTCTCTGTAATAATAAAACAGTAGCTTGCACTTGATCCCATCTAAGATATAATTAATCCTTATTGGAAGCAGAACCAACCAATTGGGTTTATTTAATGTTTACATGACTTTCTAGTAGACTTAAGGTATGAAGATTACATAGAGATCCATTATCTGGAAAACCCCAGGTCCCGAGCATTCTGAATAACAGGTCCCATACCTGTACTACAAATACGGATTTTATTGGGTAAAGATCTCTCTGATGGAAAGAAAGTTATCAGCCTATAAGAATGTTAATTTATGCTGGGTTCATGTAAATGAAACAGGATATTTTCAGCTCTGTCAAGATACTGCATTAGTAAAACAGATTTGTTGCTGGCAAAAAGCTCAGAGACTTCATGAAGGAAAGGAAAAGCTGGCTGATCTGAAGGCATGAACAACACAGCTGTAAATTTCTTGGATATGGTGTTTTTCCTGTCGCTGTGTATATCACATCACAAGGGGGGACACAGAGGGCAGGGAAGGAACACAAATTGTTATGCAGATGGTTCACAGCATTCACACGTGAAGAAAAGTGAAATTCATTTTGCCTTTACTCTCTTTTTTCCTCAAATTAAAATTTGGAGAAAAGACTATGCACAGATAAAGGGGTGGGGGGAATAATTTATGCTGCCAAAATTTTGCAAACATTGACTGTTAAAAAATATGAAACAAAGTACTGCAGTTCAGGAATCTCTGCGTTCCATTTAAGCTTAGAATATTGTACAATTCGGACCTGTATAAACCATTGCAGGAAAACAGATGGCTGCGGATAATCAGTGATAAATCTAACTGGTCCTATTTTTATACATTTCATTTCAAATTGTGCTCTGTTAGCATAGTTATGAAATATGTATAAGGCACGTGTTGGAGCTGCAAAGTGATAACTAGAACACCTGGCACCTACAGCAGCTCTAGACTGAAATATTTTGGGGTGGCTACACAGCCGCTATATATACTTGGATAAGACACTGCTAATTCTGCACAGACTAAAGGCCATCAAGTTTAACATGGATAATGAACTTGGATTGATTCTTATACAATGTATTTTATACACATATCTAGTTTCGTCATATGTTGATTGTCAGGAAAATAATTTTCGCTGTGAAAATTATGACGATAGACTCTAATGGGTGAAAAAATTAGTTTTGTGTCAAAAATTTGCAAATTGCCGTGAGTCATGTCACCCACAGACTTCAATGCATTTTGGCAAATTTTTCGAAACAGGTCAGATTCGCCCATCACTAAATGCAGCTACTGCTAATGATTCATGAGACATCTGGTGGTCAACCCATGCCTGTGTTTTTACTTTGGACCAGTCTTAGCAACATGATCCCACCAGACTTTTAATAGGTATAGAATGAAAATCAGTTCCCATACTTCAACGATCATTATGTTATTGATTCAATTAAGATTAAAAGAGATTCTGTGATTAGTTTAACGATATAGTTGTTATTACTTCATTACACTGAGTACATTGCAACATAATTCATTCTACCATTTAAAATGTTATTCTTCATACAATATTTTTTTTTTTTGTAATATTGGTGTGTAGGCAGCCATCTCAGGTAAGATGGTAAAAAGCCAGCACTTCACAATGGAAGCTATATTTTCTCCTACTCAATGTAACTGAAGGAGTCCTGACTTGGATTAGCCAGACTTGAATTTTTTTTAAGCAATACTGGTGTCAGGGAGCTGATATCTAGTTACTTTCCCATTGTTCTGCTGATACTTTGCAGGGGGAGGGGTGATATCACTCCAACTTGCAGTGCTGCAGTAAAGAATTACTGAAGTTAATCATAGCACAAGTCACATGGCTGAGGACACCTGAGAAAGTTAACAACACATGTCAGATTTCAAAATTAAATATAAAAAAATCTGTTTTTTAAACAGATTTCAATGCAGTGTCCTGCTAGAGGAGTGCTAGTAACTGATGCATTTTGTAAAATAATATGTTTTCCCATGGCAGAATCCTTTTAAGTAAACTTATATTTCACCACACTATTCCAGCATACGGTCAGACCAATTGTACATACAGCGGTTCTGGTCAGAATCTCATCAGAACAGCATGAAGTGTGAAATCTGTGCTGTGTGACTTCATGAAGACTAAAGAAGCTGCTCTTCAAACATCTCACATCCAGAAGAGCCTGAGGACACTGTTGTTCTAGAAGAAAAATGCATTGTATATGGAGTTTTGAATAAAGATTATCTCTTAGACTTCATCTCCTACACAAGAGCATGACGAATATTTTTTTAGACCATAACAGCGCCTGTTACACTATTAAGGTTGCATTTTGCATTCAATTGTATTTTGAGCACAATTGGTGCCAAATCTCTACTGTCAGCCCAAGACGTGGAAGTGAAATGTGAAAAGGGAATTTATTTTCAAAATGCAGGATTATAAAACATATATGTGTGTAAACTGATGGAGGTTTTGCATTGCAGCTATGTTTCATGTTGGAGTTGAACAGAGTCTTGTTTCATTGCACTAATTACAGCAGTTTCCTTGGTGATCTGGAGAAACCACAGTGAAGATCCTTTGAGATGTGCACTCCAGGCTGGAAACATGGCTATGATGACATGTCTTAAAAATCGACAGAAGTGTTCACCCCACCCCATCTGGGCTGATGTGACTTTTATATAGGGCTTATCAGTTTTATATGCTCTTCAAATGTCCGTTGCTCTAGATACAGCTGCTATTACTGTCGGTGCGTTCATCATTTTGGCCCATTGTCTGGTCTCAATATGTGCAATAAATATGTAAAAAATATAAAGACATGTATTTTTATTTCATATCTAGCCTTTATAACAGTTAAGGGAGGGGAACTATGGTCTCTCTGCAGGAAAAAGCACATTATATGGTTCAGTATGAGAATTTAAATATGAATTATTTCTTTTTCGTTTCACTAATCAGCACTTGTATCTGTGGTGAGATTTTTTAAGGGCAGGTCAATAATATCATCACGCCTCACAGGGCAAGTCTCACCTCACAATTGGTCTTTAGTGCGGCTCACACATATATTAGGAGTCGGATTTAAACTGATGTGTGCAGTCAGCATGGAGAAACATGCTTTCAGGCTCACATGTAAATCCTTGCTTTCAACATACTGATTAGGAATATGCATTTGTTTCATTCAGAAACCACATTGTTTGATCCTGGAAAGCTGCTAGCGTTTTTCTTGTTTAGTGCATAATGGAGTTAATCAGGCATTTATGGAGTTGCTCAACAAAAATTGGGGCATTCTAGACAGTTTCCATCTAAGAATAAATGGAAGGATAGGGTGGATGACTAGAGGCATGCTTTGGATGCAAAAGTAAGGGATTACTAGAGATGTATTTCCATGATTTAAGGGTTATGTAATAAAGGGTATTGTTTGCTATTGGTCAAATCCTCTATAGTAACCAAGCAGGAGCAGCATTTACTTGTCACCTGTTCAAAAGCAAACATCTTATTGGTTGCTATTGGTTACTGCACCTGGGCAAACATTTTGAATTTTATTGGATATGGGGAAAAGTGTACTCCAACATTGCTAGCATTAAATTGTGTGTGGTTGGGTTAATAGAAAGTTTTGATATATCAGTACATTTTAAAAAATACTCTGGAACCTGCATTGAATTCCACTCCACGGCAATCAATTTACTATCCACCTATATTAACCTATACATTTCTAATTAACATTTCTAATTATCACCTTATCACACTGTTCTATATCTTGAGGACTCTTTTTTTTATTTCTTAAGGGGCCATTTATATTCGCTACCACACATTTCCCAAGTGAAAATGTGCTCTTTCTCTTTAATAATAAAACAGTACATTTTATTTGATCCCAGCTAAGATATAATAATCCTTATTGGGGCAGAACAATTCAGGGTCTTATTTAATGTTGAAATAATTTGTGAGTAAACGTAAGGTATGGAGATTAGTGATGGGCGAATTTGTTTTTGCTTCGCCGAAAAATTCGCGGCTTTCCCACAAAATTTGCAAAATGGCGAAAAATTTGCGAAACGGTGCCGGCGTGTCGTGAAAGTTTCGCAAATTTATTCACCAGCGGCGAATTCTTGGAATTCGCCGCAAATTTGCGCCTGGCAAATAAATTCGCCCATCACTAATGGAGATCCAAATTATAGAAAGATCCCTTGTCTGGAAACCCCTAGGTCCCGTACCTGAATTTAAATTGTCTCTTGCTCTCTTTGGCTTGCTACTACATTCGCTTTTTTTGATGTACTACAAACTGTCATGACATTATACAAACATTTGGGGATAAATCATGCCTTCCCTTGTACTAACTTCCACAAAATATTATTAAAAACTTTTATGGCTTTATCATCAGGTTTTTGTGGCTTTATATACCTTTCTATGGTAAAGTGGACAGTTCATCCAAGTAGTTTTTATAGACAAAAAATGCTCATTTGCTGACAGGTGCTAAATTTCAGAAGTGCTGTTAATAGCAACCAATTGGCAGTTTACCACAAGCTAGAAAAATGCATTGAAATATTTGATTGATTGCTATGGGTAAATGCACTGGTGCAATTTAGCACATGTTCATAAATCAGCCCCAAAATATCAAGTTGGGTTTTTGCAACAAAATGGAGCAGGCAATAATGCATCTGATTCACACTATGGGGCAAATTCATTAACCTCCAAAAACTCACCAGCGACGGATTCGCTCACAGCGTAAATCTCTGCCAGGCAGAGATTCGCCAGGACAATGGTCTTTCACTAAAA
This sequence comes from Xenopus laevis, assembly GCF_017654675.1. NCBI lineage: Eukaryota > Metazoa > Chordata > Amphibia > Anura > Pipidae > Xenopus > Xenopus laevis. Next base: position 94,539,365 of record NC_054383.1, read on the forward strand.
TCCAAAGTTGCGTCCAGAGCGCCGAACTCTGGCAAAGTTGCGTTAGCATAACTGCACCAAGCGCAGCGAAGTTGCGCTAGGGCTGGCTAATTTGCATATGGCAGGAAGTTAAAGTTTAATGGACATATATGTTGCAGCAAATACATTGCACTACACAAGCCTGGGAAACCTTAATAAAAGAAAATAGAGTTGTTATATTGCCCTACACATGAACCCCGTGTATAGTTTATGTGCCATATGTTAGGAAATGTAGGGGGGGAAGCCGGTTAAACCCCAAAAAAATGTACGCTATTTTTCAGCCTATCACCCTGAAAAAGGAAAAGACACCAGCGTTTTTTTTCAACTATTTTTTGAGGAAGTCCAATTCCATTCGCCAGAGCGCAAATTCGCCAGGCGTTAGGGAGCGAAGTACCACTACAGTCTATCTCCTTCGCTAGCGAAGTTACGCCAATTTTTGCCCGCGTTAGTCACTTCGCCCTTTAGTATATTTGCCCCTATGTATATGGCACACCATACATTTCATTTAAATTAGATTCCACTTAGACTGGAAGGTCATTGGTATTTTCTAACATAAGTTGCTAAAAGTATGTGAATGAAACATGAAAGTTTGGACATTCCTGATGCCTATACTAACAATATTAAATAGTTCCTAAACATATACTATCCTTGAATTTAGCAGGGATAACATTGGATTGGGAAATGGGGAAAAGAGTCCAGTGTAGCAAAAAACTAGTGAGTAGTAAAGTAAACTTACCAATGCTATTAGGGGGTCCAGGTGCTCAAGCCCCAGACCTTCAGCTTGGGGAGGCAATGTCAGACATGTAGATTTCAGTGGTAGACTGGCACAGAAACTGGACTTCACTCCAAAAATAGATGCAAATAAAAAAGTTTTATTATACAAAAAGGAACATCTCAGAGGGTGGCCTCAAAAATAGATGCAAATAAAACAGTTTTATTATACAAAAAGGAACATCTCAGAGGGTGGCCTAAAATCCTCTGAGATGTTCCTTTTTGTATAATAAAACTTTTTTATTTGCATCTATTTTTGGAGTGAAGTCCAGTTTCTGTGCCAGCCTACCACTGAAATCTACATATCCTATCCTTGTTTCTTTTCTTTTTTTTCAAACTTGTCATTTTTATTTTTTTCAAGTGTACCATTCTCACTTATTGACATCACTTATTAAAAACTAGCAAACAGCTTATTCTTACACAATTATTGTATTTGATACAAAGCTCTATTAGGTAAAATAAAAAAGGAATAAGAAATGTAGGAGGCTGAGTCCAGTGTGCCAACTGAATAAAAATGTAACCTAAAGTCAAACAAAACAAAATAGAATCCAAAGTAAAAAAAAACAATTGTGTCGTCTCTACCCAAGTTCCTGAGATCCTTATTTCTTTTAAACAACGATTTGTGCATTTAAGGGGCCTCTGTAATTAGGGCTCAATAACAATGCTTTCCTTACCCTACCATTAAACCAGCCTTGGCAATAACATACAAAATGTAAGGGTTGGGGATGGCATCACACCAGCAAATATTTTCTGAAATATACTGCAGCTTGGAGAGATTTTTACATTTTGCTTCAAGCAGCAAAATGTATTTGTAATTCTCTCTTAATATAAAGAGAAGTTTATTATTTATCTAGGTTAGAGGAGTAATGCTGACATTTTGAAAAATTATCGAGATTCTAGTTATTGAATCCATACTATGCATTTAATAATATGAATATTGTGGGAGACAAGTAAATGATCCTAAGACCTACGTGCTTGTCAAAATAAAGGTTTGGCTGAAAATAGAAGTAATCTTCTTCAATACAGAAAAGCCCTCTACTAGTGCTAAATCACAAACATCATTATGCAGGAAATCTAATTCATTAACCTAGGATTACAGACTGAAGGTCTTCTCTTCCTGGTAAAGATTGAAGTCATCTTGGAAATATCATCACATTTACCCGTGATCTAGTCTAATCCAGTTTTTGCCATCTGGATTTAACTCTAGGAGCTAAACTATTTTAATCTTAAGAAGGCTTCATATCCAGTGCACACATGACCTAACCCCTGCATCACATGTAGAAACTCCGAGCTTTGTGTGCAGCTAGCATAACCAACATTGCATAAGAATGCACCCATCACCCATGCCAAAACCTTTGATCAGTTTAGCAGGCTCCAGTGCCTTGGTGTCCTTTCTGGATATAAACCTGACAATTAGATTTTATTTCCAGTAATATTCTGCAGATCTGCAAATTAAAACCAGGGTGCAGCTGAATATTAAACATATCAGACTAAACAAACCAAAAGGTTTGCAATTTAGCTGGGCATAATCTTATGAATCATACAGAAAGCTAGGATAATTAGTCTTAACCCTTCTTTGCTCTTGTAATGTACGCAATTCCCCTCTCTTCAATAAGTCAGAGCAATAACATTGTGTATAGTTCTCTGATTTCTTTCCAGGAAATAAAGGCTTTTGTGTATATTATTGATGTTAGAGTTCAATTATTGCTTTTTCTTTGCTTCAGTTTTAAGATATCATATGTAAATTGAATGATGGTACCAACAACACGGCAATGGGCACTGCCTATGTTTAAATTAACAGGAAAATGGAAAGTTAATTAAATATCTGATTTTAGTGGTTTTCGAAACCACAACTAAACTTACAGAGGGTTATATACTAAACCTCGAATTTATCTGGTTGGGCTTTTTGGGGCAAAAACTTGAATTGTTTGTGGAAAAAAACATTAAATTTTATTTTACCCTGATGCTGCAAAATGCCAGAATCTGAAAATCTTAGACCTGTCGAGGTCATGGGAGATGCCTCTATCCCAATTGTAAGTTATCATAGTTTGCGCTGGGTTTAGCCCGATAATCCAATATTTTCAGGGTTTTCGTGCAAAAACCTGAAAAAATTGAGAGATTCAGGGGGGAAAATTCAACAATAATCACATGATTTGAGTTTTCTCTTGATTTAATTGGGTTTTTTCCTGATCCGATTTATTCAAGTTATTTTATTAATTGATAAGGCAAAATTGGGGATGGGAGTTTGGTCAAGCTTTTTTTATTTAAATTATGAGATAAATTCAGATTTTTGTAAATAACCCCCACAAACTCTAAAATAAAAAATGAAAAAATCCTAATAAAAAAAATAAGAGCAGAAAATGATGGGAGTTTGATCAAGCTTGTTTTTATTTAAATTATGACATAAATTCAGATTTTAGTAAATAACCCCCACAAACTATAAAATTAAGAATAAAAAATTCCTAATAAAAAAATAAGAACAGAAAATTACGCTGAACGATTAGCTAAAAAATATAAATACCTCTAAAAATGTTAGTTTTGTGGACAATTTGTTGGGGAAAATAATCTGAAAACTTTTAAAAGTCCTAATCAATTTAAAACGGTCCAATAGGATCAGCGCCGCTCCCATTGACTTCTCTAGGACCTCGACAGCTTTTACCTGGTGAAATTTTGTTTTATTGCTTTTGATGGTTTTTACACTTATTAAATATTGAGGTTTTTACAGCTTTTTTAAAAAAATTTGAAAACCACACATTTTTAGAGATTTGTGGAAAAAAACGAGATTTGATTGTTAGTAAATGGGCCCCTGCGTGCTGAGCATTATAATTAATGGGTGCAATGAGAGTATGCCCCCTAATTGACACAAAACATGGCAAGTAATTGTAAGTTTAAACCTTCAGTCTGGTCAAGGCAAAACTCCATGCTTGTGCCAATGTGACCATAAAGCATTAAAGCTTTATTAGCCCCCTGTGGTCAAAGCCTGTCAACAATGGGTCAGGAGTAACCATTTCCAAATAAAACTTTGCAGAAAGCTTTTTATTTGCATTTTTTTCAGTTTTTTATGATGAGATGTCACTGTTGGCAATGTTCTTAACAGACTTGAAGAACTTTTGTCAGCAAGGCATAATCACGAATGAGACACAGAAACCATATACTCATATTTATTTAGCAAAATATAATATTCCAAGTAGTAGACTTCACTGTAAGAGAAAAGCTTTGAAAACTCAAAGGTCAAGTGTTTTTTTTAAAGAATGTAAAAAGGAGAGGAAAATACTGTGCAAAGTTTGGCTTCAGATGAGGTCAATGGAAAAAGCTTTAGATTCATAAAATGATGGTAAAAAAATGGATATTCCGCTTGTGATTTCTCCAGTATTATCTACAGCCATAAATGTCTTACAGAATAGGACAAATGGAATGCACTTCAATAGCCAATAAAAACATCAAGTCAAAGGCAAGATCATACACACAAACTGATTCTAATTAAAGTTAGTACAAATCATAATCAATAGCACACTTTAAACCTCACTTCTGATATCCTTAATAACAAAAACCTGGAGTTTCTCTCTCTCTTTTTCTCAATTATTCCCTTTTTTCTTTTGTTCTCTGACTTTGTTCTAATTTTAAAGCACCAAAACTCTTCTTTTTTTTTTTAAATGGCATTGTTTTACTTTACATTTTGCTAATTATTTAATGTCCACAGATTCATAATTTGCAGATCCACCTTTAGCAATAATAAAGGTTTTAAGTTTTTATCAGCTTTACACATTATTCAGGAGTGACTTTAGCCCTTTCTTTTGAACAGATTTGCTCCAAATTCTTCAGATCAGCCAGATGAAACTTGGGCGCCTCCGTTTTTAAACAGTGTCACATATTCCCAGTGGACTCGAGATCAGGACTTTGATAGGACCATTGTAGGACATTCACATTTTTATTCTTGAGTAGTGATGAGCGAATTATTCGCCAGCCATGGATTCTCTGCGGAATTCCACATTTCGTCATCTGCAAATTTCTCTGCAAAATGGAGGCAAATATTTGCTGCAACAAAAATGTTGCTGAGACAAAAAAAGTCACCATAAGAAAAATGCCCATTGACCGTAATGCATTTGGACAAAAAAGTCACCATAAGAAAAATGCCCATTGACTTTAATGCATTTGGACAAAAAAAGTTGCCACATGAAAAAACTCACATTGACTCTGCATTACTATGGCCTATATTAGATGGGAGTAACAAATGAAACCATTACATAAAAGGAACCATGACTGACACAATGGTGACATAGCAAAAAGTTTGATTGTCAGATGGGACCATAACAGAGTTTACTGACACAGATCTAATATTGTGCAAGCACACAATCACAACACAAGATCTATAGTAAAATATGATAATGAATAGCATCACATTATGGGGATTTCTTTATCAGCATAGTAGGACATCTTGCTAAAACAGAGAGAAGAAGGAAATAATAATCTACTTTAGTCTGCTGAAAACTTGAATGATCATGATCACAAACACAAGTATAATAATAAAAATAGGAGTGCCTCAAAAACGGAATCTCAGTGACCGACAATGACCCAATCAAAACCATGAACTCTATTCAACTGGAAATGTGTTGCACAAGCAGGTCCAGATTTGTGGCAAGGCCACAAAGACCCGGGTCTAGGACAGCAAGATTTTAGAGGCGGCATGCCACCCAGCTGCAATCTAAGGAGCACTGGTGACATGTACTCCTATAGACGTAATCCCTAGTGATGGGCGAATTTGCGCCGTTTTGCTTCGCTTTCGCGCAAATTTCACGAAACGGCGAAAAATTCGCAAAACGGCGCTGGCGTCTCGTTTTTGACGCCGGCGCCCGTTTTTGACGCCAGCGTCCGGTTTTCGGAAAAATTTTTTGACGCCGGCGAATTTTTTCGGCGAATTTTCGCGGGCGTTTTGCGAATTTATTCGCTGGACGCGAATCGCGCAAATTCGCCGCGAATTCGCGCCTGGCGAATAAATTCGCCCATCACTAGTAATCCCCAGTGCTCCAGTGCATGCTCGCTCTTCCAACAAGTTCAGCGCAAGGACCCTGTAGGTTAGGGGTGCCCAAGGCTGAAATCTAGGCCTATGCACAAACATCACCCAAGTAACCTGAACAAACTGGTCCAAACCTGGACATTCAGCATATTTAGTGTACACAATTGCAATAAGTCTCTCCACACATTCAATCCTCTTCATATATTGCTACTGGGAATTAGTTTAGGCTAATGGCAGACAGTTTTTTTTTCAAATGGAGTATTTATACCAGTGGAGAAAAGCCAATCCACTGCAGAACACTGTGGATTTCAGTGAAAAATTGCACACGCTGTGTGCATTTCCATGAGTGTTTCCATGAAGAAATCGGCTGTGTTTGTGCACTGACGGGATGATCCCATAACTGAGAGGGAAAGGCAGCACAGAAAATGACTCGTCTGCCATTAGCCTTAATATTTATCAGCATGTTCTTGCCTTTGTAATTAAACAGAGTTGGATAATGACTTAAAAAGAACATACAGATCCAGATTCACTCCCACCGTTTACAATGGAGGAGCCAGACATCACAATACTTATTCCATTAATGTAACACCCTGCTAATAGATATGACTCAGATACATACTTAACATATGCAAAACACCCTCTCCTAACTTAGAATCTCTACTGCCAACACTGACAGGGATCCATGCACCTTCTGATTATTATTTTCCTCCCACACACAAAAAAAAAAAGGTTTATTGGTTCATGATGAAATTGATCCTATTTTGTGTTGCAATGGATTGATAGGATGGGATTGGTGGGTGGGATTGACCGTGTTGGTATGGATGTGATATGAAACCAGGAAGATAAAGATTTTCTCAAACATTAGATATATACAGGTACAGGGTCAAGACAGTCAGCAAATATCGAGAGTTAGTCAAGAGTCATATATGGAAAAACAGCATAATAGGAAATGCCTCAGCAACATTGTGACACAGAAGCCAAATAGCCAGGAAATTTTACCAGAGATAGACCTAAAATATCTGCTTTCTGCATCTAAACAGTGCAAGTTCTCACAATTACTTCCATGTGACCAGACCCAGATACAAGAGGATGAACTAGAATGAGATGGATGCAATGTATGTATGTAAATGTACTAGCCCAATGTTTAAACCGTAGCACTTTATAAGCATTTTGTAACATCAGACCTCAAGTTTAATTAAAACTGTTATAATCAGTTATAATTGCTCCTTATTAAGGTAGAGGCGTGATCAAACACAATTGCTTTAGTTTTAATCAGATATTACTATGCACAACCATACAGAGATCTATTTAACCTGCTCATCCTATTTGTCTGTACTACTAAACTTACCCAATTAAAATGACAGAGAGTGTGAACTCTAAATAAGACGCTGAGTAATTCATACATATAAGCACTTTACTTTGTGAAATTGTCTAGTCTTCTCCACTTGAAAAGCCACCCTTTAATGACATTTATGTCTTGATAATAACTGGGTTCATGGTGGCATTAGTCATTTTGAATTCAACTTCTGACCTTTTTCTTTAGCACTGTCAGAAAATATTATAAGAGCATTCTGTAATTGGGATATTTCTGACATTCAGGAATTAGGATTAATTGCCCTTTACAGAATGAATTGCTTATCATTGCATTATACATTGGACTTAGCATAAAGGTGGATCATTCCCATTCTACACAACTCAGGAGACACACGTCCATCGACAGCATCCTCAAAACCACTTGAATTTACATGCTCACATACAGTAATTTTCATATATTTTTTTACCATTTATATAAATATATGAAGGAACTTGTTGACTTAAGCAGTATAAGGGTCAGGATCTGCCCGGGACTTGAACTCTTGTTGTGCTGTTCTTGACACTTGCAGCATTTACCTCATGAGCCACTGGGGGCTCTTAGCGCTGATCCTGAACTCTTGTGTTTGATGTTTCTGTTTATCTGCCTGTTCACAGTATGTTTCCACCCACCTCGTTTACCCTCATGTGTCTCCCATTCCTAATCACCTTCTCTTTATAAACCCCGCCCTGAGTCATTGAATGTAATTTGTTTGTTCCTAACTTGCCGACCTGAATCCGGTTGCCTGAATCCGGTTGCCTGAATCCGGTTGCCTGAATCCGGTTGCCTGAATCCGGTTGCCTGAATCCGGTTGCCTGAATCCGGTTGCCTGAATCTTGTTATCTGTATCCTGTTACCTGAAAACCTTGTTATCTGAAACCTGGAAACCTTCATTCTTGGAAACTTTGTCTTTGAATACCTTGTACTTTGTTCCTGAGTGAGTACCTTTTGTTCCTGTGTTCCCAAATTTTTCCCTCACCTTGTGGATACCCTGATTAGCCTTTTTCCCTGTTCCTGCCTTTTTGTTTTCTGTGTTCTGGCTGCCATTAAATCTACAATTTACTTTCATCATGTCTTTGCCTCCAATCACCTATGGCTACACCCCTGGGCTTCCACCATATCCACTCCCCATGGAGTGGCTAATCCTCGGTTACAGCGGTTCCCCGTTGTAAACCTTACAATAAGTAAAGAAGTGAACAGACCAAAGGAAGCAAAGATGAAAGCAGATTAGAGGTAAATGAGAGAAAGCAATGGATCTGGAACAACCGAAGTGCTCTTCTGCATAACGAAATTGCATAAAACAAATAACAAGTTCTTCCTAATGGTTTATATGATGAATCCTTCATTGTTTTTCCAAAAAATACTACTGTTGTCCATGGTGATGAATGAAATAGTGCTATATTCTACCTTGGAATTTGACCAAGGATAGATGCCCTTTCTCTCAATTTATCATCAGCCCATGGCCTTTATACTGTATATATTCAAGGTTAGATCCATGGTTTGCACACTTCTTCTATTAGAAACAAAAAAATAGCTTAAGGTTACAAGCCCTGTTGTTAGCATGATGTTGTTACTATAGAATACAGGAGGCACTAGTCTCAAATTTATTTTAATTCTCTTTGAAAATATACCAGTGCTGCCTCATTAAAATAAAACATAAAGGGATGCTCGTGCTTAGAATATTAATTTTGATTTCTGCAGTTTATTAAAATGTTTTGATAACAGAAACTACTGTTCTATTTACAGGTTTTGATGGTGTTGGAAAATAGCGGGAAAAAAGCAGTATGAAGGCCAAATGTTGTGTTTACATGATTTTGTTTACCTGTTCACGGAAAGCAGGAAAATGTAGCATTTAGTATATTTACTATATATTTATTTGGCAGTATTTCTTGAGTCATCTTTAGGCTTCTTACACAAAGGTGTTTTTTATGCCTTTACAAGTGCATGCAGAACGCATAAAAAAATGCATGCATATGCATATGTGCGTTTTTGTCAGTTCCAAATGCAACAATCAGGAATCCCTAACCTTTTTTATCCGTGAGAAACATTCAAATGTAAAAGATGTTGGAGAGCAACACAAGCATAGGAAAAGTTTTTGGAGATGACAAATGTGAGCGGTGATTGACTATTTGGTAGCCTCTATGTGAACTGGCAGTCTAAAGGAGGCTCTTTTTGGCAGTATGAAGGCAGTAGCACGTAGGTTGTTCCACTGCTTCTATCTCAAGTCGAAGCGTATGTCAATCAAACAAAATCCGAAAGTATGTGTAAAACAAGCTCAGAAACCGCAGATACTGTGCTGCAAGGTTTATTTTAACACAACATGTTTCGAGCTAAGGTGGCTCTTTATCAACACTTAATAAAGAGCCACTTTAGCTTGAAACATGTTGTGTTAAAATAAGCCTTGCAGCACAGTATCAGTGGTTTCAGAGCTTGTTTGACATGTATATCTGGATTTTCTTTTTGGCAGTACACCTGGTTTTTATGCAACTAAAGCCTCCAAGCCAGGAATTCAAAAATAAGCATCTGCTTTGAGGCCACTTGGAACAACATTCAAGGGGTTGGTGAGCAACATGTTGAGCAACATGTTGCTCAGAAGCCACTGGTTGAGGATCACTACTCTATACTAATGTCTGTTGAACACATGCCAAGTGCAAGAAAATGTAGCATGTGGCATCTAAAACAACACAATGAAACGCAAATGCAATAAATCACAACTCTGAACGCTTCTGAGTATAACTAGGCAGACTATGGTGGAATCAGGTAGCTGATGCAATTAGGTGTGCTCAGAACTGCATTTCAAACATGAGACAAACACACAAAACAATGCCCAAGTGTAAGACCCCATAACTACAAAGAAAGGATTATATACTTGGGGTTCTAATATATTAGGCCAACACTCCTGTTACGACAAACTAAGCTCTTGTATTCCTAAAGGCTCATTCCCTTGCCCCTAGCTAGACTTGCACATATAGTAAAATAAAAAAAAAGTGTATTACAGTGATCATGCACATGTCTACAAGTTTGACAAAAGCATAAGGGAGCCTTGAGAATTACTAGTCAGATGGTGGTACAGCTGTACAAGCACAGTTAGAAAAATCGATATGGAAAAGGATATTGCAGCAAGCAGTAAAAAGAATCTAATATTGTGTAAATGTGTAAATAGTAAAAAAAATTAAGCAGGAAGGGATGGGACCCTTAATATCAGAGGGGGTCAGCTGGTTGAATAAAAACAAAAGCTGAGATTCTGAACTCATATTTTTCATCTGTCTACAAAAATGAGGAACCAGTCAATGAAGGTTTCCTTCTTAATAGTCCCAATCATAGTTATACAACTAATGATGCATGGTTCACACATGAGAAAGAGACTAGAACATGTTAAGATAAACAAAGGTCCGGGGCCAGATGGTATTTATCCCAGGGTACTTAGCGAGCTTTGCTCTGTGATTGCCAAACCTTTTTACTTAATTAATCAGGATACATTGAGATCTGGCATAGTGCCGAGAGACCGGAGAATTGCTAATGTGATGCCGCTATTCAAAAAGGGATCCCGTTCTCAGCCTCAAAACTATAGGCCAGTTAGTCTGACATCTGTGGTAGGAAAGCTTTTTGAAGGGATAATAAAGGATAAGATACTGGACTTCATAGCAAATCATAATACTATGAGTGTGTGCCAGCATGGTTTTATGCGTATGGTTTTATTGCCAGACTAACTTTATTTCTTTTTATGAGAAGGTGAGCAGGGACCTCGATTCTGTAATGACAGTGGATGTGATTTACTTAGACGTTGTTAAAGCATTCAATACGGTGCCACACAGGTTACTGGTTAAATTAAGGAATGTTTGTCTGGAACATAGTATTTGTACCTGGATAGAGAACTGGCTAAAAGATAGACTACAAAGTGGTGGTAAATGGAACATTTTCTAATTGGACCAGTGTTGTTAGTGGAGTACTGCAGGGCTCTGTACTAGGTCCCTTGCTTTTCAACTTGTTTATTAATGACCTGGATGTGGGCATTGAAAGTACTGTTTCTATTTTTGCAGATGACACTAAATTGTGCTGAACTATAGGTTCTATGCAGGATGCTGCCACTTTGCAGAGTGATTTGACTAAGTTGGAAAACTGGGCAGCAAAATGGAAAATGAGGTTCAATGTTGATAAATGCAAGGTTATGCAATTTGGCAAAAATAATATAAATGCAAGTTATACACTAAATGGCAGTATGTTGGGCGTTTCCTTAACTGAGAAAGATCTAGGGGTTTTTGTAGATAACAAGTTGTCTAATTCTGGGCAGTGTCATTCTGTAGCTACTAAAGCAAATAAAGTTCTGTCTTGCATAAAAAAGGGCATAAAAAAGGGCATTAACTGAAGTGATGAAAAGATAATTATGCCTCTTTATAGGTCCCTGGTGAGGCCTCATCTGGAGTATGCAGTGCAGTTTTGGACTCCAGTCCTTAAGAGGGATATAAATGAGCTGGAGAGAGTGCAGAGACGTGCAACTAAATTGGTTAGAGGGACGGAAGACTTAAATTATGAGTGTAGACTGTCAAGGTTGGGGTTGTTTTCTCTGGAAAAAAGGCGCTTGCGGGGGACATGATTACACTTTATAAGTACATTAGAGGACATTATAGACAAATAGCAGGGGTGCTTTTTACCCATACCCAGAGGATCACCGTACCAGAGGCCACCCCTTCAGACTAGAAGAAAAGAACTTTCATTTGAAGCAACGTAGGGGGTTCTTCACAGTCAGGACAGTGAGGTTGTGGAATGCACTGCCGGGTGATGTTGTGATGGCTGATTCAGTTAATGACTATAAGAATGGCTTGGATGATTTTTTGACAATTACAAGAGTCCTCAGCACTCAACCCATTATCAATACATTTAAGACAGAGACATTTTGTGCATACTGCTACTGAAAAATGCCTTACCCTTAAACAAAACAGGGATTGTTTGTCCATATATTGCAATATATTTAAGCTGGCCAACTACGTCAAAGTCATCCCATATCTGGCCAGTCCTACACTCAATTTTCATCTGTTTCATTAAGAATTCTATTGCTTCATTATACATTTTACAAAGGGACGACTACGTAGTCGTATGAATAGAATGGAATTCTTAATGAATCAGATGAAAATTAAGCATAGGATTGGCCAGATATGGGATGACTTTGACGTAGTTGGCCAGCTTAAATATATTGCAATATATGGACAAACAATCCCTGTTTTGTAATAGATTTTTTGGACAGACATAATATCAAATGCTATTGTGATACTAAACTCTATAGTTAGTGTAAATATAGGTATATAGAATTTATGTGAAGTATGGAGGGGTGTGTGTATGGATGCTGGGTTTTTATTTGGAGGGGTTGAACTTGATGAACTTTGTCTTTTTTTAACCCGATTTAACTTTTTAACTATGTAACAAAGAGTAAGCTTGCTTTTCAATAGGAGACCAGTAAATGCAACCTAGTAATTGGTGTAATACTTGACTACACTAGTTATAAACTTTGCACATTTTATTAGAATAACCCAATTAATCAGTATAATAAAGCTACCTTTCCTAAACACCAACATAATATGTGTAGGTAATAAACAGGTAAAGAATTTACTTTACATACCAACAAAAAACAGTAAAACTATTGGTATTTAGAGCTCATTGACAATGCTGATGATATTATTTTGTAATATGTTATAAGCAATACAAGACTGCGGTCTGGCTTAAAAACCAAGCCAAGCCTTTATTAATATATATATATACAGTATATCAGTGTGCAATATTCAGTGTTGTAAGGTAAACCCTAACTATCAGGGCTACCTTTGAAAGTTTTCTACCAGAAATTCACATCACAACTTCTCTTAAAAACCAACAACTGTGTGAGTTTTGGGGGTGCATTTTCTATTAGACAAAATAAATTTCTTGTATGACAGTTCCAGACATATACACATGATATGTTGAACAGTTGGTATCTGTGATTAAATTGAGAATGTTTATTTAAAGACACAGACCATAAAATAGTGATTAATAGGCACTTACACTTTGATTCAAAGTACATCATGCAAATGAAATTGATACACAAAGTACATCACAGAGCCATGTGCGTTACCTTCCTACACTGTATTTTTACCTTCTCAAAAAGCCAAGTACTGCTTGATTCATTTAGGCATTCCGACCAGCTTGTCAGCTCCTGACCTGAGAGGAGCGATGGAACAGTCTGTTTACTGTGAAGGAATGGATAGTGTTTTCTTATCTCCATAGATAGAATAGCTAGCATCTTTTTTTAAGATGGAAAAAGAACAGAAATGATGACAGTCAGCTGTTTTAGCAAACTTGGGGTGACTTATTTATTTAAAAGCCAAAGTAACATTGTTGCTACAATATTTTCCAAAAAAAAAAAAAACTAGGGTATAAGTAAAAAAAATCTAAGTAAAATTTGCTTCAGTGCATAAAATGTCTTGTAGGTTCGATAATAGAGATTTGGATAGGACCACTATCAATTTCAATGGGAATAAAATGTAGTGAGGCAAGTACCTTAAACTGCAGGTTTAACTGGTGTTGGTAAGGGGTGGTAAGGAATAATATCTCCAAGCAGATATTTATAATTTTCTTGTGGTCTGTTGGCCTCCCAGTACTTTTGTTTCCTCCCACAATGCATAATCATGCAAGTACTAGAATTTAACTGGATTTACATACCTTATTGTCTGTGTGCTGTCAGGGCAGAACATCATCTGATCTGTGCTTTTACTACTTTATTTGATCTGAATGGTTAGTGGCAGGTCGGTAGTTGGCTCCGATATGAAGTTCAAATAGGCACGTCTATGGCCAGCTTAACTTGGAAACCCTTTACCCAGAAAGCTTCAAATTACAAAAGCCACCTCCTGTATAGGACATTTAGTTCAAATAATTGCTTTTTTTCTGTAATAATAAAACAGTACCTTGTACTTGTTGGTACCTAAGCTGCATGAATCCATATTGTATTGCATGAATCCATATTTAATGTATTAATGCTGTTATGGTATGATGATCTGAATGGCCCCTTTTCTGGAAAATCCCAGGTCCCAAGCATTACAGATAATAGATCCCAAAGCATACTATATAAATATATAAAGGGCAAGGTACACCCTTCCCCTCTCAAATCATACATACGGTAAGTAGTAAATCACAGGCCCCCATTGTGGAGCACCTGCTGTCACTCCCAGACTTCCATTATTGGCTCAAACTGGGGGTAAGACACTTATCTGACCTACTAATAGAGAATGCCTTCCTGACATTTGTCCAACTGGCAACTAAACGGAACCACCCAAATATTGCATGGCACCATTACTTCCAACTCCAGGACAGGCTGTGGGACTCTAGCTCCAAAAACTGGTGTCTGGCTCATATAAGATCTTGATATGCTCCCTTAATGCTCCATCTATGAAAGCTAGAACAGAATGGAACATTGTCATTGTCAAAAACACCCCAAATCACTCGTTATATAGTCTCTCACACCCCTTAGAATCCTCTAGGCACTTGCACTTCATTGCACATCCTACCTAGATACTCCATCTGAATTCTCATCTTCTAGGCTTAACACCCCTGCACTATATAATGATTGCTTTGCTTTGATGCATATGAATGATTATGCACATAGTCCTGACAAGTTTAAATACTAGCAAACCCTGCTTACAGCAATCTGGATAGGTTTTATATTTACTTACCTGCTATTTTGGGTCTCACATTAATTGTAGCATGTTTTTATTCAGAGCCATGCACTCATTTGCCACTGTTTTTGACATATGGATGTAACCACACCTACGCCATACTGGTGCCACTACAGTACAGGTATGGGATCCGTTATCCAGAAACCCATTATCCAGAAAGTTCCAAAATACAGGAAGGCCATCTCCCATAAATTTTAATCAAATAATTAATTATCCATCATTTTTAAAAGTGATTTCATTTTTCTCTGTAATAATAAAACCGTACCTTGATCCCGACTAATATATAATTTATCCTAACTGGAGGCAATAAAATCCTGTTGGGTTTAATTATTATTTAAATGATTTTTTGGTAGAGGAATGGAAATCCAAATTACAGAAAGTCCCCTGGTCCACAGCATTCTGGACAACAGGCCCTATAATGAGCTGGTAAAAAGGAATTCCTGCTTTTAGATTAGAACAAAGTTCATTTTGGGAATTTTTCTTTTTATCAGGCCTTCCACACATCCACCCATTTCCCCCCCAAATGCATTGCTCACAACTACTTTGTATTGATCAGATGTATACATCTGAGTTAGCGATATGTGGGTGAGGAAAAACTCACCCCGAACCTAACCTGTTCCCATTGTAGGACCCACGCTTCCCTCTCTGTGTGCAAGTTCTGTGCACAACTGTGGGTTTTTTTCAACCCTATTTCTCCTGATTTCTGACTGATTTGTTTGATTTTTATTTAGTAAAATTCTCCTTGATTAGACTTGTTTTTGGCTTATACAGGAAAAACAGCAGTTCTGTGCACATTATGATGGGGCTTCCCACAGAAAGCAGCAGTAGGAAAAGATAAATGATTTTCTAGAGCACATGTCAGAAAGAGTTTCAAGCTTAATGGCCTTGAAAAAAACAGTCAACTACACTCAGAGAAATGTAGCCCTATTGCTTGGGTGGTCTGTTCTCTTTAGTTGTTCCCCACAGTGTGGTCAGCTGCTATGATAAAGGTAAGCTACATTATTACTTTCTTTTATCACACAGTCACAGATAGACCTCTGTGTCCATTTGAGAATATGGAGAGTGTGACAGGCCTGAGTTTAATAGTGCATGTGAACCTCTTAAACAGTAAATCCTTTATTGTATTATAGATCAATTAGATTTAAGTACAGAGAAACACAATAATAGAATCCCAGAGCAGCAGCAAAACTTGTAGGTAATTCTGCTAGTTGTTGTCCACAATAGTTGGAATGTAAGGAAAATTATTATTATTACTATTATTATTATCTTAAAGGGGTCATTTACCTTTGAGTTTACTTTTCGTATGATGTAGAGAGAGATATTCTGAGAACGTTTGCAATTGGTTTTAATTTTTTATTATTTGTGGTTTTTGAGTTATTTTGATTCTTATTCAACAGCTCTCCAGTTTGCAATTTCAGCAATCAGGTTGCTAGGACATGCATTGATTAGAATAAGGGGCAGATTTATCAAGGGTCGAAGTGAATTCGAGGGGATTTTCGAAGTAAAAAAAATTTGAAGTCATTTTTTGGATACTTCGACCATCGAATAGGATACTACGACTTTGAATTTACTTTGAATTCGATTCGAAGTACAATAGTTTAAATATTCGACCATTCAATAACCAAAGTACTGTCTCTTTAAAAAAACTTTGACTTCAAAACTTCGCCAAATTAAACCTGCCGAAGTGCTATGTTAGCCTATGGGGACCTTCTAGACCATTTTTCTAATTCTTCACACATCAAAGTAAAATAGTTCGATCACATGGTAAAATAGTTTGAAACGTTTGATTCAAACGATTTAATCGGACGATCAAACGATTTTAATTTGATCGTTCGATGACCAAATTTGGTGAAAAATACTACGACTTCGATATTCGAACTCAAAGTATTTTAATTCGATGGTCGAATTTCGAAGTATTTTACACTTCGAAATTCGACCCTTGATAAATCTGCCCCTAAGTGTCAGGAATGAATAGGAGCCAGCCTTAATAGAAAGGTGAGTGATAAAAAGTAGCAATACATTTATAGCCTTACAGCGCGTTTGTTTTTAGATGGTGTCAGTGAACCCCATTTGAAAGAGTCAGAGGAAGAAGGCAAATAATTAAAAACTGTTTTAAAAAAAAAAATGAAGACCCATTGAAAAGTTGCTTAGAATTGTCCACTCTATAATATATTGAAAGTAAACCATCCCTTTAACATATTTTGCTCCACTGCACAATAAAAGATGATATACATCAAAACCACCGAAACCTATATATGCACCAGATGTTTCTGAATCAATTTACCGGTAGTAATTAAATCTGGAATTATGGCTCTTAAAGGAGAAGGAAAGGTTAAAACTAAGCCTTATCAGAAAGGTCCACCTAAATATACCAGTAAACCCTCAAAGTAGTGCTGCTCTGAGTCCTCTGTCAAAAGAAACACAGCATTTCTTTCTTCTAATATGTACACATGGGCTTCTGTATCAGACTTCCTGACTTCAGCTTAAACCTCCTTGCCCTGGGAATGAGCATGCTCAGTTTGCTCCTCTCTCCCCCCCCCCTTTTTCTGCTGTAATCTGAGCCTGAAGATATGAGTGAGCAGGGAGAGACTCAAACAGGAAGTGATGTCACACCAAACTAATACTGCAGTTGCTATCTTAAACAAAGAGAGTTTGTAGAGCTTTTTACTCAGGTATGGTAAAACATTCTACAGAATAAATATAGCATTCTAGCTTGCACTATTGCAGCTAATCTATTGGCAATAACATACCTCCATAGCTTTCCTTCTCCTTTAATAAATATTCAAAGACAAACAGAACTTTCTCCAAGCAATGGATTGGCATATTCAGTCAAACCCTGACCACACAGTTTAGGATGAAAGAAGTAGAACCTTCCTTTATAAGGACACTACTGAAGAGAGGACTTGGTTTAACAAACCTGATACTGATGATCAATGATTAAACCTCCCTCCCCCATCATTTTACAAATCAGAAAGTATTGCATTTGAGTTAATGGTAAAATTAAGAACAACGACACCAAGAAATACATTGTTTTAGGATGACTAATCTTTATCAATATAAGTCTAATAAAAGCTGGAAATTCAGATGGATTTATCAATTAACCTTCACTGTGTCACTGTGACATACAGGCCATACAGGGTTAATTGCTTTTGCATATCCCATTGTGGATGGTATTCTTTGGCTGAAATCCAGACTGAGTAGGCTGAATGTCTTAGGAATGGTTATTCCATACTGCTAAAGGAACTGCTATTTTAGTCTTTTCATGTAATAAAATACTAGAATATGTGCTATTTGTATCGGCTCAGCAATATTCTGAGCCGGCAGCTCCATTTGTATTCAAAGCAACTAACATGTCTGTCACTGCTTGGTGCACTACAGGTCTCAAATCCTCAGGGAACTTTGCAGCTGTCAAATTGACTTCCATCAGTTCTTCCTGAGCTGAGAGACAAATTATCCAGCCTGCCGTCTGACTAGACTCAAAGATCGAACCTGCAATTTCTCACTGATAGAACTCCCAGCTCCAATTCAAATTACTACTTTATCCTCTGTGTAAGAGAATGCCTGGGAATATATTTACCTTCTCTTTAGATGCATTTAGCAGGTAGGAGGACATGTTAAATAGACACAGTGAATGGCTTGAAGTGATTGAAAGAAGGCCAAGGCTGTCAACTAGAAGGGATAAAACCACTGAGCCATTGACTAATGTTCAGAGCAAAGACTTGTGGGAGTCAGAGCACAAAACAGAGCTATGTGTCAAAAAGGCATTGTAACAACAAAGTACCATTTTCAAGCGGAACTTTACAGTAGACACAATAAATTAAAAATGGATGTATGTTTTGTGTGGGCAGACTAAATGGACCTTTTACCCCTCTGCTGTCAAAACGATCTTTCTACCGTCAGTGCCAAAAACAACACTTATGTCAGTGGTTTAAGAACCAATGCAATTCGCACATTTCCAATGAGATTAAACAACACGGTTTGGGGAATGGTGGGCTTTATGAGAATATATATATATATAAACTGACTATCTCTATATATATATATATATATATATATATATATATATATATATATATATATATATATATATATATATATATATATATATATATATATATATATATATTGTACAGGACACCAGGGTTGGATCCTTGACGGGAGGTATATTTCCCCATTATTTGAGCTATGGCCCCTTTAAGCAGCATGTATTCTACCCAGGTACTCACCTGATTTTGACTCTGCATAAAGAGGAGTCACAGGTGCAATTGAGGGAGAGAGAGAATGGTGCCTGGAGCCTGTGAGCTGCAAGTCTTTGTACAGGCTAAAGGAAAGGACTGAACCAGATATCCTTGTGTGCAAAGGACTAAAGTCTGCTAATCCTGGACATTTGTTGGTTTTTGTTGTTTGGCCTCAAGTGGACTGACCAGGCCTGCTTTGGACATTGTAAACCCAAAGGACTTTCACAAGCTGAAGTAAGCTGTTTATTATATGTTAATTTTACTTTCTGCTGAGGAACAGCTACTTTGAGTTTAAGTTTCAAAATAAATTGACTTTCTCTAAGAAACTGTGTACTGGGTGCTGGCTGCGATTCCCCCTCAATATTACAAGTGGTGTTTCGGATGTGGGCAGTAGTGATGGGCGAATTTGTGCCGTTTCGCTTCGCCGAAAAATTTGCGAATTTCGCGCGAAATTCGCGAAACATTCGCGAAACGGCGCCGGCGTCTCGTTTTTGACGCCGGCGCCCGTTTTTGACGCCGGCGCCCGTTTTTTCGACGCCGGCATCCGTTTTTGACACCGGCGTCCGTTTTTCGAAAAAAATAAATTTTGACGCCGGCGAACTTTTACCGCAAATTTTCGCGGGCGTTTCGCGAATTTATTCGCTCGGCGCGAATCGAGCAAATTCGCCGTGAATTCGCGCCTGGCGAATAAATTCGCCCATCACTAGTGGGCAGTAGCACTGCAGAGAAAAAGTTTCCATTTAAAAAGTGTCATTTAAAGGGCCAGGCTCCAGTTTATCATGGAGGAGTTGCTGCGGCAATTGGCCATGGCAACAGTGCAGTTGCAGCAGAGCATGGCAGCTCAGCAGAAGGCCACAGAGGTGCAACTGGCTGCACTCAGGGAAGCTACTACAGCTCAAGCCACTGCCCTGCGGGATTCTACAGAGGCACAGTCCAAAATGCTGGCTGAGGCAGTACAACAACTAGCTCATGGGCGAGAATCAGCAGTGGTTAACCCTAACAGCCAGACAATAATAAGGGAAAGCAATTTCCTGCAAAAGATGATGCCCACAGATGATGTGGAAGCCTTCCTGATGACCTTTGAAAGGACTGCAGAGCGGGAAGAATGGCCCCGAGACAAATGGGCTGGTCTCCTTGCCCCATTATGACCTGACCCCTGCAGACGCCCTCCACTATGACCGGCTCAAGGCAGAGATCCTTGCCCGTCTGGGAGTGACCACAGCAGTCAGGACACAGAGGGTGTACAGCTGGAAGTATCGGAAGAATACTCCACTGAGGTCACAAATGTATGATCTAATACAGCTGGCAACAAAGTGGCTGCAGCCTGAGATACTCACCGGTCCACAGATGGTGGAATGCTTCGTGCTAGACCGGTTTCTGAGGTCGCTACCAGTTGAACTACAGCGCTGGGTCAGTCATGGAGACCCTAAAACAGCGGACCAGCTGGTGGAGATGGTGGAGAGATACACCACAGTGGAGGAGCTACTACCCCCGACAAGTCATCTAGACCCCGCTCCAACCCGGGCGGCAAAGTTCACTTCTGCAGGAAAGAGTTCTTCGCGGAACCCTGGAACCAGCATAAAGGACAGCGAGAAGAGATTATCCACTGTCCCTCCAGCATTACAACCAGGCCCCCCAACACCCCAGAAGTCTGGGGGTGTGCAGTGTTGGCGATGCCAGGCATGGGGCCACATGCGGGCTCAGTGCCCCCTACAGGTGGAACTTATGCAGTGTGATGTCCTACGGAGAGTATCCTTTTATGCTCAACCAGCTTGCATTGCAGGTCCTGATTTGCCAGAAAGGTGTTTTGAATGTAAAGTGGATGTGAACGGTGTTTCTGGTAAAGCCCTGCTTGATTCAGGGAGTATGGTTACCCTTGTACAAGGGAACGTGTCCAAGAAGATGCGTCAGGAAGCAAAAACTCTCAGTGTCATTTGCATACACGGGGACACTCGGACATATCCACTGTTGACAGTGACAATTTCCACTGCTTGTGGCACCATTACTCATGAGGTTGGTGTGGTAAAAAAATTGTTGTACCAGGTTATTCTTGGGCGGGACTTTCCATTGTTTTGGGAACTTTGGGAGAAAGTTAAGAGGGAAATGTTTATTACTGTAAAGAGTGATTGTGTCCCTACTCCCTTACCAATAGAGGCCGATGCACCACGGCTGGTTGAAAATGCCCTGGAAAAGGTATTCTTGCAAAATGCACCAGAGGGTCAAGAGGTTGCTGACCATCCATGTCTGGAACCTGAGCTGACCTCTGAGGGGGGGGGATGATTTTCCATTTCAGGTCATGTTGGGGGAGGATGAAGAAACCTACGATTCCGTTGATCCCGACCTGAATGTTTCAAAAGGTACCTTTATTACCGCCCAAATGCGAGATCCCACCTTAGCAAATGCCAGAGCGTAGGTGTCTGTAAATAATGGAGTACCCCATTTTGCTGTTAGTAGGGACCTGTTATATCGGGTTGCTAAGACCCGTGAAGAAATTGTGGAGCAGCTGTTAGTACCCCAACCCTTCCGGCGGATGGTGCTAGACTTTGCGCACAATGAAGCGTTAGGGGGTCACCTAGGAGTAGAGAAAACAGAGGCTCGGATAACTGACAGATTTTACTGGCCAGGGTTGAAAGCAGAGGTAAAAACTTATTGTGCTTCCTGTCCCACCTGCCAGTTAACTGCACCAGTTTCACGTTTTCGCAGCCCTTTGGTACCGTTGCCCATAATCGAGGTTCCGTTCGAGCGCATTGCCATGGATATCATGGGGCCACTGGTAAAGACTGCCAGGGGGCACCAATATATCCTGGTAATCCTCGATTATGCCACTCGCTATCCGGAGGCAATACCCTTGAGAAAACCTACGTCTAAAGCCATAGCACGAGAGTTATTTAACATGTTCACATGGACAGGTTTTCCCAAGGAGATCCTCACGGTCCAAGGGACTCCATTTATGTCAAAAGTAATGGCCGATGTATGTCGGTTATTTCAGATCAAGCAGTTGAGGACCTCCGTCTACCACCCTCAGACAGATCGTCTGGTAGAACGGTTTAATAAAACACTAAAAACAATGTTGAAAAGAGTGGTTCAGAAGGATGGGAAGGATTGGGACTGTTTACTCCCTGCTGTCTTGTTTGCCATCCGAGAGGTACCGCAGGCTTCCACGGGGTTTTCACCGTTTGAACTGGTTTACGGGCGGAGACCTCGGGGACTGCTTGATCTTGTAAAAGAAACATGGGAAAGTGAGTCCAGCCCCCACAAAAGTGTAATTGAGTATGTTTCACAAATGCAAGAGCGTATTGAAAAAATAATGCCCCTTGTCAGAGAACACCTACTGAGTGCCCAAGAAGCACAAAGCCGGGTATACAACCGGGCCGCTAAGATAAGGCATTTCCAGGTGGGAGACAGAGTAGCAGTACTGATACCCACGGTAGAAAGTAAATTCCTGGCCAGATGGCAAGGTCCGTTTGAGATAGTTGAGAAAGTGGGGACAGTGAACTACAAAGTTCATCAGCCAGAGAAACGTAAACCCTATCAAATTTACCATATAAACCTCTTAAAGCCCTGAAAAGAAAGAGAACTAGTTTCGGCCATGGGGAGTGTCCGTGTTGATCCTCAAGTCACTATTGATAGTGTCAAAATTGCTCCCACACTCTCAAGATCGCAGGTCCAACAGGTTAAAGAGTTCCTCCAGAGAAACAACGGGATATTTTCAGATTTGCCTGGGCTCACTAATTTAATAGAGCACCACATCCTTACTGAGCCCCGAGCAAAAATCTTTATGAAACCCTACCGTATTCCAGAGGTTCACAGAAAAGCAGTTTCAGAGGAGGTGAAAAGGATGTTGGAGCTGGATGTCATTGAAGAATCGCAGAGTGAGTGGTCAAGCCCAATTGTGCTAGTACCCAAGCCCAACGGAAACCTGCAATTCTGTAATAATTTCTGGAAACTGAATGAAATCTCCAAGTTTGATGGGTATCCAATGCCACGGGTGGATGAGTTAATAGAAAGATTAGGCCCTGCCCGCTACATCACCACGTTAGATTTGACTAAAGGGTATTGGCAGATACCTTTGGCCAAGGAGGCCCGGGAGAAAACGGCATTCTCCACTCCGGAAGGTCATTTCTAGTATAAAAGAATGCCATTTGGGTTACAGACAGCCCCTGCCACTTTTCAGAGAGTCATGGACAGGTTACTGCGCCCACACCAAATATATGCATCGGTCTATCTGGATGATATTGTAATTTTTAGTCCAGATTGGGAGTCCCAAGTTCCAGGCAGTGTTAGATGCCATACAGAAAGGGGGTTTCACAGTAAACCCAGAGAAATGTGCCCTGGGAATGGAGGAGGCCAAGTACCTGGGGTACATTGTTGGAAGGGGGTTGGTAAAGCCCCAAGTTAACAAAGTTGAGGCAATCCAGGACTGGCCACACCCACTCACCAAAAATCAGGTTCGGGCATTCCTGGGAATTGTGGGGTACTACAGACGTTTTGTCCCCAATTTTTCATCCATTGCAGCTCCATTAACTGAATTAACAAAAGGGCGAAAGTCGGTTATGATAAACTGGAATGCCGATGCAGAAAAAGCATTTGTAGAGCTGAAGGGTGCGTTGTGTCGTCACCCTGTCCTGGTAGCCCCAGATTTTTCACGAGAGTTCGTAGTACAGACAGATGCCTCAGATGTTGGGTTGGGTGCAGTTCTGTCCCAAGTGATTGAAGGAGAGGAACATCCCATTGTTTTTCTCAGTAGGAAGTTGACGCCCGCTGAAAAAAACTATGCAGTGGTGGAGAGGGAGTGTCTGGCCATAAAATGGGCACTAGACTCTCTACGCTATTATTTGTTGGGTAGGAAATTTAGGTTGATTTCCGACCGTGCTCCCCTGACTTGGATGAAAAGGAACAAATGCTAGAGTGTCCCGGTGGTTTCTCTCTCTGCAGGAATTCAACTTTGTGGTGGAGCACAGGCCTGGTAAGATGCACCAGAATGCTGATGCCCTTTCTAGGGTTCATTGTCTGGGTGTGCAGAGTGCCTCCACCTCCTCGGGGTTGAGGCAGGGGGGGGGATATGTAGAAGACACCAGGGTTGGATCCTTGACGGGAGGTATATTTCCCCATTATTTGGGCTATGGCCCCTTTAAGCAGCATGTATTCTACCCAGGTACACACCTGATTTTGACTCTGCATAAAGAGGAGTCACAGGTGCAATTGAGGGAGAGAGAGAATGGTGCCTGGAGCCTGTGAGCTGCAAGTCTTTGTACAGGCTAAAGGAAAGGACTGAACCAGATATCCTTGTGTGCAAAGGACTAAAGTCTGCTAATCCTGGACATTTGTTGGTTTTTGTTGTTTGGCCTCAAGTGGACTGACCAGGCCTGCTTTGGACATTGTAAACCCAAAGGACTTTCACAAGCTGAAGTAAGCTGTTTATTATATGTTAATTTTACTTTCTGCTGAGGAAAAGCTACTTTGAGTTTAAGTTTCAAAATAAATTGACTTTCTCTAAGAAACTGTGTACTGCGTGCTGGCTGCGATTCCCCCTCAATATTACAATATATATATATACAGGTACGGGATCCAGAAAACCGTTATCCAGAAAGCTCCAAATTACAGAAAGGCCATCTCCCATAGAGATCTCCCATTTTTCCCATAAAAAATCCAAATTTTTAAAAATGATTTCCTTTTTCTCTGTAATAATAAAACAGTAGCTTGTACTAGATCCAAACTAAGAAATAATGAATCCTTATTGGAAGCAAAATCAGCCTATTGGGTTTGTTAATTATTAAACGATTTTCTAGTAGACTTTAGGTATGAAGATCCAAATTACAGAAGGATCCATTATAAAAAATACTCCAGCTCCCAAGCATTTTGGTTAAAAGACCCTATACCTGTATATTGTAAAATATATGTTCATATATTTAAATATATATTTTTCATTCATTTTACTATATCACCAGTAAAATAAAAAGTCTGACAACTTGATTGCAGGAGCAGCAAAAAAAAAAATCTACTTTGCAGTAGTGTTAATACAGATATGGGACCCGTTATCCAGAGTCCTTGGGACCTGGGGATTTCCGGATAAGGGGGTTCTCCGTAATTTGGATCCCCATACCTTGTCTACTATAAAATCATTGAAACATTGTTTAAACCCGATAGGATTAATTACTGTATATCTCAGCTGGAATCAAACACAAGCTACTGTTTTGTTATTACAGAGAAAAGGGAAATCATTTTTAAATTTTTAAATTATTTGATTTAAATTGGGTCGATGAGAGATGGCCCTTTCTATAATTTGGAGCTTTCTGTATAATGGGTTTCTGGATAAGGGATCCCACACCTGTACAATGCACAACATATTACCCTCATCTTATTTCTACTAGCTGTACATTCAAGTCCATCAAAGAGGTGCTCAGATGCACACTATGCAATTTGGTTATTCCGATTAACTGTGCAATTCCTTCTTATCAGCAGCTTTTATTTATTTTTTTCCTGTACGTTTCCTTTTATAAATGTATTTAATGAGCCGACCATGATTGGGACAAATAGAGCAATTGATTTCATTCGATTGATCCTTGTTAAAGACTGTAAAAAATCAATTGAGCAGTTATAAAGCTACACCAAGCACACACTGTTAGGTGAACAAATTCCTATTTAGCAGGAGTGTGTGTTTTTTTTTAATACATGGTTTTATTATGAAATATGAGGGTTCATTTACCAATAGGAACCAAGGTACAAAGAACAAAAAGAAAGAACATGAAATTCCTTAACCAACAAAGGAAGTTCATTTATGTAAGGCACATTTGGCATGAATGCCATTAGATTTGCACATTTAATATGGTTATGAATGAATGATTTCATATATATGATTGTCAAAAAAATTTTTTCGTGTTAGCCGTCACTTTTGTTTTTATTGTGAGAGGTTGGGGAGTGTCAAGGGTTGCCCTAAGAGCCTATTTGCCTACAAAGAAGAGGTGCTATACATCATTTACTCAATACACTAGGTAGGATATTGTGAAGAGCAGTTGATACTATTTGTAGCAATGGCCTGTGGTACATTAAGTTGTTACATTCTCCGGGGAATCATTGTATAAATAAGCAGTAGTATGTTATTTCTGATATCAGTGAAGAACGCAGTAGAATTTTCTGCACTATAGCTATATATAGGTCAATTTGTAATGCTACAACAGTGGTTTCCAGATTGTTTCCATTCAAGCCTACCTTTGAGGTCCAGCATAGGCACAGTCCACCTTATCTCACGACACAATTACAGATATGAAAACAATGCTTTATAAGTTATTCAGCTATAGTTCCAAGAATATCTAGGGACATTAGTGTCAAAAAAATTAAGCATATTTACCATTTGTATAATACACCTCTAAAAATAGACTGTACCTTTAAATTTCACATTTTGTGCTGATCTGATTTAAAGGAGAATTCAACCCTAAACTTAAAAAACCCCTACCCTACATAGACCCCCTCAGCCTGTTACCCCGGGCAAATGCCCCTAACATTTTACTTAGCCCTCGGTGCAGATTCAGGCATCGGAGTTCACAGACGCCATCTTCAGCCAATTCGGTAATCTTCGTAATGCGAACGTCGCCATTTTTGTGCGTTTCGGCGTATGTGCAGTTGTCGTGAAACAGAAAATTGCTCCAACTGCGCATGCACCAACATGCCGGTCTCATTATGAAGATTTCTGAAGAGAAAAACTCCAATTCCTGACTTTTTTCCCCGAGGGGTGAGTAAAACGTTAGGGGCATTTGCTCGGGTAACACTTGGGCTTGGAGGGGGGTAGGGTTTTTTTCAAGTTTAGAGTTGAATTTTCCTTTAATGCAAATTCCTCCAAAACTTTACAGGTACCAGGCAGCTATTCCATTGCCATCTGGCTGCTATGTCAAGCTGTGCAGGAGAGCTCAGCACTTTTTCTTGTAGGATGACAGCCAATCTGCAGGGATGCCAGGGGACTGCATAATATTTTTCCCTGGGTGTGAAAGAATTGAGGACAAGATTCTTAAACATGGAGCACCAGCGCCATTAAAATCATCACTTTATCAGGTAATCTTTAAAACACTGAACAGAGCGCACACGCTTGACGCATTTTGTGGGCAAATCCACTTTCTCAAAAGCCATATTGGTTCCGTCCATGTGAACATTTAAAAAAGGTAGACACCACACCCCTCTAAAGACATTAACCCGTTCAATACTGGCACACATATCTCATACCAAAGACAAATGCGCAAAAAATAAGAAAGGGGCTTGTGCTACCACGTCAATTATTAATATTTCATGTGTGTTATCCTAAATAGGATCTAAAAATATATACATATTTAATCTAGTAATTTAATTTCATTTATAGATTTATTATAGTTAAAGTCATGGAGCAAAAAGAGGTGGAATACTCCGAGCCATGTCATTCAGCAAAACGTAGAAAAATTGATCACACATTCAAATTTTCATTTTTCTTTAAGTTACTTGAAAAAAAATGAACTCCCATTCAAGATTAAGTCTGCCATAAGTATACCGTTTTTGAGTTGATCCACTATGCCTCCATCTTGAAAGAGAGATTGTGGAAGAATTGAGATTGGCTACCCACAGAAGCTGTGATTCTGGGTTTGGACAGTTTGGTGCATTTGCATCATAGATAGTGATAGAGTATTTACAGTATGTGAAGCTCCGAAAAAGGTAAGGTAAAAGGTGTGAAGGTAAAAGGTAACTATTTATCAGTGATTTTTCAGTGAATGCTATTTGTCCTTTTAATACATGTTCACTTCAGTTGTTGTCCTAAATGATTTTTGAGCTGGTCTTCCAAAAGTATCTAGGAGAGCAATATGGCATTCTCTCCAAAACTCTGCTTAAATGGCGTTTACGCTTGACCGTCAGTCACATCTCTAGGCCCCCTAGTGGGGCCACCCTATACTTCCCTAGAGAAATTTGATATTCTCCTCTCTCAATCTGCAGATACAGATCTGTTATCCAGAAAGCTCTGACTTATGGGAAGGTCATCTCCCATAGACTCCATTTTAACCAAATTATCCAAAATTTTACAAGCTATGTCCTTTTTCTCTGTAATACTAAAACAGTACTTTGTACTTGATCCCAAACAATCCTATTGGTTTTATTGAATGTTAAAATATTTTTTAGTAGACTTAAGTACTTAAGTATGTAGATCCAAATTATGAAAAGACCCCTTATCTGGAAAACCTCAAGTGACAAGTATTCTTGATAACAGGTCCCATACCTGTATGGTATTAATACTAATTATTGTTGCTATGTGCATAACTATTCTTAAGAATGTATTTGCCTAAACCTGGATAAGGTTTAGATTTTTATCAATAGGAGTTTGTTCATCACTAAATCCAAGGACAGTAATCTAGTTTCAACAAAAAAAAAACCCACTTATGGATATTTACTAACAAAACTGCAGTGTGCAAAGTGCAATTGCTTACAAAATGTTCCATGTTTTTACCCACAATGCAACATTTCCCCACAATTTCAACATTATTGTGGTCACATGTTTGGAAGCAAGTACCTTTAAACAATGGCATCAATATGCTCACTGTCTGTATTAATTATTTTATAGATTAACTCTATTTCCCTCTTTCTTTAATTTACCAGTAAATTTGAATAAAGGAGACATAATTAGTGATCGGCGAATTTATTCGGCAGGCGCGAATTTGCGGCAAATTTGCACAATTCGCCGCCGGTGAATAAATCAGCGAAACAGCTGAGAAAATTTGCCGGCGTCAAAAAAAATGGACGCTGGAGGTTTTTTTGGATGCAGGTGCATTTTTGCCCAAAAAAATGGCCGCTGGCGTCAAAAACAGGAACACAAATTTTTCGGCGAAACGACGCAAATTTGCCCATCACTAGACATAATATAATTGTTATAAGACATAAGAGAAACCTTGATATTATAAACATGCCTACAGCAATAAAGCCCAATCTATCCATTAAGCATTGGTTAGTGTTGGCCAGCTTTTACAGTATTATACTGTAATATATAACACAGGTTTCCTACCTTGCTGTATTGTATAATGTTCTGTACACTTTAGGTTTATTTATTAATTTGTGATTTATGGCAGTGACCTGGGTCTCAACCATTCTCATAAATCAAAAATTCACTATCTTCAATATAAATGCTAAACAAAATGTTAATTAGATCACACAATTTAGCTGATGATATGTGTGTGTGTTGTTTGTTTGGAGTGAAAATGTACATTATGACATAGTAAAAATAAGGCTCTGGGAATAATAAATAAGTTGTTTTCTCATATAGTGAGGCACACTCTGTAGTAGAGGTCAATGGGAACAGTCCATATATAAATATTCACACATATACAGAACTAGAAATTGTTACCATTGTACTGGTCCCTGATAATTAAATACAAATAGTGGCTGCAAAAGTATTTTATCTATGTTTAAAACTGACAATGAAACTACCAACCAATGGTAATATGAAACAATAAGTCAATCTTTCTCTTAAGACTAATAATGACCCAAGCTTGGGTCATGTTGGTTAATGAACCCCACCACTAGTGTTATGGGGTCACTGGCCATTCCTGTGTGTTACCAGATTGCACATCTTGTTGCCCATAGCATACAGTACTAGTGTCATCACTCAGTGGGGAGAAAACAGAAAGAAAAAGATGTCTAGTCAATGTGAATATTTTCTAACAACATTATTCATTTATTTATTTTCCAAGTTATAACATGGCACTAAACAATACTGTAGCAGCTTCTCTGATTCAGAATTCCAGTCGCTCTATGCTGGTCCCCAATTCTAGAGCCAACAAAACATCCCTAAAGCATAACACCACCTTATCCATGCAGTCAGTATTCTGTTCGGCAGGCTAGTGACCCTTATGTATTTGTTATATGATCTTGCTGTTGCTCTATGTCTGTCACACCTTTCACAATCAGAGTTCTTGGCTTTTCTTGATGTGGTTCAATAGTGTAAGTCACAATGTAGTCCACTTCTAATTAGAAATACCTTGTTTTGAGAAAAATAAGTCATAAGCATTTCTTCACTGACATAGATGGCAATACACCTCTACCTTGCAGCACTGTGGTCCTGAGTTTGAATTTAATCTGTTAGACAAGGAGTTTGTACTCTCCATATTTTTGTCTGAGTTAATCTGCTTTCCACCCATGCTCCATAAACTTTCCATAAACTGACCCTACTGTATGTGAATGTGATAGGGACCTTATATTGTAAATACAACTGGGACCAATTTGGATGAGGTGTAATCGCTGAAATCTGCCTGCGACCATCTTGATTAAACTCCAACTCCCCACTTCTCTAATAAGCAGGAGGGGCAGCTCAAGTTCAACATCTCCTTGTTAGAATCAGTTTGTAGTAATTCTTTTTAAAAAGTCCAACCAACACCCTACTTTGGAACTTCCTCTTAGAAAAGTAACTGGATGTTTTTGTGACACATATACAAAAGAAGAATGTTGTATTAAAAAGAAGACAAGACAAAGTCAATGTAGCGCTAAAACCATATTATTCAGGGATGTTTGCTTGAGGGAAGGTGCTAAAATTGTCCCCACCATGCATTGTGGTGCAAAAAGGGGAAAAAAGACCACAAATAGCACAATATATATCCATTCAATAAAAACTTGGCTGTAGTCACCACCAAGCAAATACAGAAATATCATAAATAGATGAGCACAAGGACCCATGCTTTCACAGTGAATACAGCACTGCCTGAATTCTGCAGTGCTGTATTTATGAGGGGTAAGGCATCCCTCCCTCCTGCTACATGTCACTTTATTTGCAAATCATTCAGGGCTGTGCTCTGCAACTCGAGTCAGATTTGTAATCCAGTGCAAGGTGTAGATCACAGCAAGTCCCCAGCCTAATGTGGTTCTTAAATTAGCACTAAGGGGCATAATGTTGCTCCATTTGAGCTCTAGTACCAGCATCCATTACATCTATGATGTACTGATAGTAGCAGAAGTGTTATAATCATTTTGAAGTGTGATATTTATAAGCATTTGTTTAGGTTCTAAAATAACGCAGATGCACCCTCCCAAAACGAAACGCTGTTATATGTATCTTGAATGGGTCCAGCATGTACCTGGGAAAGATACAGTGCTTTAGAAGATGTTTATTTAAACTGTCTCGACAACTGGTTTGACACATAGTATCATGCTGTAGATAATGGAACATTTGCACATAAAATGAACAAGAACCAACTCAAAGTTCAACACACCCAAACTAAACTCCCATAAACCCACCATCACACATATTGCATTTCTAATCCACCAGAGGTATATGATTAATTTACATGAAACGTATCTCCTCTACCTGTATCCAGGGTCTCCATCATAAATCACGTATGTCAAAGAAAAACATTGATTGTCTGGGTCCCCTACCTAACTAAAGTTTTTTTGTGAACAGGTCCCTTTACAGTTAAAAAAAACATTGATGGTCAGCGCCCCCTAACTAACTTAAAATAATTGGTGGACATTGGACAGGGCCCCCTAACTAACTCAAGATCATTGGTGGACACTGGATTGGGCCGTGAAAAGGCTTCCACTGAAAAGTGAAAACATTGTTGGCCTGGGGGGAGGGGGAACATTGGTGTTTAGTGGAATTTAACTTTTAAGTTCAGCAGCGGTCTTCTTTGTACTCCTCTGGTGACTTCTTCACCAGTGGCTTCTTTGTTCTTCTCCAGTGGCTTCTTCATTCTTCTCTGGCAGCGGCAGCAGCAGATATGTTTGTCCAATTGGATTAGCTTCTAGCCAACAATGGCCAACAATGAATTCAGGGGGTTATTGGAAAGTAGTTTCAGTAAAAAATTTATTATTTGAGATTTATTATGCCCAGAAGCTGCAAAAAGGCCAAATCCGAAAATACTCCAGCTAAAACCTGTCAAGGTCATGTAGAAGTCAATGGCAGTCATGATTTTCGGGTTTTTTTCTGTGCGCTCGAAAACTTGATCAATTCGAGCTATTCGCACTTTTTTCACCAATAACTAGATCAATTTGAATTTTTCCTCCCGATTGCATACAATCAAATTTTTTCGGGTCGGAGTCGAAACGAGTCGGGTTGTGAGTTTATTCGAGGTAGAAAAAGCTCACAAACGTCACAAACTCGGCCTTTGATAAATAACCCCCTAAATGAATGAAAGGTGAAGTGCAGCACGGCTGGGCCCCCCTTTTAAGTATAAATCCATAGGGATGACTGCCCCCCCCTCCATGCTCCCCGATGGGGGCCCTGTTTGTATTATCCCTCAAAGTTTCTGAAAATGGCGGCTTCACAATGCAGACAATCTGGCAGACACAATGTAAACAAACAGTTCTTGTCACACAGCATTCTGACACACACACAGACAACTAGGTTATGTGACCATCTTACCATGAAGATGTTTGAAAACAAATAACCCAGCCCACAGACATAGAGTAGTTTCTTTCTAAATCCCAATCAGAATTCAGAGTGGGAAGTCAGTGAACATTTACCAGTTTTCCCACAGAATTGTTAAAGTGACAATGACTCATGATTCATTTTTATGGTATTGTTGGTACAGATTTTAAGTAAACTCGTAGGTTATGCAGCAGACTATAGAAAAAGACATATAAAGGTAGCATTTACTAATTAATGGGATGGTTCATCTTTAAATTAACTTTTAGTATGATATAGAGAGCAATGTTCTGAGATAATTTGCAATTGGTTTTAATTTTTTTTATTTGTGTTTATTTTTTTTTGTTATTTAGCTTTTTAGTCAGCAGCTGTCCAGTTTGCAATTTCAGCAATCTGTTTGCTATCTTAGCAACCATGAACTGATTTGTATGAGAGACTGGACTATGAATATGGCAAGGTCCGAATAGAAAGATAAGTAATAAAAAGTAACAATACATTAGTAGTCTGACAGAGCATTTGTTTTTAGATTTGAAGATTGGAAAGCGTCACAAGAAGAAGGCAAATAATAATCCAATAACTACAATAAATAAATAATGAAAACTAATTTAATAACTAATAAGTTGCTTAGAATTGGCCATTCTATAACATACTAAAAGTTATGGGTCAGTACCCTGGGGCAAACTTTGCAGCTTTTATTACATGCTCCCATTAACATAATGGCAGACTTGAAAGTGCAGTGTGTTTTTTCAAATGATAATTTAACATTCTGCGCGTTGCCAAAACACAGAGAAAGCACAGATTCAGCCCTTCATAAGATTTCACAAGCATATTTTGGGCCAAAAATACACATTTTAGCAAACATACAGAAAGGCAGGAGGCCATATCATTGATTTCTAAAAATGTAAACCACTGGGTGCCAATAGTCTTAGACAGGAGATTTCACCAGTTATAAAGCTACCCAAAGCTCATCTACCACTATCTACTAGGTAGGTTCCTACTAACAAATAGCCTACTACAGGTAGGGTTGCCATCTGCCCGGTATTTTAGCCGGTAAAACACCTGCCAGGGCCAGGACCGGTATTACAAATTTATCGGAAATGTAGTTGCCAGTAAATTTGTAATACCCTTAACAAAAGCCCTTACCTTTTCTCTGTCTTCTGGCCATCGTTTGATGTGGCTCTGCCCCTTTTGCATCATGGCCCGCCCTTTCTACATAACAGCCTGCCCCTTTTGTTCCCGCCCCCACCACCTGCCGGTAAAAATTTTCTGAAAAGGTGGCAGCAAAAGTAATGCAATTTTCATACTTGTTATGTCCATAACAATTCATTTTCACTTATAATTCATATTTTTATTAACAGTGCAAAATTATTCCAGAATCCGTATTAAATACTGAAATAAAAATAATTCCATGAATATACTGTATTCACATTTAAAATCCAAATGTGCAGACTCCTGAGTGACAAATTGTTCTAAATGTGATATAACTGTGTGGGTTTACTGTTTACCTATACATGACTCTAAATACAGCTGCTATGTTAGACCTGTTTCATACAATTCACAGCAACTCACATCGTGCAGATTTTTAAATGTTGCAAGTTCAGAATGTAAATAGATGAGTTTGCTGTGTTTGTGCTGTTGTGTGAATCAAAAGTATCCAGCTGACCTTTTCAGTTGTATTGTTTCAGCATCTGTTTATGTGGGAGTAGAACTGAAAACATTTTAGACGTTTACCACTGTAGCTTTAGTGTCTTTTCTGATATTTTATTCATTAATAATCTTGTATGGTCCTAGGAAATCTTAGTTGGCTTCTTATTAGACCCATTGACTCATTTTAACTATAAGGGGGTTATTTATTAAAGGTCAATTTTAGAGTTGTGTATTCCTAAAAAAAACTCAAATGAACTCACAACTCAAATAGGCAAAACCCTCCGAAAAAAACTCAAACATCGTGAAGGCTATTAACATCTTCAAATGGTTCAAAAGACCTCTGCCATTGACTCCTACATGACCTCAACAGGTTTTAGATGGTGTTTTTTTGGATTCGAGCTATTTCCAGGGTCATGGTTTAATAATAAAAAAAAAATGTAAAACTCAAAAAATTTAGGCTTTTTTAACACGAAAATGTAAACGTTGACCAAAAAATCAACGTGAAAACTCAAGTTTACGTGGAAATCACAACTCTAACCTTAATAAATAGGCCCCTAAGTATCTGGTTGGCAGAGTAGGAAGGTCAAAACAGATTAGATTATTTAAAGGTATACAAATATCTAGGGGGAAATGTAATAAAATTCTCTAAGAGAACAAATTTGCAATTAAAAATGTACATGTTGCAATGTAATATTCTTCATTAGGCTTTTATTGCATTTTGAATCTTAACTGGGCATTGCGAACCTTTAACACCTGCTTGAAGTTGGCATTTCATTAAGAATTTTATTACATACACTGCACACTATCGCAAACTATAAAATTCGCAATCACTATCCTACTGTTGCGTGAGGGGCAAAGTGTTTGCAAAGGCAAAATTGTTCATCATGATTTTTGCATTGACGAAAAATATTACATCCCCCCCCTAGAATCTGAGGGTCTTCAACCCAAGGTACTAACGTATTTTAAGACTGTCTCGCACGGGCTGATCATGTATACTATCCAACAGATGACCTGGTTGAATGGAAAGCATACGAGGGGACACACAGCATGGCAACGTTTCTATTGTTTCTCAAAGAGCATGAATGATCAAAACAGTAGGAATTTAAGAGAAACTGCTAATCCTTTTCATTTCCTCATCTGTTTATGAACCATGCACTGGTACTTGAAATTTTCCCGAACTTACCAATGTCCATGTACCAATATCGTTCAGGATAAGATAGCCACCATACATGGACTGATAACTGCAGAAAACATCCATTACCTGTAGATATGAACATTTTCCTCAAAAAAAATGTGTCCAGTGTAGTGATGGGTGAATTTGCGAAACGTCCATTTTTTTTTGACCCCGGCAGCGAATCGCCCATCACTAGTCCAGTGTACTTCTATTTCAGAAACTGAGATGAAGTCCTGAAAAAGCTTCATGCGTACCTCTGGGCAAGCAGTGGTACTTGTGGGTGGGATCACTGTGCATATGCAAATTAGGATTTGGATTCGGTATGCGGCCAAATCTTTCATGAAGGATTCGGGGGTTCGGCCGAATCCAAAATAGTGGATTTGTGCATCCCTAGAAAACACTGATTTTATAGTTCTGGCATTCCTCACATTTGATCAAGCATGCCTGATGTGGCATTAGCGGTAAGTGAACTGAAGTGATTTCTGCTTGTGAAAACTTCTCAAACCACTTTGAAACAACCGGCAGCTCACAGAGGATGGTTGTTGTTGTAATGTTAGTAATTTCAAGCAGGCAGTCAGAAGTGTGACAGCAGAACCAAACAAAAATTATTGGAAGAAATTTAAAGAGAAGAAGAACCAAGTCGTTTTTGCTAATCCAGTGATTCACAGTTTCTGCTTAATTTGTTTTCAAGGATTTTTTTTTTATTTCTTCTACCCATTAAGTTACATGCAGGCAAGAATTGTCTACTGATCTCTCATGTAACGAGTAGGATTGTTTTCTTTGTTAACTCTTATAATTCATCATCAAAAGCAACAGGTATTCCAGAAAAAATATTATTTGCCCTGTTTTTTGGATGGTTGGTTTTTGCTCTTTTTAATGGTTTTGATGCTGTGGATGCACTACCAGAAGCTGTAATGCTACATTTTTAATAACAAGTAACTTTTGTGTAAAAAATAAAAAATATTTTGCTACTACAAAGTAGGTTGTATAATTGACAAAATGCCAACTAAACCCATTCCAGTTCTAGGTTGTAACCTAAAAAATTGTAGGGATTAATATTTATGCAAGGTACTGTATACATACCAAGGGGCAGATTTAACAAGGGTCGAATTTCGAAGAGCAAAATACTTCGATATTCGACCATCGAATTGAAATACTTTGACTTCGAATAATTTGTCACCGAATTTGGACATCCTGCGCTCAAAGTAAAATCTTTGATCTAACGATTAAATTGTTCGAATCGAACGATTCAAACGATTATATCGTACGATCGACCAATTTTACTACTTAGATGTGTAAAGACTTAGAAAATGGTTGTAGAAGGTCCCCATAGGCTAACGTAGCACTTCGGCAGGTTTAATTTGGCGAAGTATTGATGTTGAAGTACTTTCATTATCGAATGGTCGAATATTCAAACTATTTTTTACTTCGAATCGAATTCGAAGTAAATTCGAAGTCATAGTATCCTATTCGATGGTCGAAGTATCCAAAAAATTACTTTGAATTTCGGTTTTTTTTTCCTTCGAAAATTCCCTCAAATTCACTTCGACCCTTGATAAATCTGCCCCTTAATGTGAGTATAGGCTGAAAGAACAATAAAAGCACTGCTGGCAAGACAATGTTTTGCCTACTGTGGGTTAGTGGGGCTGAAGGTTTGAACATGGTTTACAGTTTTTTTTTTTTTCCCAAACCAAATTAAGCATGGGGCAGATTCTTTAGAGTATATATTTATCATTT
This sequence comes from Xenopus laevis, assembly GCF_017654675.1. Lineage (NCBI taxonomy): Eukaryota > Metazoa > Chordata > Amphibia > Anura > Pipidae > Xenopus > Xenopus laevis. The sequence continues at coordinate 94,576,369 of NC_054383.1, forward strand.
TTCCCTAGAATAAAATGTACTGAGTTGCTGGAATTTTCTATGCACTTTGAAGGACAATTTACATATGTACAATACTTTGTACCTAGCGGTAACTATGGTAAACAAAAGTCAAGTATTCCATGTTTGATTTTCCACTCTAACACTCAATGGAGCACTATGGCTTTCAATGGTTCAAATCAAATAGACACATTAAGACAATGAAACGTTGAATGTTTTTTGTTTTTTTGTTTTTACCTTGAATGAACTCGCAACTTGAATGGTTTCTTATTTAAGAAAAAACTCAAACGGAAAAAAATCGATTCACCGAGTTCGAATTGTGAAACCCGAAAACTCGAAGTGATCAAAAAAAAAAACTTGAATTGATCGAGTTTTCAGGCAAAACCCTCTCAAACATCATGGAGGCTAGTAACATCTTCAAATGGTTCAAGGGACCTCAGTCATTGACTTTTGCACAACCTCAACAGTTTTAGATGGTGAATTTTTGGATTTGAAATATTGCCAGGATCGGGGTATAAGAAATCTTGAAGAATTCTATTTTTTTTAACCCAAAAGTGATTTTTGACCAAAAAAACCCCTTAAAAATGTGAATGTTCGTTGAAAACAAAACTCAAACCAATATATCTACATTGATAAATGTGTCAGTTGGTTAGATACTCTCTTGACTGTCAGGAAATTTTGATTGACTGTCAGGAACTCAAAAAAATGGATTCCTCTGTAAATCTGTCCCGTGTAAAGAATTACTTTTGCAAATGTGCCAGATTATTAAAATGTCTTTGAGTCTAGATAAAAAGTCGTAAGAAATATCAAAATGTACATACATATTTTCTGAAAGTCACTTAAAGCTTTCAGAATTTAAAAACTTTAAAGGAGAAGGAAAGCTACCAAGGCATTTTGTTGCCAATAGATTAGTCACAATAGTGCAAGCTAGAACGCTATATTTATTTGTTAGAATGCTTTACCATATCTAAATAACAGCACTAGAAGCTCTCTCTGTTTGTTTAGGATAGCAGCTGCCATATCAGCTTTGTGCGACTTCCTGCCTATGTCTCTCCCTTCTCACTCATAGCTTTGGCTCAGATTAACAGGGAGGGGAGGAGGGTGAGATGGAGAGTGGAGCAAACTGAGCATGCTCAAGACTGTGCCCTGGAAGTTTAAGCTGAAAGAAGGAAGTCTGATACAGAAGCCCATGTGTACACAATAGAAGGAAATAATTGTGGTGTTTATTTTGTCAGACGACCCAGAGCAGCATTACTTTGAAGATTTACTGGTGTATTTATATTGAGTTTTCTGATTTTCAGTTTACTTAGTTTTACCCTTTCCTTCTCCTTTAAACATTTTGAAAAACTTTAAATACATGTCCGAAATGATGTTGAAAGAGGAACAGTCTGCCCAGAAATGTTGTTAAATATATATAAATAAATTGCAAATGTATTTCCACAAAACATTTTAATCTAAAGTTCAGCAGATGGGCAGTTTTTTTTGCAAAAGGTAATAAAGAGAGGCAAATAAATAGTCCTTATGCTATATAGCAGGTATATTGGAATGTGAGGTTGTTTGACTGATTGAATTGTAAGGGCTTGATGCAGTGAGTGAGATAAACTATTTATTTATTAAGGTGTATATAAATATTAGTGTACACTAAAATCACAGATCACCATGTCAATGCCATAGTTTGCCACCTAAAATATAACACAATAAAGCTGTGTCCTTGAAACCATATGTAAAATCCAAACATAAAAAGCGGTAGCTGCTTTAAAAATGCAAAAATGGTCAAAAAATGCTTTTTATGGTCATTTTTTACATCACTTTATACCTAGAAATTACATTGGAAAAGTGATGATAAATAACAGCACAAATCACTGTGTCTTTTCAATGGATTAAATCAGTGATCTAGTTTTGTGGCATAAAATGGAGAAATACAGTTCTATTAATATGTCATTTATACATTTTTCACAGCTTCATAAACAGGACCAAGAGTGTTCCGAACGGATGCCATAATGACCTTTGTAATGCACCTACTGTAGGTGTGCTTAGCACATCACAAATATATGTCCAGGATTACAGACAAAGTTTGCTTCCATTGTCAAGTCACTATAATATATTACCCATTTTCAAAAAAATCCCAAAAATGCAACTGCAATCACTAACTTTAAGTTCAGACAGCTCCTGTTTACTTTGGGATTTATTTATTCAATACAGATAAAGATGTTTTTACACTGAGACGCCTTCCATTCTGCATTATGGCAACTGTTGCTAATGTTCACATATTATGTTTAGTGTTTGGATTTGAAAACAAGCTGAGCCACATTACAGCCCTATGTTACACAAAGATGACAGGTCACCTCTTATTTGTTGGTGGTCATGCAAGAAAGCCAAGTTGACACACAATCATCACAAATAATATGATGAGTTCAATTCAACTTAATTCAATAACTTCATGACTTAATTTAGATTCAAATTAGACTGTGGGAAAAGTGAACAATACCACGGATAGTTGCAGCTGGTGGATTATCTGAATTCACTGTAAAACTGGAGGTATGGGATCAATTATCGAGAAACCCGTTATCCAGAAAGCTCCGAATTATGGAAAAGCAGTCTCCCATAGGGGCAGATTTACTAAAGGGCGAAGTGACTAAAGTTAGCGAAAATTCGCCAGCAGTCTGGGCCGCCCCATTGGGTTTTTTCCTGGTGTGCCATCTACCCAGTCCTACCCTGTAGAAAAGTAACATTGTTTGCTTTTCATGACAAGTCCAATTTGTTTAATTGACTCCCCCCCCCATGCATTAGCTTTTTTCGGTGTATTAAGTTGATTGATTTATGAAAGATCACACTAGTGAATCTGGAAGGATTCCAGCCTGTTCAATCTGTGTTTGAACTTATCCTTTAATGTTTCAACAACTTATCAAATATTTTAATGGATTGACACATTTATCAAAGCCTCATAGACTAGGTAAATATACTATAATAACATATAATAATATACAGGGCACAGCCCCCCACATTTGTCCATTCTCACCCCACCAGTGCATCTAGTCAAAGCTTTAAACCAACCTTGGATAGAAAAACACAGCCCAATAATAGAACACACTTTCTGCAGAGCACTAGACTAAAATGAAACTGGAATTATCCTGGATAAATGGCATGTATCAAAACTGCTAACAGTGTCAGATTGTCAGAATGTGTTTGACTGCTTTGAGCAGTTAAACACATCCATTTCAGCAGCTCAGCAGCACCCTGCACTATAATACTCATCCATAATACCCATTGAATTCCTTATTCCCTAATGCAAATTGTCAAATATATTATTAAATCTAAAACCCCATGAATGTTTTTTCTGAGTGGAGACTATTGTTAAAATTGCTAGAGGATGATCATTTATCCCCTAAATTCAGTCATATCATGGCAGAAGACAGTAATCCAAACTCATTTGCAAATTATTTCCAGGTTTTAAAGACAAAAATGTAATTTTAAATTTAGAATAAATTAACTGATAGATTTCATAAGAAAACTAGCCATTTTAACAAAACAACAGCAGGGAAAAGCTTACACGTTTTTTGCACCTGGAAAGAAGATAAAGTATTAAAGCTCCCCATTGCTTTATTCAATTAAATTTATTAGTCTTCTGGCAGCTCTAGTAATGACAGACAATAAAGTGCTAGGTCTGGACTGTGTGAGGGCAATTGTAATGCTTCTAATTGAGGCTCATTCCTTGCAAGGATTTTGGCTAATGGGTCCCTCGGCCTGTCTTACAGAGCCTCACAAATACATAAATCAAGGCAAGCACAAGTCTTGAGTAGTGAAGAAATACTGCTTTGTTCAACATCGGAAACACAACATGTATGTTCAGATGCAACTGAAAGAAATAAGAAACGGGCAAAGAAATTCTGTTTTGCTGAAAGAGAAAACAATTGTGCAAAGCGCAGTTAATAATTGCTAATTAGAGGCAGTACAGATCTGATTGTATTTCAAAGTGCATAATATGTGCACTCATTAAAATGTAAGTAGGATGCCAGTCAAAAAGGGCAAATAATTGTTTGTTCAGCAACACTCTATCACAGGGTCCTGATGTTTTCAGGATATCTGGAGGTGTGATTTCATTAGTCAAATAGAGTGGTCAGAAGCCAATGGTTTAGATCTGAACTCAGCATGTATGTTCATGGCAGCTACCGTATACCATATACAGCTGGCATAATGTTGTATATGTTCCGGCTATATATTTTTATATTACTAGTGATGGGCGAATTTGTGAAACGGCGGAAAATTTGCGAAACGACGCCGGCGTCTCATTTTTGACGCCAACGCCCGTTTTGACGCTGGCGTCCGTTTTTTCCAACGCTGGCGACATTTTTTTTTGACGCCGGCGAATTTTTGCCAGAATTTATTTGCCAGAATTTATTCGCTGGTGGCGAATCGCGCAAATGCGCCGCAAATTCGCGCCTGGCGAATAAATTCGCCAATCACTATATATTACAGCTGTGAACCATTTTACACCCAAGACATTGCAGAGCCCTTAATTTGGGAACCTAGTTGGTTTAAACAAGTCTCATGGTACCAGGCCACAGCAGGGCTGCCCAGATTTTTACAGCCAAGCCAGATGGTGGATTATACAAAATAGAAATTATGAGTACAAAAAAATGCTATTCATATGATGTTTTTATCCTCAATACAGTACAGGTATGAGATCTGTAATCCAAAAAGCTTGGAACTTGAGGGTTTTCAAATAAGGGGTCTATCGACAATTTTGATCTCCATACTGTAAGCATTAATTAAACCCAATAGGATTGTTTTGTCTCAATAAAGGATTAATTATAAGATACTGTTTTATTATTACAAAGAAAAATTAAATCATTTTTAATCATATGAATTAATTGAAATGGAGTCTATTGTAAATGGCCATCCCGTAATTCAGAGCTTTTTGGATAATGGGTTTCCTGGTAACGCATCCCATACCTTATAAGAGCTCTATCTGAGCCAATAAAATCATTCTTAGCAAATGCAGATATGTGGCTATTATAAGTGACAATTATTACCAAAACTATACACTTCATACGCTGTAGCATAGCAGAATAAATTAGACTACAAGGACATCATTGGAGGGCTTTAATATAAATGAATAACCTGCTGTAAGATTCTCTGAGTTTTAGAGCATCAGCAGTTGGGTAGCTGAATAAAAAGGGGAAAAAAGAGAGAGAGAGAGAGAGAGAGAGAGAGAGAGAGAGATCCATCCTAGACATTCATGGCAATTACTTGTAATATTAAAGTGAGGCTGGAAACTCTCCCAGGAATTTAAATATCATGAAACAGAAGAGCCTAATCTTCAACCCTGCATTACATAAAAACTCATCACTGACAGCTAAGAATTAGCAACACTTGGTTTTTAGAGAGACTCGTTAATAGCTGGCTCCTCATTGCTGTTTGTGGTGTCTCGTAAACAGACTGTCTGCGAAGAAACTCGCTCGGTGCAGGAAATACTGAAGTGTTTCATTTCTTACAAAAAAAGCATCTGAAAGGCATCCCCAATTATTTCTTTCCACTCAGGCCTCTATAGGGAGGGGGGAGGGAAAAAAGACATTTAAAGACAAGGAAGGCAATGAGTATTTATGATGAGTGGAGTAATGTGTAACAGCTGCTTTCAAGTTGCTAGTGTAGTATGGAGATACCGTTTGAGTGACACCTACACACGAGCAAACATGCAGTAATTAGCCTTGCGCTGGGCATGCCTGATCTACCACATGGGGTTGTTGGGAAAAATCGGATTATTTAGAGTAGCATCAGATATGTTGGCTAGAAGATGATCTGCTGTTATTGCTGAATGCACAAGGGAATGCTGTAGCTTGGGATCCTTTATAATAAGGACCATTAACAGGAGGAAGGTAGATGTTGCTAGGGGGGAGCTACTGGTAGGGTTAAATAATTGATTCCATTGAAGACCTACAGCCTTATGATCTGTCTCCCTGGAGACTACTGCTGCGACGAGCAAATAGTTTGTGAAAATGCCGCGCTAGGTTACAGCCTTCAATACAGCTTCAGACTGCTGTACTTGGAAAGCCTACCTCTCTCAGAGGTGTGAAACAAAGACCACTATAATAATGACATTATTTTTTTTTTCTTGGCAGATAGAGACATCTCTTTAAGGTCGTATGCAGGAAGTAAAAGAGGCATCTGTCTTTTTCTGTGGTTTTTACTTGAAAAGGATTATGCTTAACGTCAGGCGCTCCTCGAATAATTATAAATAATGATGGTCAGAAATATTTCCATAAATAATCTTCGGAGACAGAAACAAAGGGGGCTCACTATCATTTTTACAGACTATAAAAAAAACAAGTTATAAATACACAAAGGTTCAGTACAAACATTTTTTTTTTTTAGAAATCAAGTATAGTTGAATAAAATAAAGGCTACTGTTGCTGGGATATTGTGCACTGATATGTTATATAGGCAATACGGAGCTGACTACTGAAAAAGATTAAAAGTGACTTCTGAATGACAATTTTTGGTACTCATAATGCTAGCTTCTTTTTGGCAGACACAGTCATTTCTATACATTCCCAAAAAAAATTATTTTTGTTCAATAAATAGATTTGTTGCTTGCTTGCATGTACATGAAAATGGACACTTTGTTAAAATCAGGCGTAATTCTGCTATGAGACAAGGTGGAACCCTTTCCTTGGATGGTATGCAAGTTCAAAAGCTAAAGGCGCCCAAGGCACTCCTTCTTGCACCCCCCAAAAGCATGCAGTAAACCCCCCCCCCACTCACAGATGTTGCTGATGTTCAGAGTTACAGAAGGGCCAGAACTTGTGGGAGGTAGGCAGAAGAAGTATGAGCCTAGTACCCCACCACCACTATTGTACCCAAGGCATGTAATTCTTCTGCTCACAGCTAGCTCCATAGTTCTGGTCCTGCAATGCATCATTCAACTAACAAAACCTGTTCAAGTCCAAGAGCAATGAAGGGTACAAAAGTGTGCCCCTTAGTACTTATTGTAAAAGTGCTTGTGGCCAGGTACAGTCAGTAAGTATAGGGCTTTATGCAGCCTGCTGTTGGTGCTCCATAACTTGCATGTTTGAAAGACCTACATACCTCCTCTGCTTGCCTCCCTTAAATATGGGGGTGCTGGTTGCAAGCAATGATGTATTTTTCAAGGTGAAAAGTGCAAAAACTTGGCACCCACCCACCCACTTCTTTGCATCCTGTACATAATATTTTACATTTTAATTTTTTTGTCTGCAGCAGAATTTGTAGGGTGTGGAGCTTGTCTCTGGCACTATGTGGAGAGTTTTATCCAAGAAAAACAAATATAAGGTGCTACTGCAAAAAACTGTAATACATAAATTAATATTAAATATTATCCACAACACTTCTGAGGTGTGAAATAAACGCTGGTATAATAATAATTTCTGTTTCTAAGCAGTAGGGACATTTCTTTTATCTTGTTATGCAGGAAGTAGAATAGGCATCTGTCTCTTTCTGTGGTTTTCACTAGAATTTAATTGTGCAAGACATAGTGTGCTGTCAGAAAAAAGTATAATTATAGTCAATACTTTCCCTTCAATATTATACATTAAAAAAACAGTCAACGAATACCTTTCTATACCAGTCTAAAATGTCCAAAACCTCTTAGTAATGTAAAGCAAAGATTGCCATCTTTAAACTCACTTAAACAATATATTGCAATAACTTTGTCTTTTCTGCTGCTCCTCCACTGCTGCTAGCCATTCATCTGAGAACCACTGATCCCCCATCCCACTGATGAACCCCATCAATCTAAAAACCTTCTCACACCCACCTGTAAAATAGCCAACGCATCTTAAGACTTTTGGTGCATGTAGAATTTTTGTTTGCCCGTATCCACTGGTTGCCATTTTGTTACCTAAATTGAAAGCACAGTGGCATATGCTGTTAAAATTCTGAAGAGCTTTTTAGAATTCTGATTTTCAAAATACTGATTTGGGAAAGTCTTTGGGTTTTGTGTATCACTTAAGAACTCTTTTTTTTTTTGCTTTTTTTTTTATTTACAGGAAGCTGATCAGCAACTAGACCAAACTAGTGGTGTGCCTTCTAATGGAACCTCCATAGTGGCTCCAAGATATATTTCACTGCACTACCCAGGTAAGAATACCGAAAGTAGAAATGGTTGATATTCTTTACTAGAATAAGACTAACTCTGTCACTACATTATATCTGAAGTATAGAGCAGTGATTGTCAGGACAGCACCCTTTCAGGTCTAGTGAACTCCTATGTTCAGGAAGACTTCAGCTGTATAGGATGTAAACGAGTAACATATGTGTCATATTACTGTTATTTTGGTCTTTCTATAGTGACAAACATGGGACAATGTAGGCCACACTACCCATTTACCGTGTCTACAACCAAATACTTGATACACGGGAATGGAAAGCTCAACCTTATGGACATGATACACTTCTTGGAGTGTTGGGTGCTTATGCAGAAGACCACTCACCTGCAGAGTGGTCATTAATTCAAAGAAGAAAAAGTCCAGTAGCACACCACTCTGTTGTAATATACATGCACAAAGGGCAACATTCCAGGCCCCTCTGGGTCATATACAAGGTGGAACAAATAAGGAAATGTGATCCCAAAACGCACACTTTCCTGAGTGATGCCATCACCTATCTAGTATGAGGTGTGTAATAAACATATGAGACTACACCAAATACTTTTGGTCGACACGAAACCCTGACTGTTTTTGACATTTCTACTGGTCTCATCTAAACTGGACTATTTGAGGATTTACTTTTGATGGGTTACAGGTAAACTGGTAAAGGGCATCACTCCTCCATCAAGCAAGTGACAACCCTTGGATTTAAATTGAATGCCCAATTACAGCTATTTAGCTGTAGCATTAAAAGACTAATCACTTAACTTTCCAAATAACTGTCTTAGTTACTGAAAGACAAAAATACAGACTTCCTCCTTCAGCATAGGCTTTGCAGTGCAATGGTGCTGTATATAGTTTAGAAACATGCAGTGCTAATGATTTTGTAATTTGCTTATAAATATATGCGTTGGCAGAGCAATGCCATTGTCCCTTCGGTGTTAAAACAACTTGAAAATAATTGCTGTTTTACTCCTTTTAGACCCTGAAGCAGTAAATAAGTAGCTTGGTAGTACTTCACTGCTGACTTAAGAAATGGTTTGTATTTTTCTTCCTCATTTATAGAGCTCAGGAAAATTGTCTCTAAGGATTAAAGAGAACACTGAACAGATCATTGCTGGGGTGGAGAGAGATTTCAGTGTTAACAGGTTAATGTGGGCTTAGACATGTTTCTGCTGGAACCTAACCCAGCATTAAAATCCAAGTTTGAGCTTGCCCAGGTGCAGAATATTAATTTTTCCTGAAGCTACAAAAATAATAAATAGCAGTAACAGATCCCTCTAGGGTTCTTTGTAATCACTCCACCACTAACTCTTACTCATTTCATGAAAACTTCAGTTGTCATTTTTTTTAACTGCCTCATAGTGACATGTATTAAGAGTGGGGGTGGTGGGACAGATAGACAGATGAGAGAAAGAACACATATTGTTAAACAATTATAAGATATTTTCAGCCTACACATAAGGGATTGCCAACAAATGGCCCTCAAGCTGGTAATGCATTGCTACTAACACGCCACTTACACTCAAGGAGTTTTGGAACTTAGCTATACAGAAACACCTATGATTAAGGGGCCCATTTACTAAACCTCAATTTTTATGGTCAAGGTTTTTAGGGGGAAAACTCAAATGTTTTTGTGAAAAAACAAAAACTCGAATTCCAAATCTGAAAACTGAAACCTATCGAGGTCATGTAGAAGTCAATGGCAGATGTCCCTGAAGTTTTTTCTTGACATTGTGATCTGCTTTGGTGAATCAAAAAAAAAAGTTTTTGCAGAGAAAATGCTAAAAAATCGATCTAATTTCCTCTCAGAAACCATGCACAATAACTGTTGCACCTTTCTATTCAGCAGCTTATCGGCCCATGTCTGTGGTCCTTTGATGAGCCTGTCTGACTAACACATGGGCAAAAATTAGCCAGATATTGATCTAACAGGTTTAAAAATCCCATCGAGGTGAGGACCACATTGGCTCATTGATGCAGTCCTCACCCAGATGCCCTTGCCTTCCCTTCATCTGATTGTTATGACTTCTGGCCAAAAGTTCAGATGAACTTAATATCACATACCTCATAATCAGTAGTAAGTACAACTCCGAACCATCTTTGCTTTACTTTTCTAACTTGTAATAGACCGATCAAATATATTTGCTGATTGGTTGCTTTTTGTCAGATCAGTCCCATAGATCCTATATCACAGAATCTTTTCCCTGTAGTATCCAGTTTAGAAAGCATTCGCCCATCACCCATTAAATGCATTTCTTCCAACAACAAAAAATCATCCATTTTGGTCGTTGTACCTGCAGCATCATCTCTTCTGAAATCCACCCTTGCAACACAATTTTGACAACGTACATCAATGCTGTCGTGAGAAAATACCCAAACTGATTGTAACATTTGGGACAGATCAAAATAGTAAAAGTTCCTAGTTATCTATAATGTTACATTAGAATCATCTTAATATACAGTATGCCATCCACATTTCACAACCATTCTGCACTTTACTTCAAATAACTATTGTCTATAGTGATGGGTGAATTTATTCGCCAGGCGCGAATTCGCGGCGAATTTGCACGATTCGCCGCCAGCGAATAAATTCGTGAAACGCCAGCAAAAATTTGCCGGCGGCAAAAATTTTTTTTCTAAAAAACGGACAAAAACGGGCGCCATCATCAAAAACGAGACGCCGGCCCCGTTTCGCGTATTTTTCGCCATTTCGCACGAAATTCGCAAATATTTTGGCGAACCGAAACGGCGCAAATTCGCCCATCACTAATTGTCTACTACCTTTCCTTGTACAGGTATGGGATTTGTTATCCAGAATCCTCAGGACCTGGAGTTTTCCGGATACCGAATGTTTCTGTAATTTGGATCTGCATACCTTAAGGGGCAGATTTATCAAATGTTGAATTTCGAGTTCATGGGTTATTTAAAACTCAACCAATCTAAATTTATTTAAAAAATGACATTTTTCAAAGTCGGGTGAATAGGATCGACCTGAAAACTCGAATTGAATTTGAATCGAATTTGATTTGAGTTTTTTAACCTCGATTTGAGTTTTTGCTGTGCAAAAACTTGAATGCCAGGAAGGCTGCAAACAACTCCAAATTGATCCCAGGACGTCTTACCCCTCTACCCCACACAGACCCCCCCCCATCACCCCTAGCCTAGCTGCTACCCCAGGCAAATGCCCCTAACTTTTTACTTACCCCTCGGTGCAGATTCAGGGATCGGAGTTCATGGCAGCCATCTTCTGGGTCTTCGAGTCTTCTTCCAACACTTCAGCAATTTCCATTCATTTCGGCACATTTGCAGTTGTCGCAAACCAGGAAATTGTTCCAACTGTGCGTGCACTGCTCTTCCGGTCTTATTCTCAGACTACCGAAAACACGGAAGATGGCTGCCATGAACTACGATCCATAAATCTGCACCGAGGGGTATGTAAAAAGTTAGAGGCATTTGCCCGGGGTAGTAGCTAGGCTAGGGGGGAGGAGGGAAGGGGGTCTATGTGGAGTTGGGGTAGGGTTTTTTTAATAAGGGGTTTGTTTCTCCTTTTAAATAAATAAACCCAACAGACTGGTTTTGCTTCCAATTACGATTAATTACAGTATATCTTAGTTGGGATGAAGTAAAAGGTACTGTTTTATTATTACAGAAAAAGAGAGCTTTCCGGATAACGGGTTTCTGGATAGCGGATCCCATACCTGTACTGGGAAAGCATATTCATACTTCATAGCTACTGTTGTTAAAGGAAAACTATACCTCCAAAATTAATACTTAAGCAATAGATAGTTTACAGCATATTAAGTGACATATTAAAGAATCTTACCAAACTGGTCAATATATTTAAGTAAATATTGTTCTTGAGATTGGCTCAGACCTGCCCTGAAAGGAAAACAGAGGCCTATGGAAACTGTTATTCTTACATTTACTGTTTGAAAATGCTGCACAACACAATGCAGTAGCCAAAGGTAAACATAATCCATTTTCATGGAGACAAGTTTATTGCACTGCACTAATAAGAGCTGGATTGATGCTCTGTCTTCCTTCATCCCTCTCATTGAGATACTGTGGTTATAAACAGTCTTGTGAATTGGCTGATCAAACCAACAGAAGGATGTATAGAAGAAAAAACTTGAACTGCACCCAGTGATTCTTTCTCCATGTCTTGTAAACAGTCCCCCAGCTTTCAAGGTTATTCCTGTTGTTGATATGTCTGTATAATAGCATGTTGGGCTGTTTCCATCTAGTTTTCCTTCACTACAGGCAGATCATGCCACTGCCTCACTATATCACATTACTCTATTTCTAGGGGGTTATAGCTGTGTACATGGGAAATTACAAAAGAAAAATGAGGCAAGAGAGCTTGTAAAGAATCAAGACTTTTAAATGGCTATGATTTGACTGGACAAAGGAAAAATAAAGAAAAGTCAAATGAATTGTAGCAGCTAAAACTCCTGGAGTTTCCATCACGAGTTTCCATCTTTTTCACATAAATGGCTCATTATTATAAATTTGTCCTTGCTTCTCTTTTGTTAGTGTATGAGTTAAGAGGGACCTCATCCCTATTTCTGTCAGCCTTTAAGCCCACCACTACCAATCTAACAATTGCTAACTATCGGATCTCTTTTTCTTTTTCAAAAATTTCAAAAGTTTTTTTCTATATTTCTTTAAAGGGCACCTATCACAGCCAAAATTAAACACATATTAACAATCTGACCAGTACAAGCTAAACACGTTTAATCAAACTACATATATAGTTTTTTGAAAAAAACTGCTTACTTTATCAAATGGGTACTTTTACTGAGGGAGGCAATACTGAGACTATAACATGCAAATTTCAGAAGCATGCCCAAATTGTAGCACTGCCTTGAGTATTCTACCCAGAATGCCTAGCTTTAGTAAACTCCTCCGCTAGAAGCATCACGAGATTTCAGTATCTTGTCCCCTGCTGGTGATGTTATTATGCAAATGAAGGGCACACACTAACTTCCAGAAGGTGGCAGCACTACTGAACAGCAGCTAAAGCTCCCCATAGACGCAAATATTTCTCTTGCCGAATGACTGATTTTAGCAAAGTCCGACCAATCCTTCGAAATTATCGTGTCGTTAGTGGGATTCGAACGATCGAACATCTTACGATTTTTCGGCCGACATCTGTCAGGAAATTGATCAGGAAATTGATCAGCCAGGTTTAACCATCTTTGTCAGTCCCAGTGCAATCTATCTATGTCTGCAGGGCCAAGCAGGCCTTTGTTTTCCTGGCAAATTGGTCTTTTTAGTTGATGGACAATTCGTACGATCGTACGATCGGTCCGATATAATCGTGGTGTCACGATGATGACCGGATCTCTTAAAAATCTCAACTTCTACGGCCAACTTAACAAAGAGGTTTGGCTGATTTAAAAATAGCTTAGAAGGGTTGATAAGCAACCAAGGCATTTCAACTGAG